>NC_050575.1:344372269-344672269 GCF_011100635.1 Trichosurus vulpecula
ATGGTCTGCTCCAATCCCTTCATGTTACAAATGAGGAAACTGAGGTCCAGTTTAATGATTTGCCCCAAATCACAAAGGTATTATGTCGCAGAGCCAGGGCTTTTGACAACAGGCCCAGCATCTTCTCCAGAGTGTCCTAGTCTGCTCCCAGGTATTTTTCCTGGGTTGTACAACTGGGTCAGCTACATGGTGTAGTGGATAGAGCGCCAGGTCTGAAGTCAGGAAGACTTATCTTCCTGAATTCGGAAGTCACTGTAATAGCGATTTAGATTTGAAGATCTTTCCCACCCGTTAATAGGCCATGTGACCCTCTTATGTCACAGGAAGCCTAAGTCACATGTGGTGGGAGGAGTTTCCTGACAGGAAAAGGAAGTTATGTCACAGGAAGTGCAGAGAGAACAGTTGTGGCTGCTCATGGCCGCCGCCATAATTGTTAGAACTGAACAGACTGATTTAGCTGTGCTGCGAGTTTGTTTTTGGGAAGACTCCAGCGGGGGGTTGGAGAGGGTTTGGGATGGCCAGGCTCCATGTTATGACACTGTGTATTGAATGTTTTACTGCTCTGATAGATTGGGTAGATGGCTTATGGGACATGGTTCTCTGGTGTCTGAATAAATGATTTCCTTCTTCTGCCTTCTATGTGGAGAGTCTCGTATACTCTGTGATACAGAACCACACAGGGCATTTTGACAATTATCATCTACATTGTTATTATGGCCTTACTGATACAGTCACCTAACCCTGTTTGCCTCAGTTTCCTCATCTGTAATACGAGCTAGAGAAGGAAATGGTGAACCACTCCAGTATATTTGCTAAGGAAAGCCCAAATGGGGTCTTGAAGAGTCAGATACTACTGGAACAAGTGGGCAGCACCACAGTTGGTTTAGTTTAATAGCACTCATGATGAGACTTGGTGGATTACTGATGGGAAGGGAAGTCAAGTGGGAAAAGTTGGTCTTGTGTTGGTTAGCTCAAGAGTCAACAAGGTGAGAGGCTTAGTTTTGCATCCCATGTGCTCCAATTAATTTCCTGTAGAGATAAAGTTCATTACAAGAATGCATCACTAACTCTAGGCAGAAATCCATCAGAAACATGGGTGCCCTGGGTCACAAGTGGGACTGGACCAAAGCACTCAAGTGACAATACAGTCCATCCCTCCTTCTAGAGACACAACTCAGAGACAACACTCTCTTAGCTCTACCTCGTGGCCGGGAAATTTAACCTTTAAAATGTTCAGAATTTCTGTCAGAGGCCTCCTTTGATGTACATACAGTACATGATACCTTTTCCTGTCTCTTCTCTTTCATGACAGTTGATATGCTGGCTGAATTGTTAATTTACTGTTCCATTTTGAATTATTGCTTTTTTGCTGGGTTTCAGAATCTCCTCTGCATTTAACTCACAAATGTCTGTTTCTTTCTAAAAGCCGCATTCTTCTGTGATGGACTAGGAAATAAGATCTGAATAACCAGGGTTTATTCTCTTGCTATGGGCAAGGAGGGATAAGATCTATCTAGTGGACATTGTTTATACTTTGGACCTTAAAGGTGTTTTGTCAAATGCTAACTCTAATTGTTTTGAGTAGAGCAATTATGTCATATTTTCTGAGAAATACTCCACGCTGCCTTTGTCATTTAAAAAAAAGATTCCTTATTTTTAGCAGATGTGTTTAGTATCTCTTGTAGTCAATTTCCTTTCCCCCAGGAACATAACTTTGATTTCATAACAAAAGGCAATGGGAAATTAGAATTCAATATTTATAAACTTAATTTACATATTATTTTCAAGAATGTGTCTGTTCTACAAATCAAGTTGTGTCTATAGGGTCTTTTTTTTTTGTGAAAAAGGCAATACATTGATTCAAAGCTGCTGCACTAGCTTCCTGTCTAGGAAATATTTCCATCAAACATAATGATAGGATGCTGGGGCAGGGGGTGAAGAATCCAATGCTGATTGGATTTTGCTGAGAACTGAAAATGTGGAGTGCTCTGGTATAATTAGCATAATCACCTCTGCATTATTGTTCCATTTTCTGTAGCAATCCATTCCTCATTTGGGTTTCCTCACACTGTAAAATAGAGCAGGATCATTGCCAAGACCCCCAGTGCATCCATAAACCGAAAGCTGGCAATTGCACAAGACAGAAAAGGTTATTAATCTTCCCCCCTCCTTAGCAGTTTCGGGATTAAGAGCCCTCCTACGTTTAAAGAATAGACCCAATGATCGTCCTCACTGCTCAGTTCTAGGAATAGGTTTCTTTTTCACTTTGTTGTTGTGATTCTGGAAGAGATCTCATCATCTCTGCCCTATTTCCCAAGGATGGAGGATAGGCAGGGATGCAGACACTTTCTTTCCTGCTGGTTATTCCCTCCAGTGTTGCTCAATGCAACCCCTCCATGCCTTCTCATCCTGTAGGGGAAAAAGGGCAGAGGATGCTAAGAGATCAGGGAATTCTTAGAGCAGAGATGCTTAATCTCTTTTATGTCATAGGCCCTTTCACCAGTCTGATTAAGCTGAATATTACTCTGGTTTGTTGCCTATATTTATATTGGAAGGAAATGCTAAATTTCAATTAGAGGTTAGTAAAATGAAGTCATAATTTTTTTCCATCCAAGTTCATAGACCTCCTGTAATCTACTCACGGATCCCTTGGTGGGGGGAGGGCTCAGTGGACTCCAAGGTAAGAACACCTTAGACCGTCTATAAACATTAATTTGATTGGGGGTATAGAGGGTGGGAAAGACCTTCGCAGGACCAGAGCCATAACAAGGGAGGGGCGAGTAGGGCTTCGCCCTATGGCAGCCCCTGAGCCAAGAGGTACAACTGTTTCTAGCTCTACTCCTTTATCCGGCCCTAGGCCAACTTCTTGTCCACAGTTGGGAATCACTTTACTGCCATGCCTCCTGCCTCCCCTCCTAACTACTGGGAGTTTGGGGTTTGAGGGTTAGGGGTCATTGGCCCTGATGAAGCGGCACAGGCCAGACCCTCTGGGAGATGAGCCACCTCCTTTTCAGGACTGTACCTGACTAGGATGATGTTGAGCCAGCGCTCAGCCTAGAGATTTACAAGGGATGCTCACACTTTTAAAAGGCGTGCTCAGAACTAGTGGTAATGTCGGCTTGATTAGGAAGCTGAGGCTTTCTCTAACCTGAGGGGATCCTCTCTTCTCATAGCTTGCTTGACTAAGTCTGCCCCAGGTGTGAGAGGTCTTAGTTATGGTTCTGACCAAGGGTCACATAGGAATCCTGTCCCTAATAGACACTACCACAACAAAGGCAGGAGATTTGGTTACATCAGTGCCACTAACTAGCCGGATGACTTGGATGAAATACTTAGGGTAGGATTTCCAGGTGGAAGGTAACGTTAGACATACTGGCCAGCTGCGAAAGGGTCTAAAGTCACACAGCTGATAAATAGCCAACCTAGGCTCTCGGTTCTGTTCTCTCCCTACTTCATCACACTACCTCTCATCGACCTTGGATTCAGTGTCCTCATCTAAAACTAGGACTAGATGAACTCTGAGATCAATCAATCAATATTTATTAAGCACCTACTATGTGCCAGGCACTATGCTAAACACTGGGGATACCAAAAAAGGCAAAATGGGGCAGCTAGGTGGCACAGTGAGTAGAGCACTGCCTCTGGAATCAGGAGGACCTGAGTTCAAAATCAGCCTCAGACACTTGACACACTTACTAGGCTGTGTGACCTTGAGCAAGTCACTTAACCCCAATTGCCCTGCCTTCCCCCCTCCAAAAAAAAGCAAAAAAACAAAAACAAAACAAAACAACAAAACAAAACCAAAAAAAAGGCAAAAGACAGTTCCTGTCCTCAAGTAACTTACAATCTATTGGGGGCAACAACATGCAAACAAATATATACAAGCAAGCTCTATACAGGATATAGAGGAAATAACAGAGGGAAGGCACTGAAATTAAGAGGGCTTGGGGAAGGCTTCCTTTAGAAGGTGGGATTTTCATTGGGACTTAAATGAAGCCAGGGTGGTCAGTAGTCAGAGTAGAGGAAGAAGAGCATTCCAGGCATGAGAGACAGCCAGAGAAAATGCCCAGAGCAGAGGGATGGAGGGTCTTGTTCATGGAATAGCCAGGAGGCCAATGTCACTGGACCAAAAAGTACGCATGGGTAAGTAAGGTATAAGAAGACTGGACAGATTGGAAGGTGCTGGGTCATGAAGGGCTTTGGATGCCAAACAGAGCATTTTGTATCTGCTCCTAGAGGTCATAGGAAGCCATTGAGTAAGGAGTGATGTGATCAGAAATTCCAAATATTCCCTCTTCTTCTGCCTCTCTATCCTCTACTCTCCTCTTGTTCCTCTTTATGCTCTGTTTTTTCCTTGAAAATATCCCAGGTCTGAATCTTTTTTCCACAGACAGCTAATAGAGACAAAATGGTCCAGGTCCAATGGTTCAGGTCAGAACAGTTAAGGAAAACAAAAGGAGGGAAAAGGAGGAAATAAGCATTTATTAAACACCTTTTGGAAGCAGCTAGGTGGCTCAGTGGAAAGAGCAGTGGGCCTGGAGTCAGGAAGACCTGAGTTCAAATCCAGCTTCAGATACTTACTGGCTATGTGACCCTGAGCCAGTCACTTAATTTCTGTTTGCTTTACCCCACTGGAGAAGGAAATAGCAAACTACTCCAATATCTTTGCCAAGAAAACCACATGGACAGTATTTGTCATGCTATGGCCCACAGGGTCATGAAGAATTGGACACGGCTAAATGACTGAACAACAACAAAGTGCCTACCCTACATCAGGTACTGTGATAAGTACTTTACAAATAAGATCTTACTCAATCATCACAGCAACCTGTGAGTGAGGGGCTATTATCATCTCCATCTTACAGTTGAGGCAAACAGGTTAAGTGACTCGCCCAGGGTCACTGTGTGTCTGAGGCCAGATTTGAACTCAAATCTTGCTGACTCTAGACCCATCACTCTATCTACTGCACCCTCTCTCCCCTCTCCCCACCATATTTTCCTTCTAACCTTACTTGAGGTGGGTGGACCAGAAGGAAGCATTCATGTGGGTATGCTGCAGTGGCTTGCAGGAAGCCGATTTAGCTGTGTTCACAGCCTCTGGCCCTGGAGTCACAGTAGGGAGGGAGAAAAGAAGGCCCCATCACCAATTGTTCCCTGCATTTTCCAGGTCAGTGTGTTCCTTAAAGCCCAGCCTGGAGCCATTTAGGAGACGTGTCACTTACTTCTCCCAAATACCTCCACTGCTGTAATAGGAAAGAGCTATAGATCTGAATCAGGGATATCAACAGCATAACTCTCTGTATTCACCTCAAGTTTTGAAAGCTCTGGATTTTAGCTCTAAAATGCACGATCTTTTCTCTCCCTGCCCCTGCCCAGTTTTCATTTTATCACTCCTGTACTCAAAAGTCTCCAATGATTCCCTCTTACTTACTAGATCCAAATCTACACTTACTGCTTCCATTTGGCTACATTTTATTTATAACAATTTAAATTTCTGTAACACCTTGAAGTTAATATACTCTGCCTCTTTCTCCACTCACCTATAAGCAATACCAACAAGCCTTTCTCCTGGGCCACCTGAGCTGTAGTTGTATCCTGGTGGGGTCAAGATAAGGTACAAACTGACAGGTCAAGTACTGCCCTCATGATTGCCACACCTCCAGGAATACATTGGCAGCAAGGAGTATCAGCATCAATCAATCATTCAATATTTATTAAGCACCTACTATGTGCTAGCCACCATGCTAAGCACTCTGATGTCCCTGTCCAGACCTTTGACTGTGAAGAGTTTGGGCTACGCATTTTGTCCAGCATCAAAAATCCATACCAGCCATTCTGCAAACTCATCTTTTAGCAGATTAACAAATATCTAGAGCATGCCCTATGTCATGTTTAGGGTGGCCACTACCAAAAAGTCCTGCGTAGATACGATGAATGTTAGAAGCCAGGTTATGGGGTAATAGGCCTGTATGTTGGCTGAAGAAGAAAAGGAGATAAAAAGATCACATTACTAGAAGCTGGCAGCCTTGAAAAAAGGGGAATTTCTGGCCATCTTTCAAGGAAATTCCATTTTTATCTCAGGGATGCATATAGGTCTTCAGTCCTATCTCTACCTAAAGGTCTTCAATCTCCCTTCCCCCCCTTCTTCCCCCTAAAGGAGAGTGAACTTGGAATTGCTGCAGAAGCGACCTCCTTCCACTGGACCTGCATGGTCCAAATAGTTCAGATACTAACCTTTCACTTCTCACTTTGTACTTCGCTCCCTAGTCTTCTCATTAGCCGCCACACTGCTTCTCATGCCCTGAAATGAGAGTGACAAAAGTGTTAGAGGTATACATTCTCCCTTACTGTCTGTTTTCTAACTCAGAGTTATTCTTGCTCTCCCAGGTATCCTAAAATACTGCGCATTGAACCCCAATTAGATAGTGCTTAATTTCCCTGGTGTGACTGATCAAGATGTAATACTTATCTATGGTTGGTCAGACTGGAAAGCTTAATTCCTATTGGGCCATAAACTAATTGATGAAAGATTTGTGATTTTTGCTAATTCATTTTGCTTGAAATGATCTAAGAAGCCAACACTTACAAACACTCCCCTGGATAACTTCACCACGGATGGTGGTTCTCAAATTATATCTCGTATTTTTCAAGGTGGTGGATGCTCCAATAATGTCTGTGCTGCTATGCACCTCAGAGTTGTTTAATCCTGGCCCAAGCCTACCTGAATGATCCCAAATGTATTTATATCCATTGCCCAGTACACAATTTAATTTGAACTAATGGTAAATGTGGCAGCATCAAGTGAAGTGTCAAAGAGAGAGATGGGGAATCCCCAAAGGTGTTTGCTTCTGTCATGGAGGATGTCTTGATTAGCAGAATCAAATGAGGAATACAAGAGGGAGATAACTAATTCCCAAAGGTGTTTAGGGAAGATTGGGGGTGGGGGAGTGGGGTAGGGTTATTCTCAGTGCCATTCATATCATATCACCTACTCTGCTTATATCAAGGGGTGATTATTGCTTGGTTTTCTGTTTTTGAAAAATTAAATTTTATTGTATATTCAAATAGAGATCTTACTGTTTTTTTTAATTGAATTTCATTTTATTTTCATATAAAGTGTCAGTTTCAGGATTTGAACCCAGGTGCCCTGTCTCCCGGTAGAGTAATCTTTCTCTATACCATTCTGCTTCAGACAAATAAACTTAGGCCTAAACTTCGCTGAGTGGCTACGCACTTGTACCCCTACTATAGCCCCCAGCCTTTTGACCATAATAGAAACCTGGGGAAAGAAAGGTATTTTTACCTACGCGACCCTTTTTTTCTTGTGCTGGGAAAGGGGAGATGATAGAACTAGGTTTGGAATCAGAAGACACAGATTCAAAGTCCAGTTCTGATAATTACTCCCTTGGGCAAGTCAGAAAGACCCTCTGGGCCTCAGTTTCCCTCATATGTAAAATGGAGTTGGACTAGAGATGGTCTTTTAAGATCCCTTCTTAGCTCTCAATGTGTCAATCAGCCAGGCAAAAAGTGTTTATTAAGCCCCTACTATGTGCCTGGCACTGTGCTAAGCACTGGGGTGATACTAAAAGAGGCAGAAGACAGTCCCTGCCCTCAGGGAGCTCACCGTGTAAGGATCTTGGGATGGGAGAAGGATGTGTGATCTTTCTCATGCTATTGTCTCTTTCTGACTGCTCCAGGAAGTTACTCACCATTTCCCAGGAGGAGCCTGAAAAGGAACTGTTTTCACTGAACTGTTTTCCAGGTAGAATCTCTTATGTCAACAATGCAAGGCATCCATTTATAAGGCTCGTGGCTGTTGCTAGCCTGCCCAGGGGGGAGCTCCCCCTTCCTGGAATCTTAGAGTTGGAAGGGTCATTTCGTCATCTGAGAGGTCATTTCGTCCATCCTCCTAACTCACTCTCAGCAGACTGTGCGCTGCTTCCTCCCTCCCCTTTCAGCTCATTACTGCTGGGGTTTAGAGTCCCAGCAAGCTGTTAGGGCCAGCCAGGCATCTGCTTGTTCTAGCTGAATCTCCTCCTCAGCCAACAGGGCGGCATTGATTTGGGGTCCTAATATCTGCGGGGCTGCATGTCCCTTCTTGGAGAGATGTGTCCAAGATCAGTGTGAATAGGAAGCAGGGGTAATGAAAAGCCTCTTCTCTACTTTCTGGCATTAAATGTGCACCAGCAGGTTAATTGGTCCATCATTTAACCATAAGTACCTCTGAGGGGGATGAAAACTATGAAACATTTATTTTTTTAATTAGAGCTTGAAGAGGAAGACACTGGGATAGCTTTGACTCCTCCTCCCCACAGGTCCAGTCTTACTACCAAAGGCTGGCTCTCCATTGATCACCAGGGCCTTCAGAGGACAATGAGGCACTGTAGCTACAGGGCACACAGGAAAGAAACCACATGCAAAGCCTGTTCCACACATAGACAACGTACTGGCACCTTCCTCTCCCCCATGCTCCTCCTGCAAGTCTCTACCCACCTTGCTATAGTGCCTGAGATTGGCCCCATTCAGGTCATTCCACTGGGTTAAGGAAGTACTTTTCAAACTGATTTATTACAGTCACTGGTGTGTGTGTGTGTGTGTGTGTGTGTGTGTGTGCGCGCGTAACACAAAGAGTATAGGGAAATTTTGGCACAATATGGACTTTTTCCTACTCAGATTCTATTATCTTATGATTTTCATATCCTCATTTAATTGATGCATAATGGAATTGGTAATAATAGTAATAAAGAATTGTGTAGAGATTAGGATAGAAGTATCATTGGAAAAGGAAGTAGGCCAGCCATTAGTTAAGAGCAAGTAATAACGTCTGTGCTATAATGGCATTGACCTAATATTGAGGGACCCAGAGGAAGACCCCACCCCCAGACTGATGAACGGACCTTCACCTTTGCCCTTGGGATTGCCAGACATGGATGGGTTGTGATCTGCATCACTGGAGGGAATGTCCATGTAGATGAGATCACAGGTCCATTAAAGTACATAATTTTGTATTTATTGCTTTAAAGGTGAAAATACCAGTAGAACTAACATTTCTTCACAGACACCTTATTCACATTACACAGAAAATGAGGGCTCCATGAAACACAGAAATTCCAGATTGTCATGGCTTCCAGAAAGTAGAAGGAGTTTCTCCTGGTCCAGGAAGTACCTGGAAGTGTAGATGGCACTATAAATATGGCCACATTTAAGAACTATACCACCAGTAACCAGTCCTGCAAATGACATCAAGAAACGACATCATAAAAATGACATCAAGAAGTCAAGGTCACTGACATACAAGCATCTAAAGGCTCTTGATCCCAATTTTGTAAGAAATCTATTATTTGTGGGGCAGCTAGGTGGCGTAGTGAGTAGAGCACCAGCCCTGGAGTCAGGAGGACCTGAGTTCAAGTTTGGCCTCAGATACTTGAGACACTTACTAGCTCTGTGACCTTGGGCAAGTCACTCAACCCCAATTGCCCTGCCCCCCCCAAAAAAAAACCTTAAAAAAAGAAATATATTATTTGCTAAGAAGTATAACAAGAAAGACTTGAAGATGTATGCCAACCATGCCAAAACCACCAGTGTTTGAGAAGAAGCCCTCAAGGCCATTAGTACCAAGGTCTGTAAGTTCAGGGTCCTGAAACCCTAGATCATGAACCCCTTCCACCCAAAGGCCTTTGACCAAGCCCTTTAAGCCTCAAGAATGCTCCCAAATGTCCAAGCCCCAAGACCACCATTCTAAGGTTGCCAGAATCACTGACCCTAAGGTTACCATGTCCACTAATTCTACTGACCCCAAGGTCACTAAGTTTGCCACCAAGGTCATTAAGTCCAAAGCCGAGGTTACCAAGTTTAATTCTAACTTCACCAAGCCCAGTGATTGCAAGGATGCCAAGACCATTGACCCTAAGAGAGCCAAACCCAAAGTTGCCAGTGCTAAGGCCATTGATGCTGAGGCTACTAATCCCAAGCCTTCAAAATAAATACTTCAGGATATTTAACCACAGTTTTTTCCCCAGCCAGAACATCATCATTCACTGTTTTGTACATATAAAGAAAATGGTGAGTCACTCCCCCTCCCAAAAGTAAAAGATTTATCAGCATGAATCTATTAATACCCATTAATATACAATGCATGGTTATTTATCAAATTTTTAAGTTTTCAAACTAAGCTATAAGCAGGCTGTGAGCCTATGTTCTCATATGCTTTTAATTGATCCCTGCTAAGATATTAAATGATAACTAATAACCTAAGGTATCTTCCAACCCATCTCCTACCATGATAAATTGATTTTCTTGAAAAGAAAAATATCTTAATTGTCATGATTACAGTTAGCATTTTAGGTATCTTATGTTCTTTTATTTGAATTAGAGACCCAAAGGAATGTCATGATACTAATCAAATCACAGGCATTAGAATTAATCGGGGAGTAGAAAGAGGTTCTGTCTGGCCACCCTTGCTACAAATCACAAAAGATCATCAACTTAGAACCGGAAGGCATCCTACGAATTATGCCAAAACTTTCATTTTACAGAAGCCCCAGAAGATGAAGCTAATTACCTAAGGTCATACAGGTTGTGATGGCAGAGAAGTGATTCAAACCCAGGTCCATCCCTCTCCACTCTACCACAGTGATAGCATGGCGATGCTCCCTAACCTACCTACTAGCAAGGCCAATCTTGTTGCTGCGCACATAGAAGGTACACAGTACAAGTCTGTGAGTGAATGGGTAGTCAAAGTTGTCAGAAGTATTGTTTTTCTCAGAAAGAGACTCAGTATACATATAGGTAGTTGAGATGTGTCATCACTACTACATTTTGCCTCTGTGCCAGACTTTTGGCCTGTTTTTAGGAAAACAGAAGCTTCCTGATCTGGGAAAGTTGATGGCTAGAAGGTTCCCGCTCAAGATGTGACCAGCAGGGTCAGAGTGGTCAGACAAAATTAGTCACTGGAAATTTGGAGTGCTAAGCTTGGGGGAGGGGGAGGGGGAGGAAAAGTGCTGTCCAATAGATCACATTACAGAATCACAGATTTAGAGATCAAGAGGACCTAAAGGACATCCAGTCCAAACCCCTCATTTGACATATAATGAAACTGAGGACCAAAGATGTTAAGTGATTGGTTTACGGTCACACAGCTAGTAAGTGTCAGAGGTGGGTTTCAAACTGACTCCAAGTCCAGTGTTAGAGTGCTCTTTGAATGTGAATCATCACCAGGATCGAACAGAGTTTGGGGGGCAAATGAGGATCAGGTCAGAGAATATGGTGATCGGGAAGAAGAGTTCAACCTGTGATTTTTATGCCCAGGTGAGTGAAGACTTTGCCTCCCTTCTGCTTCCCTTAAATGAGCATCAATGAACAGCTTGGCACCAACTGCCTGGAGCTCTGCCCTTAGAAGTAACCACAAAGCAACAGCAAAGGGAAAAACAAGTGTTTTCCCCAGACCCTCCCCACCCCCCCGCACTGATTTCTGCCTGTGAATCAATGGGTACTTTCTTCAGTGTCTCTACCAAGTGTTCTCCAAAATACCTTGGTATTAGATTTTTGTCTGGATTATATTTTTGTTTTTTGTTTTAGATTTTTGTCTTTGGAGTGAATTAATTCCAAAGGCGTTTCAATCGCTCAGCAGGTGAAATGATTTAGGGACTGGAAACAATAGCTTTGTAAGAAGATGAAAAGAGTGATGTTCATTTATAAGGAAGACAAGAAGGCTAGGCTATATCTTGCTTATGGCTTCCAAGTGAATGAAAGGGCAGCATGGTGCAGTGGATGGTGCTGGACTAAGAGATCTTTAATCTGGGTTCAAATCCTGCCTCTGATACTTGTTAACCATGACAATGGGAAGCTATTTAATCTCCCTATGGCTCCTTCAGGTCTTTCATCTTGAAATTGGGGATAAGAGCCACGGTGGTGTCGGTGTCATAAAATTGTTTAGCTCAAATGAAGGGAGTAAGCAATTATATAGAACCGACTATGTACTTCTACAGATACCATCTCATTTGATCTTCACAGCAAACAGACAGGGTAGGGGTTATTATTACCTTCATTTTACAGTTGAAGAAACTGAGGCAGACAGAGGTTAAATGAGACTTGCCCAAGGTCACACATCTAGTAAGTATCTGAGGCCAGATTTGAACTCAGGTCTTCCTGACCCCAGGTTTAGCTCTCCATCCTCTATGCCACTAGTCTTCCTTGTAATTAGACTGAAAGTTCCTTGAGGGCTGACAGTAAGTTCCTTTGCTAAGTTTAATCAACTTAAAGGGTCCTATCCTATATTAGCTTTTTAATTGTTGAGTAGCTTACGTGTCTCATTTTGGTTTTTTGCCTCTTTTTTATGCCCAGCAGTTAGTATAATGGCCCAACACATAGCAGGCACTTAATGAATGTTTATTGATTGACTGAGATCATGTATGTTTCAGGTTCAAATAAGATAGTTCATGTGAAGCATTTTAAAGTATACTCCACAAACCTCAATTATCCTTGTTCAGAAGGTGCTCTATCTTCACAGAGGAGAGAATAGGGTGGATTTAAGCTAGGCACAAGAAAACATCCTCCGGACAGGATAACTGAACCAAGGGATGAAAAACTCCTTGCTTTGAGAGAACACAAAAGAAAAAGTGCTGAATGTGGACTCAGGGGAGACCTAGATTAAAATACCACAACTGACACCGGCCAGACAGAGCGCCCACAGGCAAGTCATGTAGACCTCTCTCCAGATCATTTTTGTCATCTGCAAAATAAGAATGTTGATTCTTATAGTTTCTTCTCAGGGTTTTTGTGGAGATCAGTAAAATCACACATGCAGAACACTTTGCAAACAGAAGAGTGAAACGAACACTAGTTCTAAGAGCTTGAGTTTAAAGCCTGGCGCTGCGATCTTGAGCAGCTCACTTAGTATCACTAGACACACTCATGTCAATTCTCTCATCCAAGTGTAAGGGTGGAGTAACCAATCAATCATCTCCACTCCATTTTAACTACCTTAATTAGCTCAGGACACATTTATTGAATCAATTAATCAATGACATTAAATTAGGTTCTAGAAATCCTTCATCAGTTTGGAAGGCATGAAAGCCACTGGATGAAATGAAATGATCCTGTATAGCAAATATATTGGGATTAGTTGAAGAGAGTCATTCATGCCCTTTGGGCTCTATATAAAATAGCAAGCCGGTTTGGAACCAGTATGTCATAGGAGCAAAATCTTAACTCCTGCTCTCATATAGGCAAAGATAATTTTTCCTTTAAAAGCATTGAGACTATCTTTAAGAATTGGTTGACTCACAAATTTATAAAAATAAGAGCCACTCTCCAAATGATAAATGATCAAAAGACATGATCAGTTTTCAGATGAAGTAATCAAAGCTATCCATAGCCATATGAAAAAGTACTCTAACTCAAGATTGATTGGAGAAATGCATATTAAAACAATGGTGAGGTACAATCTCATGCCTATTAGATTGACTAATAGGACAGAAAAGGTGAATGCAAATGTTGTAGGGGATATGGGAAAAATAAGACTTTAATGCATTGTTGGTGAAGTTGTGAACTGATTAAATCATTCTGTAGAGCAATTTGGAACTGTGCCCAAAGGGCTAAAAAACCATGCATACCCTTTGATCTAGCAACACCATTACTAAGTCTATCCCAAAAGAGATAAAAAACAAAAAGGAAAAGGATCTATATGTTCAAAAATATTTATAGCAGCTCTTTTCTGGGGGTAAAGAGTTAGAAGTTGAAGGGAAGATCATCAATTGGGAAATGGCTGAACAAGTTGTGGTATGTGATTAGGACGGAATACTATTGTACCATAAGAAATGATGAGCAGAATGCTGTCAGAAAAACCTGGAAAGATTTGCATGGACTGAGGCAAAGTGAAATGTACTGTGTTCAAAGTAAAAACAGTATTGTAAGATGATCAGCTGCGAATGACTTAGCAATTCTCAGCAATACAACCATCCAATACAACTTTGAAGGACTTTTGATGAAAAATGCTATCCATCCCCAAGGAAAGAACTGATGGTGTCTGAATACACATTGAAGCATACTTATTTTTACTTTATTTTTCTTGAGTTTTTTTTATCTATGTTTTCTTTTACAACAGGATTATTATGGATATGTTTTGCATGACTACACATGTATAACCTATACCGTATCGCCTGCCTTCTCAATGAGGGAGGTAGGTGGGCAGGGAGAAAGGGAGAGAATTTGGAACTCAAAGTTTTAAAAATGAATGTTAAAATTGTTTTTACA
Source organism: Trichosurus vulpecula (assembly GCF_011100635.1). Lineage (NCBI taxonomy): Eukaryota > Metazoa > Chordata > Mammalia > Diprotodontia > Phalangeridae > Trichosurus > Trichosurus vulpecula. The sequence goes on from NC_050575.1 coordinate 344,386,523, forward strand.
TGTAATTTGGGGAAAATAAAATACTAAATAAAATCTAAAAAAAAAAAACCAGAATTGGTTGACTCAGACAGAGGACTAAACCCTCAGGCTGTTGAAATCATTTCCTGGCCACCAGAGTACAAAACAGCCACGAGGAGCTCCAGGCATACTCAGATGCTTGACTCATGCTCAGGAGCTTGGATCACGATGGGCATGATCATGTAAGGGAGGTAAGGGAGCTTTGCTAAGTTGAATCAACTCAAAGGGTCCTCCATGCCTATCCTGTATTAGTCAGGCCAATATCCTTTTGTTAATTGTTGAATGACTTATAAGTGTCTCATTTTATTCTGGTATAACATCTAAACTATCAGGAGACTGGACTGAGTAGGGCCTAGACCCTAACATCACATGTTCAAGTGTTGGGCTAGTCCAGTAATGGGAGCAGTTCTAGCCAAGAAATCCTTTGGGGTTGGGGGAGAAAAGCTTCTCTCTCATCCCTTCACCCTTGACCTTGTGAGTTTTGAAAGATCAAAAGATTTTATACTTCCCGTGGATATCCTAGCAATGTTGTCAAAACAGCTGTTAGCAGTATCTGCATCAGGAGTCAAGGATAAATAAAACACACTGAGGGAAGGTGGTTTCAGGACTCTACAAAGAGCCCAGCTGGAAGCTATACAGTACATGAGAACTTCATGAGAACTTCACAGAGGGATGAGAAGAACGTGGCGCAATCATGAGCTAAGAGTTAGCTCTTTGCCACATGGGCTCTCTAAGTTTGAGCCCACTTTCTCTTGGATACTATATGTACTTATAGGAGGGTGTGCCCCTTCAGTTTAAAGGCAAGTTTCATACCAACCATTCCCATTATACCACTCTAGTAAATACCTATTTCTAAAAGCTAATTGTATGACTAGCTGTTTATCAACCGATAATTAATGGGAGAAGAACACTGATTGGGGCTCATAAGCTATAGAAGTAGAGAAAACTACACCCAAGCCCTTAGAATTACTCCTAGAGCCTTGAGAAGTAGAAATCCACTAGGGAACTGACTTGCCTGAGTGAGTTGGGGTTGGGATAGTGAGTGCAGAGCGTGTGCTACATATGATATGATGGAGTTAAACCAGATGACCCCTAAAATTTTTTCCATCCCTAAATCTCTGTTTGTCCCTGTGACTACTCCCTCTCAGTCTTTGCTGGATCTTCATTTAGGTTATGCCTACTCACCATTGGTGTCCTCCAGAGTTTTGTTGGAGGTCCTCTTCTCTTTTTCCTTCATACCAGTCATTCTCAAAGGATTGTAGACATAAACTTGACATGTCCAAAATTGATCTTTTTTTTTCCTCTCCAAATCCTCCATTCTGCCTAATCACTATTGTTTATTACGTCACCATCCTTCTAATTACCCAGACTTGCAATCTAGGTGTCATCTTCAATTCCTCTCTCTCTGTCTCTCTCCCCCTATATCTAATTCGTTGTCAAGTCCTGTTGGTTTTGCCTTTATAACATCTCTTTAATACACCCCTTTGTCTCCTGACATTGCTGCCACCCTGGTGCAGGAGCTCATCATTTCCCAGGTAGATGATGGCAGTAGCGTGCTGGTTGACGTCCCTGCCTCAGGCTTCTGCCCTCTCTACTCGATCATCCACTTAGCTGACAAAGTGATCTTCCTAAATTACAGGTCTACGTCATTACAGGTCTATGTCACCCTTCCTCCCCTCCTTTACTCAACAAACCCCAGTGATTCCCTATCACCTCTAGGATAAAATGGAAAACATTATCTAGCTTTTAAAACTCTTCATAACCTGGACTCTACTCCCCTTTCCAGTCTTGTTATCCCTTACCATACACACATACTTGACCATCCAATGACACTGCCCTCCTTGCTGTTTCTCAGACAAGACCCTCTATTTCCCAACTCAGGGCATTTTCACTAGCAATCCCTCATGCCTGGAATGATCTTCCAAATCCCTACTTCCCAGCTTCCCTGGCTTCTTTCAGGTCCCAGCTAAAATCCCATCTTCCATAGGAAGACTTTCCCAATCCCTCTTAATTCTAGTGCTTCCCCCCTCTTAATTATTTCCTATTTTCCCTGTATGTAGCTTATTTATACATATTTGTTTGTTTGTCTTCTCCATTAGACTGTGAGCTCCTTGAGGGCAGGGACTGTCTTTTGCTTTTCTTTGTATCCTTAACAGTTAGCACAGTTCCTGATACATAGTAGACATTTAATAAATGTTTCATTTACTGACTGAATGATGTCTATCTCCTTTGTGAGAACATTAGCCCTTCAGAGTAGGCAGTGTGGATTAGAGCAGACAGTATCTCATGAGATCATAGGTTGTTGTTGTTGTTGAGTCTTTTCAGTTGTGTTTGATTCTTTGTGACCCCTTTTGGGGCTTTCTTGGCAAAGATACTCGAGTGGTTTGCTATTTTCTTTTCCAGCTTATTTTACAGGTGAGGAAATTGAGACAGAGTTAAGTGACCTGCCCAAGGTCACACAGCTAGTAAGTGTCTGAAGCCAGATTGGGACTCAGGAAGAGGAGTCTTTTTTTGCTCCAGGCCCAGTGCTCTGTCTACTACACCACCAAGCTACATGGTGGACAGAGCACTGGACTTGGAGTCAGGAAGACTTGAGTTCAAATTCTACCTCAGCCACTTGTTAGCTATGTGACTCTGGGAAATCACTTAACTTCTCTATGCCTCAATGTCCTCCTTTGTAAAATAATTATAATAATAGCACCTTCCTCACAGGAGTGCTATAAGGGATCAGTGAAATAATAAATATATAGAGTTCTTTTCTAATAGCCACTGTTATCATTATAGTAGAAAGGGACCTTAGAGACCATCCAGCCCAACTCAACCTTTGTTTACAGATGAGGAAACAAAAGTGAAGTCTCTTGCTGAAGGTTACATAGGGAAAAAGCAAATCCTGGATTCAAACCCAGATCTCTAGAGAAGGAAACAGAGGGACTAAAAGTCTTTCTCTAGGTCATATATGGAGCTGTGAGAGACCCAGAACTAGGATTTAACTACATGATCAGCTTTATCAAGGGTATGAAAGAAGTGGTTCCCCAAAATACTTCTTTACCCTTTAGCCAGGCTTCCAACCAAGCCTGGGGCATTTTGTTGGCTGTTGCATATGCAGAGGAGGTATGGCACCATATTAGCAGATGCAACACTGGGTACTACCTGGACGTGATGATGAGTAATTGCATAAATCCTGGATTTGGGTTCCAGAGAGTCTGGGAGAAAGACACGTATGGCCCCAGAGACGTTCTTCGGGAAAGAAAGGTGAAGACAAAAGCGGTAGGCACGTAGGGGAAATTGGCTCCCTAAAACGTTTCTGATTCCCAGCTTTGCATCCCTATGGATTGCTAAAATGAACCTCCTTGGATGAGACTGAGTCCTTCTGTTCAGTTATAGTGGAGATATCATCTCATGCCCAGCTGTAGATCTCCTTCAATTTCTGTTTGCTGTTTTGCTTGGATAAATGGGTTATTTACTATTTGGTCTTTTTTAATGGTCTTTTGTATAACCAGTATTTGATACGGAGGCGCTAAGCCATTGAGTGTAAGCTAAGTGCTATCCACATCCCGACTTGTCCTTAAGTCACTTCTCCTTCCACCTACACGGCAATACTGAGAAATGTCCCCAAATTGGTTGGAAGCTTGATTAAACCCCAGCTCTAGGAAGCTGAAACTCCCCAATGATTTAAGCCGAAACTTGGGCTTTGTATTTGATTAAAATGCACATACTCGAGCAAGGCTGAATGTGTCATTAGGCTTGACACTTCTACCTGATTGTTTCCTGAGAACAGGCTTTGATGGAAAGGAGATCAAGGAAGAACTGCCTAGGGAGAAAACGGAAAATCTGGGCAGGCTGAGAACAGTATGGGGGCACTGAGGACCTGACTCAAGGGAAGGGAGAGGACACAATAGGAGAGAAAAGAGGGTTCAAAAGAAGTCAGTGGGGAGCAGAGCCTTCGTTGACCAAGCCTGTCACCATATAGAGACCCCAGGACTAAGACAATATGGCAGCACTCTCCAAATGTTGGAGAATCTTGAAGTCAAGGGAGTAGAACAAGAAACTGGCGTCCAGGCGGGCATTGTTGCAGATTTGGTATAGACATTTCAATGAACAAAGCTGGAAAATGTTCGGATCAGGACCCTCATTTCCTGGTTTGCGGGGGGAGGGCAGGAGGAGTTTTTAACTCGCTGCCTCTCCCCTTGGCACACCTCTGAGGTATAGATAAGGTTCTCCCCTTTCCCTCTCTTTACAGTCTTATTTTTACTACAGGAGGGTAAAATACTCATGCTCAAAAAGTCCTTAGTGAAGGCTCAGTAGACACTTCCTGGGGAGTTTGTTGTGCCCCGGGCTTGGCTTAAATGAGAACAAGAGGAGTGTAACCATGACCTCCTGCAGCTCCAGCAGCTCTGCTCTGATGGGCAGGATGCAAGATTGGGGTCTGGAGCCCCTTCAAGGACAGCCATAAATTTCTGTCCTAGGAAATCACACAGAACTCAGCCTAGCTCTTGTTGAACTAAGGAAAAGAAAATCCAGGACAATCTGGGGCCCAAGATGATAAGGAACTTCAAACACAAAGATCTAATAGAGAAGCAGGTGGGCAAGGGTGATCCTGCAAGGGTCAGGTGAGAGAGAGGAGATGATCTAATCATCAAAGCAAGGGATGATATGATTTTGAGCTGGAAAAGACCTTCTAGGTTATTTAGCACAAACTCTTCTTTTTTCAAACAAGAAAACAGACCCAGAGAGGTACATCCAGATAATTAAGATGCTCAAGATAGTGATGTCTCTCTGCCTTCCACATTGTCCTGGCAAGGAATTTAAGTTCTGTTTCTCCTTGCTGAGACAATTTTTGTTACAATAACAAAAGCAATAATAAAAATCATGCCTGACTTTTCGAGTGCAGGGTTACTTTGCTGCTTGTACTATTTTTTTTTGCTGGAAGTCTTGTTTGCTCTGTCCTCTGCCCATGGATCTTGGGGAGGGAAGGGCCAGGGGAGGAAGGCAGGCAATATGAAGACAAGTTGGAGATTGGGAACAGACCACAACCCATTCCAAGACTTAGTGGGAGATGTCCAGGGGGAAGCACTCCACCCAGGATCTGGGGATGGGGGGACCCATACAACCCCAACTCAATCAGAAATCAAAATTAGAGATTAGTTAATGGGGTGGGGGAGATGAGTACAAACTGGTCCTCATACTACCAGAAGAAGCCTTTTGTAGAATGAGGTTGTGGAACTCTGGTGTAAAAAGTGTAAGGCACCAAGTATTCCAAAAGCCAATCTAGTCCTAAAGTTGTACAGGAAGAGGCTTCCAAGGCAATCCCTCCACAGAACCCAGCTGACTAAGAGCTAGCACCAACTCCTGAGGAGAAGGGATATATTCAGGAAAGTAAATAAAAGAAGGAGAGCTGAACAGACGTGAGCATCCTGGTGGTGGGCCCCGAAGATATCAGTGAGGACCAGAGGGCAGCAGCTATGAGGAACCGGGAGGAGCAAACTCTTACCTTGCTTCTCAGTGGGCAATACTGTGACCCATGGGAACTGTTCACATCTTTACTAGTGTGGGCTTGGGAGGGAAGGGTCTCCCTTTACTTTCTTTGGGCACTGGTACAAGTCCTTTCTGTAGTCTTCCCTACGTAAATAAAGCCTGTTTATGTTTGGTGTCTTGTGAACTTGAGTATTTATAAGTCACTCTTTAGACTGTAAGCTTCTTTTTTTCTTTTTCTTTTTTTTTTTTTGCAGGGGGGAAGTCAGGGCAACTGGGATTAAGTGACTTTCCCAAGGTCACACAGCTAGTAAGTGTGTCAAGTGTCTGAGGACAGATTTGAACTCAGGTCCTCCTGACTCTAGGGCCGGTGCTCTACTCACTGTGCCACCTAGCTGGCCCAGACTGTAAGCTTTTTGAGGGTATCTCCATTACCAAGCATAGTGCCGGGCACATAGTCATTGCCTAATGCTTGTTAATTGAATTTTGATGGTTTCCTTTGGGGGCAGGGAGGAGGTTAACCTTTTTATATTATGGGCTTCTTCGGCAGTCCAGTGAAGTCTATGGACTCTTCAGAATAATGTTTTTAAATGCATAGAATCTATATGTAAAATATAAAGGAAAGCAATTATATTGAAATATAATTATCAAACTATTTTTAAAACTAATTAACAGATCCCCCAATTTAAGAACCCCTGCTTATAGTCCTTCTCGGATAGTGATAGAGACAGGACCTGGATTGTCACTGGCATAGGGAACACCCAGGTAAAGAAATTCCCCACAAATACAGACCTTCATCTTCTGTCCAATTTATAGTCCTAGAAAGTTGCCTAGAGCAGAGGTGTCAAACTCAAGGCCCACAATGCTCCTCAGTGCTGCCCAAACCAGATGAAAATGCAATTGGGGAATATTTGACAAAATAAATAAAATATGACAAAACATAGATAATGTCAATATGTGGTTGTCTAAGTCAACATACCACCCAGGGATCCTTAGGCCCATGTTTTAATTTGAGTTTGATGCCACTGGCCTAGAGACTCTCTAAACCCTGTCTTTCAGGTGGGAGACGAAGCTATGCATAGCCGGAATGTGTCAGAAGCAGGATTCAAATGCAGATCCTCCTAGCTTGGAGACTGGATCTCACTCCCACTACTCCATTCTGCCTCTCTCTGCCTTACTTAGTATGCCCTAATAAATGTTTGTTGAATTCAATTATGGTACTTTCCATCTTCAAAGTACATTCATACATGGTATCTCTTTGGTAGTAATAATAGTTCACATTTATGTAGCACCTATGCCTATAGGTGCAACAGGTTCTTTGTTAAGAGACTTACCAATATCACATTTGATCCTCACAATGGGGGGAGGTCTCGGGGCAGGTGCTATTTATTATCCACAGGTGAGGAAACTGAGGCCAAGGTTAAGTGACTTGCTCAGGGTCATATATCTAGTAAGTATCTGAGGCCACATTTGAACTCAGGTCTTCCTGACTCCAGCCTCAGAACTCATCAAATGTAATTCCTCATTTCATAAATGAGGAAACAGTTTTGGAGTCAAGCGGCAATTTGTCCAACGTCCCCCCCCCCCAGTTATCTAGTGAGAACTCTGATTAGAAGCTAGCTTTCCCCATTCCCAGGGCAATTCTAATCCCTCCCTTCTTTTCCCCCACCCCCATTCCAATCTAGGTGTTCTGCCTTCATCTTTCCCTGAGGGCAGAGGGGGTTGAGCAGTAGTGTGTGGGTACAGTGGGAATCAGAAGCCTTTCTACTAAAGAGTGCCTCGTGTAACTGTTACCTCACATGAGGGGGTCACCCCATCATGCGGGTGTCACCCCATCATGCGGGTCTGGCTTCTGGGGAGAGCAGATCTAGCCAACAGTAAGCAAGGTCAGGAGTTTAGTTCAATTCAGCAAATGATAAGTGCCAGCATTTACATGCTGTTCATGGGACCGTCAAGTGCTTTGTTGAAAATACTTATTTATAATAATAATCAAAAAGAAAAGAAAGCACTTTGTGCACATTGTATCATTTGTCTTAGACAACAAGCCCATCAGGAAGGTACTGCCAATATTATTATTAAAGGAACAGCCTGGTGTATTTGAAAGTGCATTGGATCTTTTGAGGCAGAAAGCAAGCTTTCCAATATCACTTCTGACCTGTAATACCTCTGTGCCCACGTACTAGTCACCCAACTTCCTCGAATCTGTTTCCTCATCTCTAAAGCAGGGATAACAATACTAAGTACTTCACAGGCTATAATAATAATAATAATATAATAATAACACTAACTCACATTTCTAGAGGGCTTTGAAATGGTTATTATTGTCATTCCCATTTTAGGGATAAAGAAACTGAGTTTCTGTGACTTGCCCAAGACCACAATACTAGTAAAGGGCGGAGCTGGGATCTGAATACAGGCTTTCTCTGACTCCATGTCCTATGTTCCTTCCTCAACATCACATTACCTCCCCACCCAGGATGTCACTGAACTATAAATATTTATTGCATCTACTATGTGCAAGAAACCCCCCAAAAGGTGCTGGGGAAACAGCGATTAAGATGGTAGGGTTTCTGTACTCAAGGAATTTACAATCTAACTGGGAGAAAAAAAGTTTGAGAGTTGGAAGGGTCCTCAGCTGTCACCTAGTCCAAGCCCTACATGAAGGGACTCCCAGAAGTTGGAGACAGAGGGGATACTTGGGATGACTATAATGGAACCATCAAGTGGATATCTCACCTCTATTTGGATGTTCTCAAGAACATCCATTGGACTTTTGGACAGTTCTAATTGTTATGAAATTTTTCTTGAAATCAAGCCTAATTTTGCTTCTTTGCAACTTCTACCCACTACTCCTATTTCAACCTGGAGAGCGACATCGAGCAAATCCAGGCCCTTTTTCGTATGATAGACCTTCAAATACTTATTTTCTCTTCCTCTTTCTAAGTATTTGTAGTTTCTTCCATTGACTCCATATGACATTGTGAACATGGGCTCTGTAATGTTTGTCCTAACTGATTAAATATGCGAGAGCTTCTCTTTTTCACAGGGGAAACAGACAGTGGAGTAACACAACAACTAGCCAATCAGGAGGACTTCTGATGCCCAGGGCTGCTTGATGTACCAGTGATCTTTTGTGAAGTAAACTTTAGCTGAACTCAGAGATGCCTGCAACTGCTGAAACCAGCCTTGAACAGCTCTGCAGGAAAAGCAAACTTCTCGGTTCTGATTTATCTAAGGGGAAGCAGACATCTTCGTTTCTGACTTTTCTAAAGAGCAGCAAACATCCTGCTTTCTGATTTATTGTATTTACAGATATCTTTTTCCCTAGACCTCCACTTCCCACCTGACTTCCTAATAAAAACCTCACCCTTTCCAACTCCCCTCTGAGCAGACTCGAACTTTGCCTCACTGCTCCAACTTGCAAACTCCTTCTCAGGCAATAAATGCATTTATAATCTTTGTAAACCATGATCAGACTCTGGTCCTCTTTTTGGACCTGGGATTTCTTCCATTTTAACAGTTCACAGGGGCTTTTATTTTAACAACATGTACTCATGGCCCTTCACCATCATGAACATCTCTGAACACTCTAACTTATCCGTCTTAAACTGTGGCACCCAGAATTGAACATAATAATCCAGATGAGGCCTGGAGCTAAGCCTATCACTTCCTTACTGCCAGAAACTATGTCATTCTTAATTCAGAACAAGATCACATTAGATTCTGTGTCCTCTCACCTCACATGAGTGACTCAGATTGAGCTTGGACTCCATTAAACCTTACAGATATTTTTCAGGCAAACTGCTATCAAATGATACCTTTCTTATCTTGTACTTGTAAACTGATTTTTTTTACCCAAGTATAAGACCTAAGCTTTATCTTTATGGAATTTCATCTTATTAAATTTAGCCCAGAACTTTAACCTGTCAAAGATGATTTGGATTCTGGCTCTGTCATCCATAATCTTAGCCATCTCTCCCAGCTTTGTGTCACCTGCAAATGTGATGTGCCAGTCATCTATGACCTGATCCAAGTCATTCATTAAAATGTCAAACACCTCAGCAAAGGGGGAGCAACTGGGACAGGTCAAAAAAGGCTTCCAAGAGAGGAGGAGTAGGTCGTGTGCATCCTTTAGCTTCATGGACCAGCTGGAGTACTCAGGCTTGAATTATAGAAGGATTGGAAATGATCATAATACTTAATACTTATGGTTATAAGGATACACAGTTATAAGTGGCAAAATGAGCAAAGGTATAGAGATCAAAAGAAGACAGAATGAAACCAGGGGCTAATACTTATGGTTATAAGGATACACAGAATGAGATGGAAATGACCAGCTGTCCCAAACCTAGGTGACCCACATCCCTCTGTTGATCACTTTTTCAGTCTTACTGGAGCAAGAAGTAAGCACAAAGAGAATGTCATGTTGCAGTGGTGAGTGGTCAGTCTCTGAGAATCCCCTTTTTTGGGCTAGATGCCCTCATGCCGACCACTAATTATTCCCATGTCAGCGAATGAGGCAAGGCAGGCTCCTGCCCCATTGTATTTTAGGAAGTTGTATAGGTGTATAAATCAACATTTTAAAAAATGACTAATGAGTCCTATTTGGGAAGGAGAAGCAATGAATATAACACCAGCCTTTATGCCAAACAAAAACTCATTGACCACTTCAAGGCTGGGCATAAGTGACGCTAAGTCTGACCTTAGCTTAATTACATAATTCGTTCCTGCTAAGAATACTTTTCAGGTTAATTTATAAAAATAAGAAATATGTATAGTTATGCAAAACAAATCCCCATGTTGGCCAAGTAAAAACGTATCTTACTCTGCATCTTGGATCCATTACCTCTCTGTCGGGAGATAGATAGTATTCTTTATCATCAGACCACTGGAGTCATGGTTGGTCAAGATCAAGGTCCTTAAGTCATTCAGAGTTTCTTGTCTCTACAATGTTGTTAAAGTATAAATTAATCTCCAGCTTCTGTACACTTCAGTCTATGTCAGTTCATACAAGTCTTGCCAGGTTTCTCTGAAACCATCCCTTCCTTTCGTCATTTCTTCTAGCACAATGGTATTCCATCACATTCATATACCATAATTTCTTCAGCTATTCCCCACTTGATGACACTCATTAGTTTTCAGCTCTCTGTCACCACAAAAAGGGCTTCTGTAATTTGAGTTTGTACATATGGGTCTTTTCCTTCTTTCTCTGATCTGTTTGAGGGTATAGGCCTAGCAGCGATCAGTGCTCAAAGGTGATGCGGGGCTTAGTCACTTTGGGGTGGGGGCATTAGTTCCAAACTACTTTCCTGAATAGATTCATCAATTCATAATCCTACTAATGAGCATTAATGTGCCAGTTTTCCTGTAGCCCCTCCAGATTTGTCACTTTCCCTTTTTGTCAACTTTGCCAATCTTATAGGTGTGAGGTAGAACCTGAGAATTGCTTTAATTCGCATTTTTTCTTGTTATTAATGATTTGGAACATTTTTTTCTTATGACTCAATTGATGGATTTCATCTCCTCCATCAAAAATTGCTATTTATATCCTTGTTATAGGTTATTTCTGAGGAAAGAGAGAAGCTGGAAGCAAGACATAGGTGCCTGCCATCTTTCTGAAGGGGAAGAACCAAGGAGGATCAGTTCCTAGGAAACACGTGCCTATAAAAGCACAATTGAAGATGTGGTATATATGTGTATCACATAGAAAGTGGAGTCAGTACAAGATTGGGGTTTTTGAGCCCACTCACAGACCACTCATTCAGTTGTTATTTTATACAATCTTATTTGGACCTTGAAAGAGATGGGGATTTCATCAAGGAGAAGGTTGAGAGTGAGCACAAGGGGTGTCCTAGCCAGCTCTTAAATGTTCGTAGAGCCCAACTGTTAAATTTGAAATTAAATTTACTTACATGTTAAATTTTGAGCATTTACACTTTGAAAACTGTAGCAACTGCTACAAACCAAGGCTTGATTTATTGTTCTGCTTATTGTCCAGACTTGACTCTAGGTTTAAGAAAGTGATGAAGAAAATGTTAATACAGATTAAATTTAAAAGTATGTTGTGTGTTTTTTTTTCCTGGAGAACCAGTTATTAAGCCCTTATCAGAAAACCCACTGGGGAAATCCCTTTCAGTTGCAAGTGGCAAAATGAGCAAAGATATAGAGATCAAAAGAGGACAGAATGAAACCAGGGGTTAACCTGTGTTTTATACTTGATTCAGTAGGCACTGGGGAACCACTCTGAGTAGAAATTTTAACCTGATCAGAATGCTGCCTTAGAAAGATTACTCAAGCATTGGATATGAAGGATAGATTGGAGAAAGGAAGACAATTTGGGAGGCTGTTACAATAATCTAGGTGAAATGAGATGAGGGCCTGTGGAACTAGTGAAGATAGCAGTGGGAATAAGAAAGGACAGGAAAGATTTCAATTTCTTTTGGCCTGTGCCTGTGACTTTGTTACAGTGAAAGAAATCCATCTTCTAATGCTAATTTGTAACTTAAATCTTAAAGAGTTGTCTGGGACTTTGAGAAATTAAGTGGCTTACTTATAGTTGTGAGGATGTTATGTGTCATAGGCAGCACCTGAACACAGGTCTTACTGGGAAGGGGAATGGGCTGGGAAGAGGGAAAGCAGTTCTTTATCCACGAAGCCACAGTTGCCTCTACTTGGAAGCCATGGAGAAAGAATTGATAGAGCTTGGTAATTAATTATGTATGCACAATGAGGGAGGCATAAGAGTCAAAGATGACTTGGAATTTAAAAGCTTAGTGACAGAGAGTCTGGTGGTGCCATTAAAAACAACCCAGAAACTTTATGATAAGGGGATGCATTTGCTGTTATTGTTTGTTTGTTTGTGGGAAAATTAGAATGGGAACTCTTGGGGTAGGGACTGTGTTTCTGCTTTTCTTTATATTCCTAACACTTAGCACAGTGCCTTCCTGACGTGAAGTAAAGACTTCATAAATACTTGTTGACTGATAAAAGATGAGTTCCGCTTTGGGGATGCTAAGTTTGAGATAAGGACATCCCAGTGTAAATGTGCAGCAGACAGATGGAGATGCAGGGGAGAAGACGAGGACAGAGATACAACCCAGGGAATGAAAATCAGGTTGTCAGAGGGCAAAAGGCACAGCCGAGATTCAGACTTCTAGGCTCCATCACGACAGGTCTTCAGCACAAAGGAAGGAGCCCATACACCTTCAATGCCTGGGTGCCCCGGCTATGGTTTCCTTCTCACCAGACTCCACTTCTCAGACCAACTTGTCTAACTGAACAATGTCTTGATGGAGAGACAATTCAGTAAATGGCTATCAATAACTGGGTTGCTATTCATCACACCATTTGGGGCCTAGCTATAGTAACAGCTAACATTTATATTGTGCTTTAAGGTTTGCAAAGCATCGTACGTGTTGTCTCATTTGATCCTCGTAGCAATGTGAGGTAAGTGCTACTACTGTCCGCATTTTGCAGATGAAGCACCTGAGGCAAGCAGAGATTGACATGCCCAGGGTCGTGCAGTTAATAAGCATTTGAAGCCAGATTTGAACTCAGGCATTTTTGAATCCAGGCTCAACATCAGTCCCTTTTGTCACCTAGCTGGATTATTTTCATCTCGGCGATGTTGGCAGATCTCTAGGGGGTACACTTGGGATGATCAGGGAAGGAACTGGAGGATGTAGAAATTGATCTCAAAAGGCAAATGCGGAATTCACCTTTAAATCTCTCCCTATACTCTTTGCAAGAGAATTATTGCCCATGGTCAGAGATCCTTACAATCCAATGGGGAATTTAACTTTTTTCTTAGGACCCCTCCCAGAAAGGTCACATGATCTCATTATTCAGCAAAAAGATCGAGCCGGGTCAGTCCACCAGAATTAGTGAAGGGAGAACTTTTTGTGTGCTAAGTCCAGCAATGGGGAACTAGGCAGAAGTGAAGAGGTCAATACAAAAAGAGAAGATTTCTGCCTTGATGCAGGAGATGCTAGCCTGCCTTTGGAGAATAGTGGTTCTGATAAAAGAAAAATGGTTCCTGTCCTCTGGGAGCTACTGGCTGAGACCCAGTTGATGCCATGTTGGAGGCTAGGAAAACCATTGAAAAACCTATGTGTGAGTACGTAAAGTAAGGAATGTAATAGCTAGAAGCTGCAGATCTGTTATAGAAAAGAGAATAGCCAGAGTTTGCTCCTCTCTCCAGTCTGGCCTTGGGAAATTGCTTAAATTTACTGCCCCTACGCAGCAGAGAAAATCCAGGGAGACTCCTACCTTATTGTTATTTGAAGTATAAAAACATCCCTCTGGATAATGTCCCGGCAAGCCAAGGAGTGTTGTTTCTTTGCTTTAAAAAAAATTAGGCAGTATGATTTTTCACATCTGATTTTCAGAGTTAATTAGCCGTGAAATCAGCTTCCTCAGGAAACTGGGGTTTTCCCTTGCCTAACTCCCAGGCTACTATCTCGGGGGATGTTTCTAGGATTGTCAGAGATGCTGGAATAGCTAGTTATTTAGAGGATAGTTAGGGGGATTTGAAAGGTGCTAGCTACAGGTCTGGCCTACCTACTGGATAGAACGGGCAACACCCTATCTGCTGTGACTAGTGGTCCTTCAACACCCCCAAGTACCCCCTCTGGATGACTTGACACTATCTCTGCAATTCCAACATGGCAGATCCATTCCTTGGGGATAAAGCAGAGCTTCCTAACGTGGTCCAGAACTGCTAGGAAGTTATTACATGGGGTCCAGGAATAAGAAACATACCTTTGGAAGATTAAATAACAGGTCATGCATACATATGTACATTTAAAAAATATATGTATTGTTATAATTAATAAAATACAAATTTATTTAAAAGCCTTACTGAATTCATAGTAGCCTTTCATCATTATGTATTTTCACAATCAATGGAGATAAACACTAAATTGCTGTTATATGAAGGTCCCATGTTTAGAAGAAAACGAAAAGTAGTGTTTATACTTGGCAAGGTTGGGAGCCACTGCGTTATAGCATTGTCCTGTGCTGTCGATTGTCCTAATCTGCCAATACCTGGGTTAAATAAATTCCACAGGTCATTTATACTGTTCCCATTTACCCTGTGTCTGCCTTACATCTGGCTATCTCTACCTGGCTGAAAGTAACACAACTTGTAAGAATTCTCATGGCCTTTCCCTTCCCATTCTAAGTGGAAAGGATAGATCCTTATCTTAAACAGAAAGCTTGATCTTCCTTTCCCAGGTAATACCCTAATGGAGCCCTAGCCTAATCTTAGTTTAACTCATTGATCTATTTAAAATGAAAAATAATGATTTTTCTTCTTTGCCTGTCCAAGTGTGAGAAAACTGCACCTGGTGCCCTGAGCCCTGGAATCTCTAGAGAGCAGAGATTTTTCCTTTGACTCAAGGCCTGGGAGTTCTTGGTCATGTTCCCATGTGGCAGATAACAAACATCAAGGATGTCTTGGGGAAGCAGATGTAAAAATTGGGGATAAAAGAACTTCTAGAGAACTCTCTTGTCACAGTTGGCTAAGCTCAGATTTGCTCAGATTTTTTAAATTTTAAAATTTTAAACAATTTTAGAATTTAATGTTTATTTTATTTTTTAACTTTGAAGCATAACCATCAAAAAGAGACAGGAAGAACTAGGAATATAGATTAGAAGAGAGCCAGGGATTAATTCACCACACATACAGACTTAGCATCCATTGGGTGCCCAGCCTCATCTTCAGCATGGTAGGACAAGACAAGAGAAGACCCACAATTCTTGTCTTAGAAGAGCTTACACCATAGTGTGCAATGACTGACTTTGATAGACTTAGCTCTTCTCAGAAATGCAAGGACCTAAAACAATTCCAAAAGACTCATGATGGAAAATGCCATCCACATCCAGAAAAAGAAATATGGAGTCTGAATACAGATCGAAGCAGACGATTTTCTTTTTTTTTCTTGTTTTGTTTTATATTTTTCTTTCTTATGGTTCCTCCCATTTGTTCTGATTCTTCTATACAACGTGACTAATGTGAAAATATGTTTAATAGGAATGTATACATAGAACCTAGGATCAGATTGCATGCCATCTTGGGAAAGGCGAGGGGAGGGAGGGGGAGAAAATTTAAAACTCATGGAAGTGAATGTTGAAAACTAAAAATAAATAAATTAACTTATTAAAAATAAAATAAAAATAAAAAAGAAGAGCTTACAGACTAGCTGGAGAAAACAGGGTCTAGTCTCAGGAAATAATCAGAAACAATTTGAGACAGTATTCCTTAAGTACTGAATGAAGACAATATAGTAGAATAGCAAAGATGGGAGGGGTGGGGAAAAATAAGAGTTGCTGTGCCTGGAGAAGAGGTCATTGGGGTAATTTAATAATATTATTCAGAGTGTGGGGACCAGCTGTTCTCACCAGGTTCCACTAGGAACAAAAAGAACTTGGCTAAACAGCAGCATGGTGGATTGAAGTTAGAAATAAAGATGAACTAGCACCTACCTCACAGGGTTGCTCTAAGAATCAAATAAGATAATATGTACTTTAAAGCACTATATCAATGCTAGCTGTTATTATACCCAGGTCCCAGTTAGTGTGAATAATGAATGTACAACCCAATTATTGACAGCCATTTACTGAATTGTTTACTGAGCACTTTAAAATAATGCATATTCCAATATGTCTAGGGGGGTTCAAGTCAGCTAGAATGGGGAGGAGGTACAGGGGGATCCAATAATATATCAGGGGACACTCAAAGAGAATAAGGCTGAGGGGCTAGGGAGATACACAACCCTACCTGACTCTGCTATTGATTCCATTTAGTTTTGATTTCCAGGGAAATCCATGGGGGCCCTGAGAGCTAGGGTGGAGCTAGGGGCATGGCTGCCTTTTGGATTTCAGAGGAAGAATCTTGGTTCCCAGAGTTTCCCATTCCCAGATATTTCTGTCCCTGTCCCTGGGGGAGATAAGAGTTAGCACTCCTATCTCAACACAACACAGTCTACTTGATTGACTGTACGCTTTATTACTCTGCTAACAGCCTCCAACCAGAGGAAGATTCTTACTTTTCTCTTCCCGGCCATGCTAACCTGCCTCTTATTTTTTTTTTTCCATCCTCCAAAGCAGAGTATATCAAGTAGAAGGACTAAGACGTTTAAAGCAGCAGCTGAAGGGTTCTTTGGGAAACAGTCCTTGAGCCCATTTGGAGATGACTGGGGAGGCACACAGCACTGCTTCAGCACCTCTTCCCCCCTCCTTTTTGCTTCCACCACCACCACCATATTGTCCAAAATTTTGTGCCAAGGACTGTGCGTTCTGCAAACTGATCCCCCTCCCCAATCGTAATTGTTTTATGTCCCATCTCCTATGATCTCTGTTAACCTGATAAGCTAATTTCTGGGAAGGTGGTGTTGGATTGAATGCTGGGCCTGGAGTCCAGAAGGCCTAGATTCATATTTAGGCTAAGGCCCTGAGCAAGTCACTTAACCTCTGTGTGCCTTAGTTTCCTCAACTATAAAGTCAGGATAATAATGGAGCCTACCTCCCGGTGTTGTTGTGAGGATCAAACGAGGTAGATAGTAGATAGATAATATTTGTAAAGTGTACCTGTACCAAGTACCTGGCACATAGTGGGTAAATAATTGCTTGTCCCTTCTTTCCTCCCTCCTCACTTCAATGGACCCCTGATGTCATAGCTATAGGTGCTCTCTCTTTCCATTGGTTAAGAGTATAATCCAAGCACATCTTTCCATCTTGTATAATTCTTATCCCTTTTATAACCTCCATAGAAGATATACTGACCACTCCAGAGACCTTTCCCTACATCTCTAAATATTTAATGGACAGATACCAACACATTATTTTGGCTACCCATCTGTTATTCCTCATCCTTGCTAAATGTCCAGCTGACCTGCTTTTCCAATCATACATTTCCTTGATTATATCTTTTACAAAAGTTCTTGCATGCAAGTCATCAATGGTAATAAACTATATAGTGTACATATACTCACCATTTGTCTTTTCATTGCCTTTTAGTTAGTGGGAGCAATTTTGATTCTTCAGAAACCACAACTTTCCATGATTCTTAGTCATATAGGACATCAAGAAAATACTAATTAAAAGATTTTTAAATATATGCAGAGGATCAGCTTGAAAGTGCTATAAAATTTCTAAAATACAATCTAGAATGCTCTTTTCCACCAATGAGGAGAGTCTTATACAAATGGACTTGAGCCCCAGGTTACATATGCGTTGTTGTGAGGATCAAATGAGATTATATTTGTAAAGTGCTTAGCCCAGTGCCTGGCACATAGAAGATGTTTAATAAATGTTTGCTTCTTGGATGCCTTTATACTTATTTTTTTTCCCAAAAATAGCTCACTTGTTGTATTCACAAGAAACCTTGAAAGAAATTTCAATTCAGTTAAAAAGAGCTGGAAGATATTCATTATCATTGACTTCAGTTTTCTCTATGATGAGCATACTCTGCCCACTCATCATCTGGAGGCCAGGCCATAGGAAGAATTTGTAAGATGCTGCAGTCCAACTGGAAAAGAGCTGATCTGGGCATTGGAAGCTTGTTCATGAGTCCCATCCCTGGCATTAATGTATATCCTTGGGCAAGCCCCTGAATCACCGTAGACTTCAGTTTCCACAGTTGTAAAATGAGAAGGATTCAACTAGAGGTCCTTTGGGTTCCATTCGGTTCTGCTATATAATCATTCTAGGGCAGGCTCCTTCTCCATATCCATCTTATTACCCTCTAGCAGAGTTCCTTCTGCCCCATTTTTCCCCTTCTGTTGCAAGAAGATAATTAAATGAGATAGTATTTGTAAAGCACTTAGTACAGTGTCTGGCACGTCTTCTGAAAGCCACAAATGCTTATTCCCTTCCCTTTCCCAAAAAGACATGCCCAGGATTTGAGCGCTCATGAGCATTGCCCTGCCATGCCAGGATCTCCAAAGTAGTCATGGAAAGCTTTGGGCCAAAGTTCTGGAGAAAAGGTGTTCCTGCAGCTGGCTGCAGGTTGACTTTGCTGTCAAGGCCTCCAGCTGAAAAATCAGTTGGTTACCTTCTTTGTCTGGGCTAAACTAATCTGCCTCTTAAGGATTTTTTTTTTGTGTATTTGTTTGTTTCCTCCTTTCTTTCTATTCTCTCAAAACAATCTTCAGAGTAAACAGCAGAAACCAGATCTCTACCTGTCAAAATAATTCCTAAAGGAAAGAAGATAAATCTTCACTCTGACTTCCTTTCTATCTCAAGTATAAAATCCTTTTGGGTCAGCAAGGTGATTGCTTAGGTCAGCTTGTGGTAGGAATATTTAATTAAATGAGTACATTTATAAGATTGAGGAAGGAAATCCAATAGGGTGGAGAATGAATGAGTGAGGACAGTCTATTTATAAAATAACTTCCTAAAGACCTAGCCGGCAGAAACTATCTTAATGACAATACTTAATGACAATAGAAGAAAAGCAAACTGGGCCATTAGGTATTCAAAAGGAGGGGAACCAGCAACAAAAATCAGCAGTTTTTTCTTTAATATTAAAAATAAGGGAAGAGCAATGGACTAAAATTTTTAATCTTCCTAACCACAGAATCATCTTGCCTGGTAATTGAAAAAGGCCTCAAGTTTTTTTTAAAGGATTTTGGTTCAAGTTTTGAAAGACATGACTCCTAGGTATGTAATAGTAAGTGTTTAACTGGTTCTCTGAAAAAAAAAATATATATATATATATACAATACACATACATATATATACCCATACAGACATGCGCATACATATATATCTACATATAAACATAGATATATGTACACACACACTGGTACTTTCCCTTAAGAAGTCTATTGTCTGGTTAAGGAAATAATACTAGCTTGTATGAAACAGCATGCAACCTGAAGTTAAATATAATGAAGCACTAGATTATACTGTTCAGGCTTCCAATGCTATAGCATTTTTGAGGGAAGGAATGAAAAGGCTCAGAAGGAAGAGAGAGTGGAGACAGGCAGCTGGAACAGAGCTGGACTTTGAAGGACTTCTGCATGTCATAGAAAGGTGGGTCAGGGAGCTTGAGATTATGATTTTGAATTTAAACCTGATACCTGTCTGTCAAGCCTGGAGTAATACAGGAAGGCTGTTACACAATCAAAGAATAAAGGAAGTTGATTTGTGGGGCAGGAACACAAGTAGCTGTAGCCAATAACCCTAAGGAGGGCAGGAAGCCTCTGTTTCACTCTGAGATTGCCTGGAGGCAGCAGATAACTGGTAGGAGAGCCTGGGCCTCTGAGACGATGTTTAGGCTGACCCATTATTCTGTTGTGATGATTGACCTGTGTGTTTTGAAAGGTGACAGAGCAAGAAGATCAGATGAAATCTTGTTGTGGAAAAGCTGTGGAGTTCAGGAGAGTATACTTACCTGAGTGACTTTTTTTTAAAATCTGTTTATTTATTTATATTTCTTTAAAAAAATTTTTTGAGTTCCAAATTCTTTCCCCCCTTCCTCTTCCCCACCTATTGAGAAGGCAAGCAATATGATATCAATTATACATGTGAAATCATGCAAAACATGTTTCCATATTAGCCATATGTTTTTAAAGAGAAAGTGAGAAACCTATATTTCAACAGGCATTCAGAGTTCATCACTTCTTTCTCTAACGGTGGATAATGTTTTTCATCATGAGTCCTTTGGAATTTTCTTTTTCTTAATTGTTATTTGTTTATTTTAAACATTCTTTGTTATATTTGAGTTCCAAATTCTATCCCTCCTCCCCCTTCTCCACTCACTGATAAAGCAAGCTATATGATATGAATTATACCTGTTTGAAAGCAAGTAAAACATGTTTCCATGTTAGCCATTTTCGAAAAAGCAAGAAAAATAAAGAAAGGGAGAAAATCATACTTTAATTTGTAGCAGTTCCCCTAGGTCTTCCCACGTTTTTCTGAAACTATCCCCCTCATCATTTCTTAAAACACAATAGTATTCCGTCACAATTATATGCCACAACTTCTTTAGCCATTCCCCAATTGAGAGTCATCGCCTTAATTTCCAATTCTTTGCCACCACAAATAAATATTTTTGTGCATAGAGGTCCTCTTTCTTTTCCTTTGACCTCTTTGGGTCAGATCTAGTAGTGGATTGCTGGGTCAAAGGGTATATGCAGTTTTATAGCCCTTTAAGCTCAGTCTAACTTGTTCTCTAGAATGGTTGGACTAATTCACAACTCTACCAACAGAATATTAACATACCTATTTTCCTTCCTCCCTTCTAGCATTTGTCATTTCTGATAGGTATGAAGTGGTACCTCAGAGATGTTTTAATTTGCATTTCTCTAACCAATAGTGCGTACACTACAGCATTCGTGTATGATTGTAGATGGATTTGATGGCTTCTTCTGAAAACTGCCTGTTCATATCCCTTAACAATTTATCAATTGAAGAATCACTTATTTTTATAAATTTTACTCCATTCTCTATATATTTGAGAAAAGAGGCCTTTATCAAAGAAACCTATAAAAATTTTGATACTACTTCCTTGTCTATGGTACCTTTTATTATCAAGATGTAATTTCTCTGATTATCTCCTTTAATTAGGTCTATTTTTGCTTTTGCTTTGTCTGAGATCATGATTGCTACTTTCAATAGAAAAAGAAAGTTCAGAAAAAGGACATTCAGAAGAGGGGTAGGTTTGACTTGGGGGTAAGGGAGAGAGATGATGAGTTTAATTTTAGACATATTGAGTTTCAGATTTATTTCTCTAAGACTCCCAGTTTGAGATGTCCAAGAGGCAGCTAGTGAAGCTCTAGGAAGAGACAAGGGCTGGAAATATAGAACTAGAAGTCATCAGCATAGAAGTGAAAATTAAACCCATGGGAATAGATGAGATCACCAATAAACAAATGAATAGACAGGTATACTAACAAAGCATTCACTTTACTATGTGCCAGACACTGTAAGTTCTGGGGCTACGAATACAAGCACTCAGAAAAGTCCCTGCCATAATGGAAGAATACAACATACAAGGAGGCAAATGAAGAGATTTCAGGGAAGTGGCAGAAGCCTGGACACTGGCTCAGAACAAGATAAAGTGAAAGTTCATCTATCAGAGCCTGGGTAACAAAGGAAGAGTACAAGATTCTGGTGGCAGGGAGATGAGAATGATTTGAAATCAGAGAACTTGGTTTCAAATCCTACCCATGATGCTTACTATCTCCATGACCTTGGGCAAGTCATTTAGCCTTTCTGGGCCTCAGTTTCCTCACATGAAAAATGAAGGAACTGAATTCTGAAGTCTGTGCCAGCTCTAGGCTTGTGGTCCAATGGATGAATAAAAAAACACATTTATTAAATGCTTACTTTGTGCTGTACTAAACTCTGAAGATACAAAGACAGAAGTGAGACCTCAAAGAGATTACATTCTAATAAGGTGAGATAGCACCAAAAAGGGGTGGAGTGCCTAGGAAAGGATGTTCTGGTCTGAGAAATCACAGTGGTGGTGAATAGAACAATAGGGCACCGGACTTTCCAGAATTAGTGGTAATGTTGAGTTGATAACTATTTTGAGAGCAAGAAGTCATCAGATCAGTAAGCAATTATTAAGCACTTTATATCTGCCAAGCACTTTTTTTTAGTGCTGAGGATATACATGGATGGACACAGAAAGACAATATTTGTCCTTAAAGAGCTTACATTCTAATGTAATGTTACATCTTCTTGGGTTGAAATCTGGCCTCAGACACTTATTAGCATTTCTGTAGGAGCAAAAAAAACCTGAAAACAATTGGCCTGGGTCCTTCCTTAAAATGGAGCTTTCAGCCAGAACCGACCAATCACAGGACCACAGGGTGAAATGATCTTCCAACATGAGAAGGTTGGAGGGAGAGAAGGGCCTTAGAGGATTAAAAGGCTGATGGAAATCATGGAGAAAGAAGTTTAGAGAGTTAGGAGTAGGTCCAGAGGAAAAATGAAAGAAATGGAAGGGTATTGGGTGACTAAGGCTTATTGTGGTGGGTCTGAACATAATTTCTCCCAGTTTCACCTTGCTCATCTGTAAATGGAGATAAAAATCACTGTACAGTGTATCTCATGTGGTTGTTGTAAGGAAAACACTAAATAAATGTGAGATATTATAAATCATAAAGTGTTTCATAAATGTGAGCCAGTGCATTGAGAATATTGTGGAGAATCAGTGCTAAAAGGGGTCATCTAGATTAATTTGGTCTAGTCTATCTAGTCTAATCCTCATTTTTTATAGGTGAGGGATGTGTAGGAACATGCTGGAGCCAGCTGGAGCTCCCCAGAGATTGTTAAACTTAATGTGAACATTTATGCCTCTGACAACAGCAAATTACAAATTGGGTATTGATTTCTTGTTTTGTTAATCTGGATTTAAGAAGGGCAGCTAGGTGGTGCAACGGATAGAGTGCTGGGCCTGGAATCAGGAAGATATCTTTGGTTGAAATCTGGCCTCATACACTTATTAGCTACATGACCCTGGTCAAGTCACGTAACCCTGTTTGCCTTAGTTCCTCATCTGTAAAATGAGCTGGAGAAGGAAATGGCAAACCACTTCAGTATCTTTGCCAAGAAAACTCCAAATGCGTTGACGAAGAGTCAGACTTGATTAAAAATGACGGAACAAGTCTTAAGAAAGCGATAGAAAAATTGTTAATAATGCAGATTAAAGTTAAAAGTGTGCTATGTACCTGGTTTTTAAACATTTACTAGGATACCCCAGATGTAAGGCCCAGAGAGGTGACTTGCGTAAGGGCACATAATTAGCTAGTAGAGGAGTGGGTTTTGAACCTGGGTCTGTTGACTCCCAATCTAGTGCTTTTATAAACAAAGAAGTCTGAATGATTACTAAAACTAACTGCAACAGAATAACTTCAGTGTTCTCAGTATATAATAGGTGAAAAATGGAAGATCTGAGTATTTGGTTGTAATTCTCCTTGAAAGGTCTGTTTTCCTGCAAATAACAAAACCATTTCAGACCCTGAGAAATATTATGAGCAATTTTTTTTTGCTATATAATCATACTTGTCCATTGAGAGAAGTTTACTAGATTTGTTTTTCATATCAAGTCTCCCCAAAGAGTAGGCCAAAGATATTTCCCCAAATTGATCAAATAGTTTAGACTTGAGAGGCCTAGTTATTTTGAAATGGAGTCCATGGGGAAGAACAGAAAGGGATCTTTGCTAGCACATAAACTTCTTTAAACCTAAATGCAAGAGAGATAGAGAATTGGCTGAAACATCTTGGTGAAATGGGGATGAATGGGGCCCCAACCAAAGGAGTAGCTTCATCGTTTTCTTACCAATGAGACAACTTTATACTCATTGATGGAGCGATGAGTTCTACTAGAGCCTTTAAATAAAATAAAGGAATTTGGAGGAAGGGGTTCCTCCAACCCCTACAAACTTTTAACTTTTATCTTTTATCTTTGAATGGGTACTAGATACTTTCCCAGCTCTGCTCCTCAATAGCTTTGTGACCCTGGCCAAATGGTTTAATCTTTTTGTATTCCAGTTACTTCCTCTGTGCAATGGAGATAGTAATAACACCTACTTCTGTACAGGCAGTTAGGTGGGCCTAGATGAGTTCAAATGTGGCCTCAGACAGATTGTGTGACTCTGGGCAAGTCACTCAACTCTTTCTGCCTCAGTTTCCTTATCTGTAAAATGAGCTGGAGAAGGAAATGGCAAACCACTCCAGTATCTTTGCCCAGAAAACCCCAAATGAGGTCCTGAAGAGTGGGACACGACTGAACAACACCTCTATTTGTCTCACAGGGCTGTTGTAAGAACCAAAAGAGATAATGCATGTGAAAGCACTTTTAAAGAGTAGAACTCCCTCTCTGGACTTCAGGCAGGATTCTTTGTATGATTGTTCACCTCGTTTCTATGCCAACCATGTTGTCCTTCATCCATAGAAATGATGGGCTATGCCCATTGTCAACAGGGCATGCACTATGAGTTGTTAGAAAAAGACTAAAACCCTAAATCACTTTGCTATGTCTGGGTTTAGAAGAATTGGGGAAAATAGTTCCATTTATGAAAGAAAGAACATTTTGAAGCTCATAACGAAAACATTTATATTCCCAGTTCTCTTGGTCTTGTTTTTTTCTTACAGTATGGCCAGCTATATTGAAGTGTATTTGAGCTATATTTAATGCTCTCCACTGACTTCCATACTCTCCTCCCCTCACCCTGTACACGTACATACAAAAGAAAACTATAAGATGTTCTATTTTTTAAAATTGGATAGATATCGCTAAGGATTTTCATAGAAAGGAAATAGATTTTTTAAACATTGCTTATTGGTGCCTTTTTTATACCGTGGTTATTTCCAGACGTATTGCAGACACTCCCTCCCTTTCTTCCTTCCTTTCTTCCTTCCTTCCTTCATTCTTTCCTTCCTTCCTCCCTTCTTCCCTCCTTCCCTCCCTCCCTCCTTTTCTAGAGTCCTAGAACCAGTGTCATATCAGAAATGCAGCTGAGTTTGTCTCAGAAGAGTTGTCATGAGATGATCTTTCATCACAACATTGAACTCTTGCCACATAGAGATGTCACCAAGCATTACTACAAGATACCAGGCAGCTAGGGAAGTGGCAGGTATACACACACACACACACACACACACACATGCACACACACATTTCTAGCTGCTTCCCTGAATTTTAGTATACAGAAAACATGTTAGAAAAAGACCCTCAGGAAATCCAGACAAAGCAAGGACTCCCGGGTTCATCTGGTTCTTACTCTCACTCAGTGGGCCATCCACACCTACAGGCAAAATTCTAGACCAAGCCTCCCCCTGCTAGCTCTAATCTAGGAAAGTTTTCCACTAAAGTTCCCTCCTTTGCTTCCTAATCTATCCACTAGGTTATGAAATATGTGTATTTTGAAGCCCCAGTATCAATCAGAGTTTGCATGTGTCCAGTCTATCTTTGCTTCTGAAAAATTCTTCCTGAAGTATATTCAGATGAACCTGGGATTTGAACCTACCAAAGCATGACCATTCTTGAGTCATCAAGGCCAGGGCTTTCTGATGACACTCCTGGCCCCTTGTGATCACAAACCCCTTTCTCCAGCATTATAGGTGCCTGCCTCTATCAATCAAGACCTACAAGTCTCTGGGCATAGGATATGCAGCCTTTTAATTCTTCACATAAGCCTTTCCAAACAAGTTTTATCAACCTGAATCATTACCAGACCAGGAGAGTCTCTCAGACTAGCAGAGATCATTAATAAAGTAACAATGAATAACGCTCCCTTACAGCCCCAGATTGGCTATAATTACATTCCATTTGTGTTGGGAATATTCCCTAAATGTCCAAAAACTCTTATTAAACCTGCTTATATTTTTCCATTACGAAACTTTCTCTCTTCATAAAAGGAACTGTGGATTCTAGGGCAAGCCTTTCTTAATCTTCCTATCCTGAAGGATAACTGCACCTCATTTGTCACAAAGGTACAAACTTCTCAGTGTTTCCACTGAGGTGAGGAGTGACATAAAAGGTTCTGGAAAGTATGGGATCACTATAGCAAAGGCATTTGAGGTAGGTTCAACCCTTATGACATGATTAGTCTGGGGAAACACCCAGGTGGTAAGTCAATTTTTTTATTTGAAAAACAGGAATAGTAACTACATGACTCCTTAACTCACAAAGTTGTTGTAGGGAAAGTGCTTTCTAAAGCTTGAAGCAATACATATTTAGATATTAGTTCTTCTCATGTGGCTATTGAAACTGGTCTTTGAGATTGTGAACAACCTTTATCTGGTCCTCTAGAGTGACAGGTAAATAAGGGACAGTTTCCATGGTATTCTGGCAAAACTATAGCAGTTGGGCTTTCAAAATACACTGCTGGAGCAATAGAATAGAGTCTTAAAAACCAGCATCACATCCAAAATGCAGCCAAAATTGTCTCAAAAGCAGGGATTCTTAGTCTGAGGTTCATGAATTTGTTTTTTAAAAAAATATTTTGATAATTGTATTTCAATATGATTATTTTATTTTATAATCCTATCTATTTTATTTTATTCACTTTAAAGAAACATTTTTTTTGAGAAGGGGTCATAGGCATCACCAGATTGACAAAGGGGTCCATGACACAAAAAAGTTTAAGAGCCCCTGACCCAAAGGATCTTCACAGCACAGATTTAGTCAATATTGTAATATTGACCCCTTGGCATGTGGAGGTGGTTGGTATCAAGCACAGGCAAAACCCAGCAGATACACAAGAAAGGAACAGGCTGACTCTCTCCACTGCTTTTCTATTTAGCACATCAGGGGAAACACAAAGACAGGCCTATTTTTGGAACTTCCAGAAAAACCCAAAAGAGTCTCACATGGCTTTACTATTTTCTGTGGCTGATCCAAACCACCTCAAGGTGCAAATGTTGGCTAGTATGTAAACTTCTATCCCCAGCACCTAGCACAGTGCCTGGAACATAGTGGGTGTTTAATAAATGTTTTTTGATTAGCGTAAACTGACTCTATTGACCCTCAAACGTTCCTCCTCAAACATCCCCAAAAAGACAGTAATACTGCTCAGCTTCCAGGGGCTCAGTATGGCTTGTTAGCTAATTGCTGAATCCTCTCAGTTTTGCCATGATTGCTGACCATGGTGCTAATGGAGGGGGGGAACCTGACATCTTTTGTTAACTGCTAATTGGCTTAATCATTTAATGTCTCATATACATTTGCATAGAAAAATCTCTAGATACAAAATACTACATCAGTCAGTCACTCTCCCAAATCTGTTAATAATGGAAAATTTGAAAGGAAAAAAAGCCTATTAGGATGAGGGAGATGGCTATTCTAAATTGCCTATTCTACCACCACCCCCTCCCTCACCCCCACACCTTTCACTATAGCTATCTCTAATTGTGTTGGCCCCACACAATGCCTGGGCAGAGGTTAAATGAAGACCGTATCCTTTGCAGGAAGAGGAATTAATCCAAACAGAGCTCTGCTTAGCATTTATATGACTATGATCACAACAATGGTAATAGAACAATTATCAGGGATCAGAGCTCTTTCTGGAAAGGACAAACAAAATTAGTGGAAGATGCTGGATCCTAATCACCAATTCACCTCAGCCCAAGTAAATGAGCCCGGGAGACTTTAGCATTTTGTCTTCAAGACTGTATTCAAAATAAATGCTGTGTTCCTTACAACCCCAAATAATAAAACTTTTAAAAATTGTTCCTTCCCTGGGGTGAACTTTTCTCAAGAAACTTAATATTGGAGGTAGACAAGGAAATGTCTCTGAAATTATATTTTGCAGGGCAGGAGTCACAGAACAATTCAGAAATTCCAGTCCTGAAGATTAAATCCAATCCAACATATGGTTGTCCAGTACAGCGTTAGATTCTGTGAGGGGAATAGGAGGAACCTTCAAAGAGCTTTTGGGCTGGTTGAGGAGACAACTCACATAAAAAATTAAATAGACAAATAATATGATAATCAGGACCTTGATTATATATCATGGACTAAAAATGCTGTAGCAATTGAGAAGAGGGGTAGATCAATAAGAGCTTGAATAGTGGGGGAAGGCTTTGTGAAGATTATGGGACTTGAGCTGGACAATGATCATGGGCAGTGGTGGGACTTAGCATGCAACAGAGTGTGAAGAGGGGGGCCTAATTAAGGCACAAAGATGTCAGAAAATGGAATACATAATCTAGAGCAATCTTGATTGATAAGGGAAAAATATTTTATTGGTATTAGTGTCTTCATCCATGTTCCTCTGGGGTAAAGTAGGTTGCTTTTGATAGAGGAAATGAATTGTGTATCTACAAACCCTCAAATCAAGAATCAGCAGAATGGAGGTAAGGAGGAGGTAGAAAAGGATAAATTACATCACACGAAGAGGCACAAAAACATATTATAGTAGAGGGAAATAAGGGAGGGAGAAGAGCAGTGTTTGAGCTTTACTCTCATAGGATTTACTTCAAGGAGGGAATAACATACTCTGAAAAGTATGGAAATCAAACTTGTGCTATAGGCAGTAGGAGGGAAAAGAGGAAAGAAAAGGGGGGAGGGGTAGTTAGAAAGGAGGCAAGAAGAAGCAAGATGAAAAGGGTAAGGTAAGAGAGGCGAGTCAATAGGGAGTGAAAACTGAGGAAGGTGGTGGTCAAAAGCAAAACTCTTTTGAGGAGTGGAAGGGAGAAGGGAGAAATAAAAGCATAAATGGGGGGTGAGGAAAGGATGGAGAAAAAGACACAGATAGTAATCATAACTGTGAATGTGAATGGGATGAACTCTCCCATAAGACAGAGGTGGATAGCAGAATGGATTAAAAGCCATAATCTTACAATATGTTGTTTACAAGAAACACATTTGAAACAGGGGGTTACACACAAGGTAAAGGTAAAAGACTGGAGTAGAATATATTATGCTTCAGCTGAAGTAAAAAAAAAGCAGGGGTAGCAATCCTAATCTCAGACAAAGCAAAAGCAAAGATAAATCTAATTAAAAGAGATAAGGAAGGAAACTATATCCTGCTAGAAGGAACCATAGACAATGAAACAATATCATTACTTAACATATATGCACCAAGTGGTATAGCATCCAAATTCTTAGAGAAGAAGTTAAGGGAGTTACAAGAAGAAATAGACAGTAAAACTGTACTAGTGGGTGACCTCAACCTCCCCTTCTCTGAACTTGATAAATCTAACCTCAAAATAAACAAAAAAGAAGTTAAGGAGGTGAATAGAATTTTAGAAAATGTAGATATGATGGACCTCTGGAGAAAACTAAATGATGATAAAAAGGAATATACCCTTTTCTCAGTGGCACATGGCACATACTCAAAAATTGACCATGTACTACGGCATGAAAACCTCACAATCCAGTGCAGAAAGGCAGAAATAGTCAATGCATCCTTTTCAGATCATGATGTAATAAAAATTATTTGTAATAAAGGACCATTGAAAGATAAACTAAAAATTAATTGGAAACTAAATAATCTAATCCTAAAGAATGAATGGGTCAAAGAACAAATCATAGAAACAATTAATAACTTCATTTAAGAGAGTGATAATAATGAGAAAACATACCAAAACTTATGGGATTCAGCAAAAGCAGTTCTTAGGGAAAGTTTCATATCTCTAAATGCTTACATGAATAAAATAGATAAAAAGGAGATCAATGAATTAGGCATGCAATTGAAAAAGCTAGAAAAAGAACAAATTGAAAATCCCCAATTAAATACCAAATTGGAAATACTGAAAACCAAAGGAGAGATTAGTAAAATTGAAATCAAGAAAACTATTGAACTAATAAATAAAACTAAGAGCTGGTTTTATGAAAAATAAATATAAAATTGATAAACCCTTGGTAAATTTGATTTAAAAAAAGAAAGAAGAAAACCAAATTACCAGTATCAAAAATGAAAAGGGTGAATTCACCTCCAATGAAGAGAAAATTAAAACAATAATTAGGAATTATTTTGCCCAATTATATGCCCATAAATTTGACAACCTTAGGGAAATAGATGAATATTTACAAAAATATAAATTGCCCAGGTTAACAGAAGAGGAAATAAAATACTTAAATAACCCCATCTCAGAAAAAGAAATTGAGCAAGCCATCAATGAACTCCCTAGGAAAAAATTTCCAGGGCCAGATGGTTTCACATGTGAATTCTATCAAACATTTAAAGAACAATTAATTCCCCTACTTTATAGACTATTTGGGAAAACAGGGGAGGAAGGAGCCCTACCAAACTCTTTTTATGACACAAATATGTTACTAATACCTAAACCAGGAAGAGTTAAAAAAGAGAAAGAAAATTATGGACCAATTTCCCTAATGAATATTGATGTAAAAATTTTAAATAAAATATTAGCAAAAAGATTGCAGCAACTTATCATGAGAATAATGCACTATGACTAGGCAGGATTTATGCCAGGAATGCAAGGCTGGTTCAATATTAGGAAAACTATCAGCATAATTGATTATATCAACAACAAAACTAGCAGAAACCATATGATTATCCTAATAGATGCAGAAAAAAGCTTTTGACAAAATACAACACCCATTCCTATTAAAAACACTAGAAAGCATAGGAATAAATGGAATCTTCCTTAAGATGACAAGTAGCATCTACCTAAAACCATCAGCAAGCATTATATGTAATAGGGATAAGCTAGGTGCATTCCCAATAAGATCGGGGGTGAAACAAGGATGTCCATTATCACCTCTATTATTCAGTTTGGTACTAGAAACGTTAGCTTTAGCAATAAGAGAAGAAAAAGAAATTGAAGGAATTAGAATAGGCAAAGAAGAAACTAAGTTATCACTCTTTGCAGAAGATATGATGATTTACTTAGAGAATCAAGTAAAATAACTTTAGCAAAGTTGCAAGATATAAAATAAACCCTCATAAATCCTCGACATTCCTATATATTACCAACAAAGCCCAACAGCAAGAGATAGAAAGAGAAATTCCATTTAAAGTTACTGTAGACAATATAAAATATTTGGGAGTCTATCTGCCAAGAGAAACCCAGGACCTATATGAACACAATTACAAAAAACTTTACACACAAATAAAGTCACATCTAAATAAATGGAAAAACATCAGTTGCTCATGGTTAGGCCAAGCTAATATAATAAAAATGACAATTTTACCTAAATTAATTTACTTATTCAGTGCCTTTCCAATCAAACTACCAAAAATTATTTTACAGAGCTGGATAAAATAATAACAAAATTCATCTGGAAGAAGAAAAGGTCCAGATTACTAAGGCAATTAACGAAAAGAAATGCTAGAGAAGGTGGCCTAGCCAAACCAGATATTAAACAATATTATAAAGCAGCAGTCATCAAAACTACTTGGTACTGGCTAAGAAACAGAGAGGTGGATCAATAGAATAGGTTAGGTACACAAGACACAGTAGTCAGCTACTATAGCAATATACTCTTTGATAAACCCAAAGAATCCAGCTTTTGGGTTAAGAATTCACTATTTATAAAAACTGCTGGGAAAATTGGAAAACGATATGGCAGAAACTGGGCATAGACCAATATCTTACACCATAACCAAAAATAAAGTCAAAATGGGTTCATGATTTAGCAATAAAGGCTGATACTATAAGCAATTTGGGAGAGCAAGGAATAGTTTACCTGTCAGATTTATGGGAAGGGAAGAATTCATGACCAAACAAGAGATAGAGAGCATTACAAAATGCAAAATGGATAATTTTGATTATGTTAAATTGAAAAGTTTTTGTACAAACAAAGCCAATGCAACAAAGATTAAGAGGGAAGCAGAAAATTTGGAAAGAATCTTTACAACCAATGTCTCTGATAAAGACCTCATCCCTAAAACATACAGGGAACTGAGCCAAATTTATAGGAATAGAAGTCATTCCCCAATTGAGAAATGGTCAAAGGATGTGAACAGGCAGTTTCAGAGGAAGAAAATAAAAATATCTATAAGCATATGAAAAAATGCTCTAAATCACTATTAATTACAGAAATGTAAATCAAAACTCTTAGATACCACATCTCTCATGTCAGATTGACTAACATGACAAAACAGGAAAATTATAGATGCTGGAGAGGATGTGGAAAAATAGGAACACTGTTACATTGTTGATGGAGTTGTGAACTGATCCAGCCATTCTGGAGAGCAATTTGGAACTATGCCCAAAGGGTATAAAAATGTTCATACCCTTTGACCCAGAAATACCACTTCTAGGATTGTATCCCAAAGAGATCAAACAAATGGGAAAGAGACCTGGATGCAAAAAAGTATTTATAGCAGCTCTTTTTGTAGTAGTAAAGAATTGGAAATCAAGGGCATGCTCATCAATTGGGGAATGGCTGAACAAGTTGTGGTATATGAATGTAATGGAATACTATTGTGCTATAAGAAATAGGGAACATAAGGACTTCATAATAACCTGGAAATACCTACATGATATGATGCTGAGTGAGGGGAGCAGAACCAGGAGAACACTGTACACAACCACAGTTTTATTGCTTCTGTGATAACTAACTTTGATAGATTTGGTTCTTCTCAGCAATACAAGGTTCAAAGACAGCTCCAAAGGACTCATGATGGAAAGAGCTATCTACATCCAGAGGAAAAATTATGGATTCTGAATGCAGATTGAGGCAAACTATTTGCTCTCTCTATCTTTTTTTCTCTTCTTTTTTGGTTTTGTTTCTTGTTTCTCATGATTCATTCCATTGGTCATAATTCTTCTTTACAACTTGGCTATTGTGTAAATAAGTTTAATGAGAAGGTATATGTAGAACATATATTGGATTCCATGCCATCTTGGGGGGAGGGGGAAGGGAAAGGAGAAGAAAATTTGGAACTCAAAAACTTGTGGAACTGAGTGTGGTAAACTAAAAATAAAAAATTTTTTAAAAAAATTGAGGAGCAGATGGACTTCATTATAACCCAGAAAGACTTATATGAACTGATGCTGAGTGAAGGGAGCAGAACCAGGAGATCGTTATACATGATTACAGACACATGGTATCTGTAAGGACTAACTTTGACAGACTTGGCTCCTCTCATCAATGCAAAGTTCAAAGACAGCTCCAAAAGACTCATGATGGAAAAAGCTATGCACATCCAGAGAAAGAATTATGGAGTCTGAATGCAGATTGAGGCAAACTATTTGCTTTCTTTTTTTCCATCTTTTTTGGTTTCATTTCTTCTTTTTCATGATTCATTCTATTGATTATAATTCTTCTTTACAACTGGACTATGATGTAAATAAGTACAATGCGAAGGTATATGTAGAAACTACATTGGATTACATGCCGTCTTTGGAGGGAGAGGAGAGGGGAAGGAGGGAGAAAAAATTTGGAACCCCAAAACTTATGGAACTGAGCATTGTAAACTAAAAATAAAAAAATAAATTTATAATTACAAAAAGAAAAGAAAAAAGCCCAATTATTTTTTAAAAACCCAGTGGAATGGGTGACCATTTTGTGGTATATTTTAAAAAGCCATCCTCCCATCCAGAACCACAGTGTGTGAAATTTGAGATTAATTAGAGATTAATTTCATTAGAGATTAGTTAGAGGTTAATTAGAGATTAATTAGAAATTAATTTCATTAGGTTAAGATCCTCTTTCTTGTCTGGAATCTGAGATTCTAAGCTGAGGCCAATGCATAAGGACCACTCCCAAGCTGTGTAGAGAGCCAGCATTCATGCATCTTTCCAAAGGAGGAAGCTTCTTTTCTGAGCTGGGTTGAGGATGGTCTTTGCTCAAGAAGCATGGAAGTAAAAAAGCTTTGAAATCATAGGAGACAGGAAACAGGTCCTAGTAAAGTCTCTTGTGCTGTCTTTACTATAATAGAGGGTAAGGTTCCAAATCACTCTGGACCTCAATTTTCACCATCTGTAAAATATAATCTGGTCTGTCTACCTCTTAAGGGGGCTTTAAGGATAAAATGAGCTAATAGGTATTAAAATCTAATGCCTTGCACATCATTTTTTATTTACTATCCAGATTAAAGGATGGTTACTATAGTGGTGGTGGGTATTCTTACATGTAAGCAGTTTCTAGAGGCTGAGTGATTTCCATTGAGTCCTCCTGATGAAAGTCAAAGCCTAGGTCGCTAATACGGCTAACCCTATCCCCACCCTAGTGGCAACGTAATTTTTTCTTAAGGTTATTCAGTCTGTTACCAGTTGACCAATAGGCATTTGTTAAGTCTTTACTTTGTGCCAAGTGTTGTGCTAAATGCACATTATAAGTTGGAAGAGCATCCAGTTGGCTTCTTAGATCAGTCTGTCCCTGAAAAGTAATCTCCTCCACAACATTTCTGACACATAGTTGTATAGCCTGCTCTTGAAGACCTTCATGATGGGGAATTCATACCACATGAGACAGCCCATTCCCTTTTTAGAGAACTCCATCTGTTAGAAAGATCTTCTTTATATTGAGCTGAAATCTACCTCCGTTTAGCTTCCACTTGTTGGAGGCAATGGACCACCAATGAAAAATGAAAACCAACTCATTTTTGTACATTTCTAGGGTTTGAGTCCTCATTATTGCTCATAGCCAGATGTGATGCTTTGAAAATGAGCTTTGCTGATTCAGGAGAAGGAACCTCAAACTCTAGCCAGGGAGAAGCCTGTCTACAGCTTCAGGCTTTCTCCTTTTCTTGGTCAGAGGTGAACTGCATGGATCTTATTCCCAACCTAGACTTTCTACATTTATCTTCCAGATCTCAGCTCTCTTAAAAGCAAATTGCGGAAATGGACTTATCACTCTTCTCACTAATCCATCCTATACACAAACCTTAGACTAATCTGTCTAACACAGAGTGTCCCAAAACTCTTGGTCTACTTTAAAGCTTTAATTGCTTAAAATAATAAAGACTTTTAGAATATTCTGTATGTTATTTTGAATAAAACACACCCCAATCAAAACTATTCACTAACTCTTCATTTTTAAAGTTCAAACTCCCTAGCTTCACATTCAAAACCATTCATAATCTGTACCCAACCAATCTTTCCAGTCTTGTCTCCCACCATACACCACGTGATCCCTTTATTAAAATCAAATTGGAAGTAGCTAGGTGGCACAGTGGAAAGAACCTTAGAGTCAGTAGTTCAAATTGGGCCCCCTAGGTAAGTCACTTAACTCTTAACTCCCCCAAACCTTTTGTTTACATACACTCTGTCTATGCTTGTAATGCTTTTTCCTCCTTCATAAATCTAACCTATCCATCAAGGTCACTTTAACTTCTCTCTCTACCATAAACCCTTCTCCGATCACTTTAATCCACTGGGATCTCTTTTCCTCTGAGCTCCCATAGTGCTAAGTACTGGTATCATTCCTTTGGTATATAGCATATTCTTCCATATATTATTAGTTATCTTTTCATACATATTCTTTACTTACCTAATAAAATGCTTGAGGGCAGGTGCCCTTTCTTCATGACCAGTCCTTGGTATTATCTACCAGTTAGGACCCTGGGGGTATAGTCTGGACTTCAAGCTCTCAGCCTCACCCAGTGCCCAAGGTTGCTCTAGGGGTAACTGACCAACTCCCAGTGCCTCTCTTAGAATCTTAGAGTAGCTGACTGCCACTCACCCCCTGGCTGGGCCTTTTTTGGGTGGGGTCTCATTTCAGCCTTGGTGAAATGACTCTTAATATTTTTTTAGTCATGGTCCAAGACTGAAGCCTATGTATCACTTCTCAGAATAATGTTGCATAGAATAAAATTCATAGGATTACAAAGCAAGTCAATTATATTGAAGTAGTTTTGTTGAATTTTAAGGGTGCTGGGACCCTGAAATTCAAGGGCAAGCAATGTGCAGGTCCTGCCTCAAATAAATTCGGCCCAAGCCTTCTTTCAGCCAAAGACAAGGTTTATTAGAACGCTGGTCAGGATGGGTGTGATTCTAAAAATCTGCAACATTGGCCAGACTGAATCTGAGACTGTTGGAAGGATGTAGGAGTGGCCAAGTAGTCTGGGGTAACTGGGAGGTAACAGAGAAGGCCCGGGTGCCCTAGGCAAATGCCAGGGACCTTGACCAAGAGAGAAGAGGGTCTAGATGGAATCGGGGTGGGAATGAGTCAGGTCAATCCGGAGGTAACAGACAATGAAGGACTGGGCTAGGTTAGAGGTAACAGAGAATTGGGAGATTGGGCACAGGCCATAATGAAAGGCCAGTTGAGGGGATTACTGGGGTGGGTTGATGCCTCAGGTGAATGCCAGAGACTTGACCACATGGGAAAATTCAAGGAGGATTCAGGAGAAAGTTCAAGGGGTGGGGGGAGGAGACAGTTTCCAGGGCCTGTACCCCCTCAGTTTTGTGGTTGTTCAGTCATTTTTCTGTGATGTCCGATTCTTCATGACCCCATTTGGGATTTTCTTGGCAAATATACTGGAAGAGTTTGCCATTTCCATCTCCATATCATTTTACAAATGAGGAAACTTAGGCAGACAGGGTTAAGAGACTTACCGGGGGTAACACAGCTAGTAGGTATCTGAGGCCAGATTTGAATGCAGGAAGATGAGTCTTCCCCACTCTGGACCTGGCACTCTGTGTCACTTAGCTGTCCATTGAAATAGTTACCAAAATATAAAACAAAAACAAAAAGTATTCCCAGTTCCCAGGTTAAGAACTCCTGAAGGGGTTGCGTCTGCATAATCCAACCAAATCTCAGGGTTTAGACTCCTATCCTACTTAGAAAAAGATGACTCTCCCCCCCACACACACCTTCATCCCATTTACCCACAATATTTCCTTCAAGGCCAGTCACAAGATAACACTGCACAAATTTTAATTGTAATAGCGGCAATAAATCAAAGTAGGCCAATATCAATATACTCAGCATGTGCCTTCCCAAGTCTGTGAACTATGCAATCCCTACCTCAACCTCCCAATGGCAGGGCAAAACCCTGGAAGTTAAGATCTTGCCCCCAGCTGGGAGTGGCCAAGGTCGTTCAGTCCAGACTTTTAACTGATGATTTGTGTCATGCTCCCTCCCTTTGTAGTGATGCTTGCAGGGATGTGGAGAACTCTGCTCATCTTTCCCAAAGGCAGCACAAGTTAGCTACTTAAGCAAGTGTATGGGTTTGCCTCTGTCCTAAGAGATTGTGTCTTTGCTTCCCTAGCTCCAGTTTTCCTTCTCACCTGGCTATTGGGTACACACACATGCCCATATATATTTAATTGTGTCTCTGCCCCTTTAATATTTGGCAAGTCTCCCCACCAGAGAAGGAAGGCACTTGGCAAGCTGCCAGGAATTGAGTGCCATTTCCCCAATCCCTCTCCTCACAGCAGCAGCAGCAGAATTTATACAGTGCTTTTAGATTCATAAAGAACTTTGTGTGTATTTTCTCATTTGGTGATCATAATCCCCATTTTACAGATGAGAAGACCAAGACTCAGAGAGGTAAAAATGACTTGCCCAGGGTCACAAAGCTAGTGAGCATCTGAAGCAGGATTAGAAGTCGGGTCTTCCTGACTCCAAGGCCAGCCAGTACTCTATGCATTGCACTCCCTGGTTGCCCAACTAGTTTGACCATATGCCAATTCTGTCCCTTTTAAAATCCTTGGATCTTGGTTTTCTCCAACATGTGTTCTGCCCCTGCTGTCTCCTCGGCTGTGCTATCCCCCACCCCTCCCACCAGCACCTTTGTATGGTCAGGGCATGGATGCTACATCTTCTTCATCTGCATCTCCAGCAATACTTTTGCAAGTAGTAGATGTTCCCAAAATGTGTTTGATGACTTATGAACCTATCCTGCCAATAACATTTTTGTGTCTTCAGGGTTTAGCAGACAAGGGCTTCAGCCGGACAGGAAGAAAGGAAAATGGGAGCTGTTCCAGTTCTTGGTGGGCTCTCGTCCCTTCACACACACACACACACACACACACACACACACACACACACACCCCTTTGACATTGGGTGTGGAGATTGCCAACCTTGGGGTGTGGATAGGGCTGTGTGACAATGCACTGTGCAACCTGCCTCCAGGTTTCATTTCATTTCTGCATCTCCTTCCCCTCCCCTAACTCAGTCCTGAGCGTTGGGTTTGACCCATAGCAGACATTCAGTGAATGGGATTTGTTGATTACAAAACCAAATTTCTTCTGACATTCTTGGATCTTTAGGGATTAGATGGTGAATTTGTACATTGTCATTCTCGGGGGACACAATTACCAGGCAGAAAGCCAAAGTCTGAAAAGGTTCACAACATTGCTGATAAACACCGAATGCTCACTTCTTTACCTCGATGGACCTGAGATCTCATGGATTTGAATACTCTGCTTCCCAGCGCAGCTTACAATTCATCTATGCCTTTGCATTCTCTGCTCATGTCCCTGACCTTCCATAACCACCCCCCACCCCCACCTCCCAGAAGATTTAGCCAGCATGCTGCAGGACTTCCTTTGGTTCTTTCAATATTCCGTGGATGTCGGCATGATACTTAGGCTGTCCATTCATCCTGCATCCTCCTCTGGTCATATATGTTTTTGATAATATCACAGATTTGGAAGCTTTGTGTCCACCTTCTAGAAAAATGCAAAAACAGCAACACTGGAAAAAGAAGCTCCAATAACAGCCAGCATTTCCATGGAGCTTTAGAGTGTGCAACATGCTTTACAAATGTTACCTCATTTTATCCTCACAAGCCTGGGGGGCAGGTGTTATTATTATTCATGTTTTATAGGTGAGGAAACTGAGGCAGTGGTTATGGGACAGGATTATATAGCTACTGTCCGAGGCAGAATTTGAGCTCAGGTCTTTCTAACTCCAGAGCCAATGTTCTATCCATCGCACCACACAGCTGCCTCTAGCCAGAAGTATCTCTCTGCCCAGACTGGACAGACAGCAGGGCCAGATGGGACTTTTGGATAAAATTTAACACTTGGGAGGAAGTAGAAGAGAGTGGAAGAATCAGGGGAGTGACAGCTTCACTTCTTTTCTCCAGTGAGATAGGAGGGAAAGAAAAGGAAAGCTAGAGAAAAAAGACCTGTTACAATGGTATGACTGACCTTCATGGGAGGTGGCTTCCCTGGCCAATCACCTTCTTTTATCAACCAGCTAGACCGTTAGGCAACAATGGAGAAAAACCCTTATCAAGGAACCCAATTCTAGTGTTTGGGGAGTTTGGAAAGGTAGATTTAAGAAAACTGAGTCATCCAAGTTTTTCCAATAGTGGGCCACCTGATTAGAAATCTATAATGAGCACATAGATTTGCTCATTTTCAGCTTTGATTAAAATTAGTATTAGAACCTAACAATATAGTATGACTTGTGGAAGCAGCTGGTTGTTTAATAGTAGTGGGGGTAAGGTGATAACACACAAATTCATTTGTGTTAGCTAATTAAACAATTTGGAGGAAGAGGTGCTAAAAACCTCAGGCTGCCAACATTTGACTTGAAGGCTGCATGTTGTACAATAGGAACTTACTGCTTTTCTATGAGAAGCTCCAACTCCTGTGTTCTCTAGCATCCTCCCAACTTCACAATGTGTATTTATTTTCACCCCCTCTTAAGAAGGGGTAATTGAGGCACAGAATGCTTAAGCTTGTCAAAGATCACATGGGGAGGCTCAGCCTAGAAACCCAAGATTCTTGATTCCTTATTTGTTACTTGGACCTGGATCATGCCCTGTTGGGACTTATTCCTCCCTGCCTCTCAGGGGCCTTCTTCCTTTCTTTTAGAAGCCTGGCTCTCTCAAGTAATAAACTCTGATCAGCTGGCCACATTGTTCAAATGCAAAATGTCCACTTGCCAAAAAGACTGTTTTATGGAGAGCTCTCACAGGGAAAGCATTCACATGGTGGTCAGAAGAAGCGATACAAGGACACTCTCAAGGTCTCTCAAGAATTTTGGAATTGATTGTGTGACATGGGAGATGTTGGCACAGGACTGCTCAGCATGGCATTCCCATGTCAGAGAAGGTGCTGTGCTCTACAAAGCAAAGCAGAATTGAAACAGCTCAAAGGAAACACAGGATGCGCAACTTTGGAGTATCCAACCCAAATGTTCACACGGACTATTTGTGCCCGACCTATAGTAGAGCATTCCGAGCTTGTATTGGCCTGATCAGCCACAGTCAGACACATTGAATCTTGACTCTAGCATTGTGATGTCATTTTGGTCCTCCTTGAGAACGAAGGACAACAACCAACTGTATTAGGAGGGCAGAGTTTATAATCTCAAAGAGGATCATACATATGTCTGAAAGGTTCAGAACCGCCGGATATAAGAAACTCTCAAAGTAGGAGGCAGAAGAATCAAAGCATATATTTAGGCTCCACAGTAACCAACCCATGAACCAGCACCCCCATTTCGACATATTGATCAAAAGCTTCCAGGCCCAATAAGTATGCCGCACAAGAGTAACCAGGAGGCTACAGAGAAGCATGATGGTGTAAAGCAAAATCATGCTTCCCCCTCTATGGTAAAAAGATTACCCACTGGCCTCAAGTCCTTGTTCAGCTTCCTCCCGTAGGTCAGCTCTGCTACCGGCAGCTCCTGCTTCAGCTTTGGCTGTGGCTGTAGCTGTAGCAGCCTCTGGCTCCAACGGAAGCTGTTTTTAACCATCTGGCTTCTGCGGGGGTGTAAGGTATGCCGGGGAAAGCACAGGTTCTTTTGATCGGCTTAAGCAAGGGAAGCAAGGTGAAGGGGCCGACAAGCTTACTCCAACCCAACATACAAACAGCATTCAGTTCAGGGGAAAAAGCCAAACTAGTCAAGGGCACTTGTTGACTAAGTGCTAAGGAGCCCATTTTTGGTTACCAACACACCAACCAACCGATTTAAACCTCATGCAACTTGGGCAGCCACTGAAATAAATGGACCCAGAATACTCAATGGGTCTTATGCCACAGTGATAACTGTATTAGGAGGGCAGAGTTTATAATCTCAAAGAGGATCATAAACATGTCTGAAAGGTTCGGAACCGCCGGATATAAGAAACTCTCAAAGTAGAAGGCAGAAGAATCAAAACATTTATTTAGGCTCCACAGTAACCAACCCATGAACCAGCAACCCCATTTTGATATATTGATCAAAAGCTTCCAGGCCCAATAAGTACGCCTTGAAAGAGTAACCAGGAGGCTACAGAGAAGCATGATTGCGTAAAGCAAAATCATGTTTCCCCCTCTATGGTAATAAGATTACCCACTGGCCTGAAGTCTTTGTTCAGCTTTCTCCCGTAGGTCAGCTCTGCTACTGGCAGCTCCTGCTTCAGCTGTGTCTGTAGCTGTAGCTGTAACTGACGTAACTGTCGTAACTGCCTCTGTAACTGCCTCTGGCTCCAACTGTCGCTGTAACTGTCGCTGTAATGGCCTGAAGTCTTTGTTCAGCTTTCTCCCGTAGGTTAGCTCTGCTACTGGCAGCTCCTGCTTCAGCTGTGTCTGTGGCTGTGGCTGTAACTGACGTAACTGTCGTAACTGCCGCTGTAACTGTCGTTGTAACTGTCGCTGGCTCCAACCGGAAAAGGGAGAGAGGATCTTCAAGCTGTCCTCTCCCCTCTTATAGAGTTTTTTGACATCATCAAGCACCTCCTGAACGACCAGGGCCGATTGGTTCTTGACTTGGCCCCTCCCCCTAGTGTAGCCGTTAACACCTCCCCTCAGCCAGCCCCATGACTCATCACACAGGAAGTTCTGGTCCTGCCCCGGAAGAGCAAGCCACAGTGTCCAGAGGCTCAATGAGGTAAGCTGAGTCATTCAAAGAAAACAAAGGCCATTCTGGCTACACTCCACCCCTTGTTATAGGATACATAATCTAATCAGCCATGTATCCTAGAACATATATTGTGATCCAATTACAAAGGAAACTAAAACATATCATTCATTATAAAGCAAAACATATCATTTGGTGACATTCCTAAATATTGGTTTACGATTCAAATGTGATCCACCCCTAGGTCCCAGCAAGATAATCTCTTCAATCAATCATCCCCAAAATAATTATTAATAATTCAAATGTCCACCCCTAAATCCTTGTATCCATTACATAGGATCAATAATATCATAACAATAAAACAACACAGCAAGGATAACACAAAATAAGTAAACAGAACACTATCATCATTTCCACCCCCCTTGAACGATT
Source organism: Trichosurus vulpecula (assembly GCF_011100635.1). Classification (NCBI taxonomy): domain Eukaryota; kingdom Metazoa; phylum Chordata; class Mammalia; order Diprotodontia; family Phalangeridae; genus Trichosurus; species Trichosurus vulpecula. The sequence continues at coordinate 344,428,570 of NC_050575.1, forward strand.
GGGGCTCAAAATCTTGGGGTGAGGGGTGAAGGTCTCATTTTCCATAGCTTCTTCATGCTGAAATTGGATGTAGAGATGGCCCTGCCCCCAAAAAGTCCCATTCCAGAGGTCATTTCTTTAACGAGCTGGCAGGAATTCCAAGAATACTACATGCTTAGGCAGTCACCGGAAAGTGCAGGGTGCTTAAGCCTGAAGGAAACAAAACTAGCAACAAGGTTAGCCAAAACAAAGGACAAAAAGAATAGTCTGTGAATCTATTATTATAACCTATTCACGGTAAAATATATGGTTCAGGGGTACGATTTGGTAATTATTTTCCCCTGAATAGACAACTGTTACAGTGTTGTCCTTCCCATGGGCTATAACTTCTGCAGCCTTTGGAATATCATCTGGCTTCCGTTTTACCCATACCTTAGCTCCTGACTTTATTCTATCAATGGAGCAAGACCCTTTTGCCCCTCTAGTAGTTATTTTGGGAGGAGGGTTAGTTTTCACAAAGGGTATTTTTTCACAGGGGATAATAATGACTTGAACCATCCTATCATTTCTACAAAATTGTACAGGTTTTTTACCCATATTCTGGAGTGTCACAACAATTTCTTTTTGATAATTAGAATCTATCACTCCAGCCAATACATGTATTCCTTGAGCCGCTAATCCTGGTTTAGGTAATATCCGTCCAAGATGATTCTTGGGGATTCTCATACATACTCCAGTAGGGGTTTTTCTTATCTCTTTCCTATTTAACCTAAAATTCTCTATACAATGTAAATCATATCCTGCTGAACCAGGTGTTCCTGGACTTGGTAGTGGGACATCTTCCCTCACAGTCCAAAATTCAATGTTTTGGATCTCACATGTTTGCTGTTCTCTGATCTGCAGATTTGGGGTCATCATTCTGGCTAGAGGTGTACTCCCCCCTAAGGGCCTATTATTCAAATTACGTAAGGCAATAGACAAATTATCCTTCCAATGTCGATATGAATTATTTGAGCTTAATTTTCTCAGCTGTTCTTTCAACAATCCATTCATTCTTTCAATTAGCCCAGATGCTTGTGGGTAATATGGAATATGATATATCCATTCTATATTATTCAACACACAATATCTTTTCACTTCTTTGCCCTTGAAATGTGACCCATTGTCACTTTGAATCTGCATTGGGGTTCCATAATATAAACTTACAATATCTAAAGTTTTACAGGTGTTTTTCTGAGTTGCGTCTTTATAAGGACAAGCCACTAGTACACCTGAATAGGTGTCAACACACGTACATACATATTTACATCCTTTATCCTGGGGTAGTGGGCCAATATAATCTATCTGCCAAATTTGGGCTGGAACTTTTCCCCTTGCTATTTCTCCAGTAACTATCCTAGGAAGAGTTCGTTCTTTTTCTAATTGGCATATACAACACTCCTCTGTTATTTGTTTTAACAACGCATGAGAAATACTGATACCTCGATCCTGTGCCCATCGATGGGTGGCCTGGACCCCTAAATGGCCAGCAGTCTGGTGGACCCATCTTGCTAAGGCTGGGTCATCAGTTGGAGTCGGAGTAGGGACAATACATTCAGTAGCAATCTTTGCTAGTCGATCCGCATGTGCATTGTACTCACGTTCTGGTGTGGTCAGGGTTGCATGAGCATCAACATGAAAAACTGACAGATCTGTAACCAAAGACATGTCCCATATATTTTCCCATAACTCTTTACCCCAAACTTGTTTGCCATGAATCTCCCAATTCTGATTCCTCCATATAGGCATCCACGTAGCTAATCCATTAGCTACCGCCCACGAGTCAGTAAATATATGACACTGTCCTCCTTTCTCTGCTCTGATGGCCTGATGCACTGCCATCAGTTCAGCATATTGGCTACTTCCACCTATCCCAGAACTTTCCAGAGTTCTCCTTGTACAGGGGTTATAGGCTACTGCTTTCCAATGTCTCTTCTGTCCTAAATATTTTGCTGTCCCATCAGTAAACCAAGCATGTTTCTTCTGTTCTTCATTTAGTCCGTCATATCCATTATTCCATTTCACTAAGGATGGTACCATCTGTTGCTTAGATTCAAGGGGCTTTTCATTGCTCTCAGTATCAATGTTCGCCACAGATTCATGTAGAGCAGAAACTCCATTTTTGCCTGCTCTGGACCTATTCTGAATATACCACTTCCATTTGATTATGCTTGCCTCTTGTGCATGTCCAATTCTGTGAGAAGCTGGGGTACTCATTACCCAAGTCATAATTGGAATTCCAGGCCTTAATACCACTTCATGACCCAGAGTTAGTTGCTCAGTTTCTACTAAAGCCCAATATGCAGCTAACAGCTGCTTCTCAAAAGGTGTATATTGCACTCCAGATGAGGGCAGTTTCCTTGACCAAAAGCCTAAAGGTACACTTCGGCTTTGTTGTTTTTGCCACAGACTCCAATTTGCATAGTCATCTTGTACAGTCACTTGTAACTCCACTGGCCCATTTTGCATAGGCCATAAGTCTAGAGCTAATTGAATAGCAGCCTTTGCTTCCTCAAAAGCTCTACTTTGTTCAAGTCCCCAGTCAAATTCATATTTCTTTCTGGTGACTTTATACAAGGGTTTTAAAATCTGTCCCAAATGTGGGATGTGGTGTCTCCAATAACCAAACAGCCCTATGAACTTTTGGGCCTCTTTCTTATTGGTAGGGGTGGGAAAATCCTGGATTTTTTGTCGAGCTTGTGGGAGAATTTCTCGCAGTCCTCTATTCCACTGTATCCCCAAGAATTTTACAGTTTGAGCTGGCCCTTGAACCTTTGCGGGGTTGATTTCCCATCCTTTGCTTTTCATATGGTCAATTAATAATGCTAAACTCTCCTCCACCTCCTTTATATTCTTTCCCTGTATCATGATGTCATCTATGTAATGTGTAAGCTGTACACCAGGTAACTTTAATTCATCCAAATGTTCAGCTACAATCCTGTGGCAAATAGTTGGGCTATGAATATATCCTTGCGGCAGGCGTGTAAATGTATACTGTCGGCCTTGCCAAGTAAAAGCAAACTGATTCCATTGCTTGGGGTCTATTGGGATCGTAAAGAAGGCATTGGCCAAATCAATAACTGCATACCAAGTCCCTTCATGTTTTTGTATTCTCTCTATTAAAGTAACCGTGTCTGGAACAGCAGCATACAAGGGAGGAGTCACTTTGTTCAGCTGTCTATAATCTACTGTCATCCTCCATGTTCCATCTGATTTTCGGACTGGCCAGACAGGGTTGTTCCATTGAGTAGTTGTAGGGACTAACACTCCTGCCTCAACACATTCTCTTATAGTGTTGGCAATTTCATCTTGCCCACCTGGCACACGATATTGCCTCAAAGTAATTACTTCAGAAGGTTCGGGCAAAGTGATTGGATCCATCTTGATTTTCCCCACTAAGACTGCATTAATGCCTATTTTCCTCACAGCAAATTGGTATTTCCCTTCAGGTAAATTTAAGGTCATACCCTTCAAAATGTCTATTCCAATGATGTATTCGGGAATAGGCACAATAACCACACTATATTCTTTCTTGGGCAACTGTCCAATTTTCATCATTAATTTAACTTGTCTGGCTGATATTTCAGTCCCTCCTAGTCCTGTGATGGTAATAGGAGTTCCATGGCTGAATTTGTCTGGATTTCCATAAATAAGGGTGGCCTCGGCCCCAGTATCTATTAATGCCTCAGTTACCGTACTTGACCCATTTTTCCAATATATGGTCAAGTTAATGTGAGGTCTGCAATCCAGCCTGTGTATTTCCTTAATTTGGACTGGGGCTCGGCCTGTTCCCTAGTATTCCCTTTCATATGATTCACTTGGGTTTGAAGGTTCAACATCTGTAGTATTTGCAGGAGCAGTTCTTATTTCCCTATCTCTCCTGTTATCAAGGCCTTTATCTCTGTACATTCTATATAATTCATTGGTTGGAATTCCATCTATCATTTCAAAACCTACCCCTGCTCTCAATAAAGCAATAAACATTTCTTTCCTTGTTACTCTCCTTTGGCGCCAAGTTTGCTGGTTATTCACTCTTCTCTCTCGAGGAGATCTATCCCTTCCCCAGTCACCTAAGTCATATAACTGTAAAATCTTATTTATCACTGTTGTAAGACGGCTCCCTACTTCTCCAAGTAATAAATTCAAAATTAGTTGTTTATAAGCAGGGGGAGCTGTCCTAATTATTAAATTCCTATGAGGCAGTCCCATTGGATCATTGTAATATTTGTCTGCAGTTCCTATCATAATGGCAGTCTTCATTACCTCCTCCTTTAGTCTCATGATACAATCTCTAAGTGAATACCAGGGTCTGTGCTCAGTGGGCCACATAGAATCAGTATCATATCTCTTATTGCATCCCACAGCGGCTAATGCCAACAGAGTAGTCCTGCTATCACCATCTCCTTGCTGATGATGTTCCCTAAAAGCTTGTTGAACTAGAGGATCATGGCTGATACCTATGAATCTCATGCAGTCTGTCCTATCTACTGATATTCCACTGGCCCCTTGATCACTGAGTCTTACCATCCAAGATATCAATGGTTCTCCTATTCTTTGGCTGAATCTACTCAAAATATCTGTGACCTCTTGCGGTGAGAAATCTTCCTGAATTTCCCTTGTAACTGAATCTTCACCTCGGGTTTCTGTCTTCCTCCTTTGTATGGGTTGAGCCCTTGTCTGATCATTTAACCATCTCCTATTCTCTGTGTGAGGCACATCCTGAACCCCAGTAGTGTTTTGTGCCTCAGCCCCTAACATTGTCTCATTCTCTCCCCACTCGCTTCCTCTGCCACCATGGCTAGGACGAAGCAGGCAGTCAGGCTCTTTCTGGGCTGGGTTGAAATGCACTCTGGGCTTTTTTGGTCTCCTGTTGCTCTTAGCCACATTAATAGAAAAGTTCTCATTTGAGTCAGTTTGGTCTCCTGCTATCTGAGATTCCCCTTCTTCCTGTGGGGTAGGAGTGCCCCCATGTCTTTCACTTAATCTCAATCTTTCGTATACTAGCCGGTAGGCTGATAACACTATCCAGCTTTGCCTAGATAGTGATGCCCCTGACTGAATCCCAACTTCTCGTAAACACTTTTCCAAATCCCTAGGATCTCCTCTCCGTAGCCTTGGTTCCCAGTTTTCACAGGGTCCAGCTTTTTTAGCCAATTCTTTTGCTAGGGAGGAATAAAATGGATCCTCCCATCCTGGGATATTCATCTCTTCCTCTGGAATTGTTCTGCTTCTAAATAGAGATCTTATACCTAGCGATCCCATCCTGGTCGCCAAATGTATTAGGAGGGCAGAGTTTATAATCTCAAAGAGGATCATAAACATGTCTGAAAGGTTCGGAACCGCCGGATATAAGAAACTCTCAAAGTAGAAGGCAGAAGAATCAAAACATTTATTTAGGCTCCACAGTAACCAACCCATGAACCAGCAACCCCATTTTGATATATTGATCAAAAGCTTCCAGGCCCAATAAGTACGCCTTGAAAGAGTAACCAGGAGGCTACAGAGAAGCATGATTGCGTAAAGCAAAATCATGTTTCCCCCTCTATGGTAATAAGATTACCCACTGGCCTGAAGTCTTTGTTCAGCTTTCTCCCGTAGGTCAGCTCTGCTACTGGCAGCTCCTGCTTCAGCTGTGTCTGTGGCTGTGGCTGTAACTGACGTAACTGTCGTAACTGCCTCTGTAACTGCCTCTGGCTCCAACTGTCGCTGTAACTGTCGCTGTAATGGCCTGAAGTCTTTGTTCAGCTTTCTCCCGTAGGTTAGCTCTGCTACTGGCAGCTCCTGCTTCAGCTGTGTCTGTGGCTGTGGCTGTAACTGACGTAACTGTCGTAACTGCCGCTGTAACTGTCGTTGTAACTGTCGCTGGCTCCAACCGGAAAAGGGAGAGAGGATCTTCAAGCTGTCCTCTCCCCTCTTATAGAGTTTTTTGACATCATCAAGCACCTCCTGAACGACCAGGGCCGATTGGTTCTTGACTTGGCCCCTCCCCCTAGTGTAGCCGTTAACACCTCCCCTCAGCCAGCCCCATGACTCATCACACAGGAAGTTCTGGTCCTGCCCCGGAAGAGCAAGCCACAGTGTCCAGAGGCTCAATGAGGTAAGCTGAGTCATTCAAAGAAAACAAAGGCCATTCTGGCTACAATAACCCGGGCCAGCCTGGGGCAAAATTTTAAAGCAGGTAACCATTGTGGGGGGGGGGAGGACAAGGCTGGGTGGAAGAATCCCCTAACTGATGAATAGTCTCTCTAGCACAGGTGCCTCAGTTTCCTCATACTATGCTCCTTTCCAGGCCTCTCCTTCCTGGGCAGCAACCCAGGCTGCAAAATTTTTCTCCTTCATTTGCCCCACATTCTCCTTCCTACAGGGTCCTGTTGTCAGGATGGAAAGGTTCCAAGAAACAATTCTTCAAGAGGTGTTAATAACAAATAGCTAAATTCCCTCTAATTCTCTTTTAGGAGAATTGTAATTACATTTTAATAGGAGTTGATACTTAAAAGGATGAATCTCTAATGTTGGAATTTCAGGTCCTGGGACCCTGGTGTTTGGGGATGTACTTGGAGCAAGGCAGGGCATGGGGAGTGGGGGGGTGGAACTTCTCTGGTGCTCCTGACATCACAGCAGTGAGCAGCCACCTGTTCTGAAGGTTAACCCTACGGAAAACCTACAACCCAGTAAAAGGACTATGAGTACACTGGTGCTTTGCGGATTTATAATATGGCTTTGGGGTTGTTTTTTAAAATTATAGTTATATTTTAGGCACAGTAGTGATGGGTATGGCAACTCAGATCAGCAGACTGAGGCATGGGTTAGAATGTTAAAACTCAACTGCAGGAACTCATTTTCGGGTCAGGACTTTCTTCATCTTACACATAGTATTATTGATTGTTCTCATCCCCCTCCATAGCAGGCTCATAAACATTGCCCCTGCCTCGCTCACCCTAATCCCCTATCACTTATGTGCGTGTGTGTATCTTTGGAGGAGAAGGGGCAAAGAGAGTGAGAGGATAAAAGTGATGTATGTTGTCCTGTACACTCTAAGGCTGAAGGTGACACATTTTCTCTATGCTTTTTCCCTGTTACTCTCAGAATGAGAAAAGTGCCAGGTGCCCCTCTATGAGAGCAGTGGGGTGTGTGTGTGTGTGTGTGTGTGTGTGTGTGTGTGTGCGCGCGCGCGCGCACTTGTTTTCCAACATCTGACAGCTCCCGTGGGAAAATGAGTCAGCAATACTGTCTCCCTTTTCTTCACCGGGGAAGGTGTCTCCCTGGAAAGGGCCAGGGAACCAGTTACAAAGCACAGCTCGGTCTGCTTTAGTAGGCACATGGGATCCGTATAACCAATCCAATTTTGGGAATGATTAGCTTTGTCTGTTCAGCATGAGCTTAGGAGAAGGAGGGGAAAGAGAGACTGAGAAAGAAAAGTGTCCTTACGTCATTTTGTTAGCAGCCATAACTCTTCCCTCCCTATGATAGCATGATAGCATGAGGTTGTAGAAAGAGCACAGACCTCGGAAGCAGGGGCTGGCCACAGTGAGCTGTGTGCCCTTGGGTGAGTCACTTCTCTTTTATGGGTTTTTTCCTGCCTCTGCAAAATGAGCAGACTGGACTAGATAATCTCTAAAGGCCTTCCAGTTCTATTTGCCTTTTTGTGTGTCAATGGTTTTAGCCATTTTGATGTCACAGCAACAATCTTTTCCACTTGATTTGAATAGCTTATAGGTAGATGGCCTTCAGGAGAACTGGTTATAGATGAAATGAGTTAGTCACTTGTTTGGCAGATTAAAAAACTAGCCAGAATTACCCTTCTGTCTTAATCTTAGTTCCCCACCCCCACCCCAGTCTTCCCAATTAATCAGTCAGTCAGTCAACAAATAGAGAGAGTGTGTAGGTGGGGGTAGGGGTGTTGAAGATGTAGGCTAGTACCAAGACCAGTGACTCTGGAGTTAGAAGACCATGGTTCAAATTATGCTGCCAATATTTGCTACTTCTATGATCCTGGCCAAGTTACTTAATTTCCCTGGGCCTCAGTTTCCCTAATGATAAAATGAAGGGGTCTCTAATGTCCCTCCCAATTCTGGACCTATGATCCTGTGATCTTAGGATCATATATTTAGAGTTAGAAGGATAAGTAGATTCTCTTCTGTCCCTTTCAGTCTCTAACATTACAGCAGCAGGCACTCAACAAATATTTGTTGAGGGGTTGATTTGTCGATTATTGAGTCCCTACTATGTGGTCAATTAAATTAAATGTTTATTAAGAACCTGTTCTGTGTAAGGTACAGTGCTAGGCTGTGGTGATACCAGGATAAGTAAGACATAGTCCCTGCCCTCAAAGAACTTACAGTCTAGTAGGGGGGAAGAGCTACAAATGGTAGAATGGTAGAATGAACCAGGTACCTAGGAAAGGTTAAATTGAGTGACCTGGGAGACTCAAGGATCACTTTGAACAGGGGGAAAAGGGAAAACACCATGGAGCAGGAAGCACCAGAGTCAGGCTCGTGCTTCAGCAGCTGCACTATTCACTCCCTTTGGGTGGGCTAAGCATTCTAGCGCTCTTTTCATCTACAAAGACAACAACGCTTAGGCCCAGTTTTCTCATCTGTAAAATGTGAATGGCATATCAATGCAGTCATGAGGATGCAAACGAGATAGTATATGCAAAATGCTTTACAGATCTTCCAGATTCCTCCTAGCAGTAGCCTAGACCAATGAAAAGACAGCTGCTGAGTCATGGTTGAGCAGTCAGCTGGACCCAGAGCAACAGCAAACTGACCAATCCAGCTGAGATGCCATTTTATGAGGAGCAAGACCCTGCCCAGTGGAGCAACTACTCTATCACTGATGCTATACTCTGCAGTGAGCTTGTGGAGACCTTCCCAAGGCAGGAAAATGACATTTAGACATTACAGGCTGGGAGCTAGAAGTTGCCGTGGCCATACGTTTGTACCTCACTGCCATTGGACCTTAAGTTCACACTCACTCTTTCCTCTACAGACTCTTTATATTTGGGGGACACCGCACATCAGGTTTTTGGGGAAATGTTTTATAACTACTGTTCTTGCTATGTTGTTTGGGTAAATGCCTTTTCTAAAAAGCTTACAAAGTCTACTGGCTGATTGTTAAGGGGAAATATACTGGTGGGGGCCTGTGAGCTACAATGTTAGGGGTATAGCACCAGAGATAGCAGCCAACCCTCTTCAGATTTAACCTGCCAGTGCCAGTTAGAGGAGAGAGCATGCAGAGGAAGTGATACATGCACAATCACTACATTAGTAAACATTTATTAAGTGGCTACTATGTGCCAAGCACTCTCTTAGGCATTGCAGAAAGACAATATAGGTTTGCCATTTTATTGAACTGATCCTCAAAGTAGTTCTTCAAGCTAAGGAGGGGTTATTATCCCACTTGACAGATGACAAATGGGAAAACCAAGACTAGAGAAGTTAAGTGACTTGTCCAAGGTTGTATGACAAAATAATGGCAGAGCTTTTTTTGCTATAATCCTCTTCCCTGATTCTCTCTGGCACCTGGTGTTTTGTGAAGAAATCAAGAGTTGGTATATTGCCAGCACTTATGGTAGGCTTTAGCTTTGCTGCAGTGTAAGGCTAGCAGGCCACAGAGAAATGAGGAACTTGTCTTGTTTCTTCCTTCCTATGTGCATCTCAAACTCTCTTTTGCACGTGTATTCACATGTACTCATGTTCATACATATGTGTGTCCAAATGAATACATGGATGTGTTCAGTGGTATGCTGGCAAATGTTTAACAATTGGCTCTCTGAAAAAAAATGTAGGCATGACATAATTTTAAGCTTAGGCTACATTATTTATATTTTCTTTTTAAAATTTATTTATTTAATATTTTTAGTTTTCAGCATTGATTTTCACAAGGGTTTGAATTACAAATTTTCTCCCCATTTCTACCCTCCCCCCCCACTCCAAGATGGCATATATTCTGGTTGCCCTGTTCCCCAATCAGCCCTCCCTTCTGTCACCCCACTCCTCCCCATCCCCTTTTCCCTTACTTTCTTGTAGGGCAAGATAAATTTCTATGCCCCATTGCCTGTGTATCTTTTTTCCTGGTTGCGTGCAAAAACAACTTTTTTTTTGAACATATGTTTTTAAAACTTTGAGTTCCATATTTATATTTTCTTAAGTCTAGACATGAACAAAACAATAAAGCAATCCCTTATTTCTCATGTTTACCAGTTTTCAAGGTGTAAATGCTTGCACTAAAAATTAAATTTTAATATATAAGGTTTCCTTTGTAATCCTATGTATTTTATTTTATGCATTTAAAATATTTTGAGAAAAGACTTCACTAGATGTTCAAAAGTATCTATGACACAAAAAGGATAATAATCTCTTTCACAGTGACTTTAGGATCAAATATTCACTCTGCTTTGGCATTTAAAGTTCTTCCCCACCTGGCCTCATCCTACCCTTCCACCCTCTTTATACACTACTGCTCTAATGAGCACTTTAAGGTGCAACCCCATTGGCCTCTTGGCTGTTGCTCACACGTGACATCCTATTTTCCAGCTTTTGTAGTTACTGTCTCCCATCCTGGAATGCTCTTTCTCCTCATCTCCACCTCTTACAACCTTGGCTTCCTTCAAGACTCAGTTAAGCACCCCACTTCTGCAAGAAGTCTTAGTCTTTCCTGTCTCTCCCCTCACCCTCAGCCCTAACTGCTAATAGCTTCCCACTGAAAGTTAGTTAATATTTGCTTTTTATGTGTTTCATATATTATTGATATATTATATATGTGTACACACACACATATATATATGCATACATGTTACATCCCCCTCCCCATCAGAATGCAAGCAAGAATACAGGGACTTGTCATTTTTGTCTTTGTACCTCCAGAACTTAGCTTGAAATAGGTGCTTACTCTTGTTTATTCATAAATTGTTTGCCTATCCATGAGCCTGATAAGTAATATGTTCCATATTCTTCTTATTTTCTTGTAATATCTCCCTTTATATTGGTGATCCATTTTGACCCTGTCTCAGTAAATGGTGTAAGATATTGGCCTATGCCCAGTTTCTGCCATTCTGCTTTCCAGTTTTCCCAACAATTTTTACCAAATAATGAATTCTTATCCCCAAATCTTAAGTTTCATGTGCAAAAACCAAAAATAAGTGCTTACTAAATGCTTGCTTATTTGTTCAATTGTTTGTTAAGGTACACAAAGTCCAGCAAACTTATGTGTCTTGCCCAAAGTCCCATAGATAGTTGGTGGGAGAGCCTGGACTAGTCCTTGGGTTTCAGAGTAGTCTTCTTTTCCCTACATCATGTTCACACGCTGTATGTTCAAGACTAATTTGTGAGTCTGAACCACTATCACGAAGAACATAGTCCACTATGGCTGAGAATTTATGTTACTGTGAGAATACAAGGAGAGACAACTCTGGGAGCTTCCTGCCATCCCAATGGGAGGGCCCTGAGTACCGTGAACTAGAAATTCATGTCATCTTCCCACCTGCCCATGTCCTGACAGGCTGAAAAAAGGGAGGGAGGACTTAGCTTGGAGTCAGAAATGTCTCGTTTAATTGTGAGCCCTTTGGAACGAGGAGCTTTTGAGTTAATGATGTCTCCAGAGATAGGGGGTGTCACAGGCTGTTAGTGAAAACTTTTCTGGAGCCCTAGCTGAGAAGCTAAACTTGGAGCATTTGCTGCCTCTGGCAACAGTCTGCACAGTATACCTTAGATACTGCCCCTGCAGATCGCTTGATGCCGGACTGGCAGGGAGGCAACCTCGTAGCTGGGGGCTCAAGCTGTGTGGCCATTAGCTAGGCTCACAGGGTGCTGGACAGGGACAGGAAGGGATAGATCCAGGCCTGAGTCCCAGTCAGAACTTGGACATAGGTTCCTGTCTCACCAGATGCCTGCCTCATTCAGCAGAGCAAGAACAGGGCTCTGCACTCTCCTGCTTCTGTCTCTTTTCCCCTCCTCACGCTGGCGGGGATGGCTTACTGCAGCAAATGTGCTGCATCGCTGCATTTGAGGGTCCAGTGTTAGGAGAGGGCCTTCTACTGGGAACGGAGCCAAAATCCCGCATGAACATCTACAATATTTCCCATGCTAAGATAATAGGCTCCCGGAAATCAAAACAGTGAAGAGTGGCTTTTTCCTAATAGGATTTCTGTTTGAGAAATATCTGCGGTGTTCACTGTGTCTGATAGATGAAGGACCAGAGCCCAGATTGTGCTGGTCAGCATTATTATCTACTGAGAAGCAATTTGGGCTTTCTTCTTCATTTTTTTTTATGGTCACTCCCCAAAAGCTTATTACTTGAGAAACCGTCACTATTGGCTCTTGGCTGAAACTTAATAGACCCAGGAAGCACCTGGTTATAACTTAGAAGCAAAACCAAACCAAACCAAAAGGCTGTCAAAAAAATCTATTTGACCATTTTCAGCACGTAATACACATGAGTGTGTTTGTCTAGCACAGACAATTCATGGAGTAAGTCAGGAAGAAAGAACAGTGAGATTAGATCAGAGACAGGACTCAATGATTGCCACCAATGAATGTTTGTCACCAATCAAACATATTTCTCCAAGTTCCTGCCTGTCCTTTGACTGCCCCATCCAAGCTCTTGCCATTGATCCCGCCCTCCCAGCTAGTCAGTATTTTCTGATCACCTATTAGGTATTCAGCATCAGGCCCTGCACTCTGAGGGGAACAAAGGAATACAAGATAAAGCCCTTGCCCACAAGGAGCTTATAGTCCCTCTAGATAGTTGTGACTCACAGACATAAAATGATACAGGTATCGGATGTTAGGCAGTTAGGTGGCACAGTGCCAAGCCTGGAGTCAAAAAGATTCATCTTCCTGAGTTAAAATCTGGCTTCAGACACTTACTAACTGTGTGATCCTGGGCAAGTCACTTAGTCCTGTTTGCCTCCGTTTCTTCAAAAAAATGAGCTGGAGAAGGAAATGGCAAACCATTCCAATATCTTTGCCAAGAAAAATCCAAATGGGGTCCATGAAGAGTTGGGCATGACTGAAAATGACTGAACCCAGAGGATGTTAAGTATAAGAATGGTTTCTCCCACCCTTTAGCTTCAATTAAAGTAACTAGAAAAATTCTCTAAATCTTGATACCTCTTTGAGTGAGTTTCAAAATCAGTCAATCAAAGATGTAAAGTAGGTATAAATTGAATGAAAACAGATGACTCAGTACAGGAAATGTCTTGTAGTTGTTTGAAGAGAATTAAACTACCTTATGGGACTTGGATAAAACAGCAAGCTAGTTCAGAATCTAGCATTCCACTAAGAGTAATGCTACCCTAGGGGTGGAGCAATTCCAGCCGTGCCTATGAGAGCCCATTGATTGGGGTGGGGGAATAGAGAGGGTCCCTATATCCTCCCCTCACCCCAACTTTGACCAAAGAAAAAGCTCTTAGTCTTCATAAGGTTGGAAGATTTGGACTTCCCATTCCTGGTAGTCATGGTATCCTCAGAGTAGCAGAGGCCGATGGTAGCATCCACAGCAGAGGCTGAGGGACATGATAAAGACAAATGAGCCATGCCAAGAAAAAGCAGCTTCAGGACTCTACAAGAGCACTGGCCTATGGAGTCCAGCAGAGAGTATAAGGAGAGCTTCTTGAGGAGAGAAAAGGACTCTCCTCCAACCAAGAACCTTCTGTTACCCCTTTGCCACATGCATTTTCTAAGCCTGAGCCCACTTTCCTTTGGACTTGGGGAAGGTGTGTTCCAGACTGGGTGGGAGGAGGGCCAAGAAGGGGGAAGGAGTTTTGTATGATCCTATGACCTGCTTAGGAAATAACCCATTTCTAAAAGCTGATTAAGTCTGGCTAGTTGATAATCCATAAGTAGCAAATACTGGCAAAATAGTAGAAAATCACCCCATGGACCCTGAGGATAGAAATAATCATTGACCTCTAAGAACTCAACTTGCCAGTGCCAGTGAGGGTTGGGAGAGTGAGCCCAGAGAGGGTGCTATGTAAGTATAGATAAGTACTCTCTGAAGAGGATGTCACCAGTGTGGTTGGGGTAGTCTGTGTAGTTTCATAATAATAATAAAAGCTAGCATTTGCATAGCACCTCAAAGTTTGCAAAGTGCTTTACAAATGTCTAATTTTATTCTCACAAAAACCCTGGGATGTAGGTGCTATTATTATCCGCCTTTTACAGATGAAGAAACCAAGGAGACAGAGGTTAAGTGACTAGCTAGCATCTCAGGCTGTACTTGAAGTCCAGTCTTCCTGAATCCAGGCCCAGTCCTCTATTAACAGTGAAACCTAGCTGCCTTTGTAGAAGAGTTATGACTAGGGAAGGAAGGGATGGGCAAGGAATCCATCAGTACGGCAGCTTGGGGTAACTGATAAAATGACACACCTGGACTCAGTAAGACCTGAACTAGCTCGCTTTTTTCCCAAGCCCCGCGAGGTAGTTTAATTCTCTTCAAATAACCACAAGACATGATCTGAGGCAAGTTACTTAGTTTTTCTCAGCCTCAATTTCCTCATCTGTAAAACTGGGGTGCCACCTGTGGTACCTACTTCACAAGTGTAGTTGTGAGGATCAAATACTTTGTGAGGATACAAATCCTTGTGAGGATGCAAAATACTTTACAAATCTTAAAAATGAGACATAGAAACAGCTATAATCTTAGGTATAATTTGGATTGGGAGAGAGGGAAGATCCCAGATTGTAGCACTCATAGTAAAATTGCTACCTCTGGCCAGGTTTGTTTGTGTCTGAAGGCCTCATAAAAAGAAAACAGCCTGAGATATGGAAGGGCACTTGAGATGCATGGGCTCCCCACCCCACTGCTTCTGGGCAGACAATATCTAACAGCCCTATACCAGTGTGTATCTGTATTCTGATCTTGAAGAATAATATAAGAAACAGGATATTCTTTATCCTGTATTTTTCCTAGTCTGCCCATTTACCACGTCCATTGTCAGGCCATCCTTATGTCCTTTTCATATGGGGTAGCTAGGTGGCATTGTGGATAGAGCCCTAGGCTTGGAATCAGGAAGACTCATTTTCCTGAGTTCAAATCTGGCCTCAGACGCTTACTGGCTGTGTGACCCTGGGCAAGTCACTTCACCCTGTTTGCCTCAGTTCCTTACGTGTAAAATGAGTTGGAGAAGGAAATGGCAAACTGCTCCAGTATCTTTGCCAAGAAAACCCCAAGTGGGGTCAGAAAGAGTGGGACATAACTGAAAAATGACAAACAATAACAAAGCCTTTTTATTGCCAGAGCCCATTTTCTCTTTCCAGGTTCTCAGTGGAGATATCAATAGACAACCCTTTAATCCATAATCTTTCCTGTTCTTGGCAACAGCCCCCCAACTTTTTTCTCGGTGCCTGCTTCCTAAGTGTCATTTTTCAACTCTTCAAATCACTCTGCTCAATTCTTTCTGGATCTTTCCAGGTTCATTTTGTCTCTCCTGTGCGGTGTAACTAAGGCTAGTGTTGCAAAATCACCAAGGCCATGAGGTTCACTTTCCCCATCCTTGGCTTTTCCTATTTTAACCTCTTCTGCCCCCACTGCCCAGGTGTTCCTGCCTCTTACTCCCCACATCTACGCTTCTTTAAAAGTCACGCATACCTGAGGCTATGTGAGTCACCTTTCCTCATTAGCAGGTGTACCTACATATTAAGCCCCTCATTAACTATGAAATAGGTGTCTTTGTCTCCTGTTGAAGGAATACCAGATTGTAGAAGAGGGAGGTGAAGAATATGGAGGAGGGGTCAAGAAGGCCTTTCTCAAATCACATACACCCTGGAAGAGGAGTTTGGGGATCCCCATGTTCCTTCAATGCTATCTTCTTTCAAGGCCCAAGCCAGATGCCATCTCCTCCATGAAGCCTTTCCTGATTCTACCCCTCCCCTCAAATAGAAGTTACCTTTCCCGACTTTAATTTCTTATAATTCTCTGACTAGATCTTTTCTTCACTCGTATATCAGTATACCCTGTATAATGCTTATTTGCATAATTATAATTTCTGTTATTTGATTAGAAGGACCTCGAGGGCAGGGAACACTTAGCTTTTTTTAAATTTTTGTATCCCCAGTGTCTGCAGTAAATACTTCTTGTGTGAAAAGCAAATGAAGTGAACCTCAGAGAATGAAGGGGAAAAAACAGATGGGAGAGGCTCAGAGCTCCAAAGCCAACTTCACAGTCTTGAAGAGGACTAGGTCGATTTACCGGTTCTGCACTTATTGTCCCTTCAAGACTCATTTAGCATTAAATTTTATGAAATCTACTCTATTGATTCTTCTCACTGTGGATGAATTTTTCAGGGGGCCACATCTTATCTTTGTTTCACAAGTTGCCATGGCCAAAGAATTAGTTACCAAGTAGTGTGCCTACTGGTGATGACCCTCTCAGCACTAGCTAGGTTGGGTTTTCACAATCTGTTGCCAGTACCTCAATCCTTCCTAGTTAGATAGAATCAATCCACGGTCAACTTTGCACCATAATGGAAAAGGAGAGCCAGTTCCATGGTGGTACCAATGAGGGACAACCCATAGACACCCTGAGAGCTCCATTGGTATCCTTGTGATGTCAAGAGAACTTGAGGAAGACGCTCCATCACATTGGGTGGATCTTCAGTGGCAAATTTATGGGAGTCCAAGGACAAGAGTGGCACAGGTTGGGCAGGCAAGGATGAGTTATGATCTGTATTGTTGGACAAAATATTCAAATCACTGAGATCTTAAGATACATTGGAGTTGTGTCTTCTCTGCTCCAATATATTGTAAGCTGCTTGGGCACAGGGATTGTGTCTTTTCCTGACTTTGTGTCTCCCTTCATTCCTTGTATGGAACTATGTACATAATAGTGCTTAATAAATCTTTGTGGAATAAATGAATATTTTGATCAGGTAATACAATGTGGCCACAACTCCTCAAGAAAGAATAAATGCGGAACTTTAGCAGTTAGTTTTTCAGGGTTATTTTGTTGAGGCCCCAGAAGACTGAAGTAGGAGCAGTGGGTAGAAGTCTTAAAGAGGAAATTTTAAGCTTTGTCCATACAAGGGAAAACTCGAGCATTTGAGATGTCAAAAGTAGAATGAATTACCATAGAAGAAAGTGAGTTCCCCCCTCATTTAAGGTCTTCAAGAAATGGCTGGATGACCACAAGCCTGGGCTGTTATATAGAGGATCCCTGAGGTCCCTTACAAGGCAGACTCTGTGATTCTTTGTTAGAGCCCTGTCTCTTCCTGCTCCTCACCCTGTGGGCAGCCATAACTCTCAGTGAAAAAGTGGCTTTTCCTAGGCTAGGCAGCCCTGCTCTGGGCTCATAAGTTCTCTCTGCAGGCAGCAGACAGTTAATCACATTATAGGAAAGAATGCCAAGTGGCATTCAGGCAGACTTATTTTTCAGAAGGCCAAGGACATTAAAACTGAGAAGGGGAGGGAGGAGGGATCAGATGGAAAAGTTATATATGAATTTCAATTTTTTATTAGCATCACTTCTACTAATAAATATGAGGCATGGTTGTTTGTTTATAAGGAGCCCTTGGGTATGTTATCTTATCCAACTTCAACTCTTGGAAGATGTGCAGGAGGCAAACATTGACACCCCCATACCACAGATAGAAAAGAAAGGCCCAAAGAGATCAAATGATCTGTGTCTGTTCACATAAGATTGGACTGACAGTCCCCGTATCACCCGCCCCAGAGGGTTCTATAAAGACCCGTCTTACTCCTCACACACCCCTTTGCCTAATGGTGCTGGCAGGTCAGAGTTTTGCACTGGGCTACATTAGCAGCATTATAAAAATTATTAGATCAGAGCTAATATATTGAATTGGCAATTACTGCATTAAGGCTTTTTCACATTTCTATCTCGCAAAGCACATACCACGTTAAAACAAATTATACCAGTTTTACCAGGACTTTTTCATTACCCAGCCTATGAGCACTCATGGGAAGGAAGAATTTGATATCAAGGAAATAGGTCTTAGGCAGATTTGGCATTAACTTGAGCAACTTGCTCACTATGTCTTCTTTCCCCCTCCTCAACTCTGTTTACTCTTACCATTATCCTGAAGAACTCCAGTTTTATAAGACACCATACGGCCCGCTGAGAGAGTTGCTAGCCTAGAAAGCCTAGAAAGGTAATTTTCAAATAATTGACTCATTCCTCCCAACCTGCTGGGGAAAATGGTCTATGATCTAAACAGGAATGGTTGTTTTGCTCAGGATTTTCTAAGGCATTTTGAAGAGGACAATGAACATTGGTTAAGACAGAGTTTTTATAGCCTCGAAACAGCCTTTTCACTCCCTTAGTTTGGTTCAGTTTCAGTCAAATTGTCTAGATCAGGTTTGAGGAACCTGAGGCCTCAAGGCCACATGTGTCCCTCTAGGTCCTTAAGTGCTGTCTTGCACATGTATCCTTTTAGGTCCTCAAGTGCTTTGATTGAATCCAATTCTGTGAATTTGGATTCAGTCGAAGGGCCGCACTTGAGGACCTAGAAGGACACATGTGGCCTCAAGGCCACAGGCTCCCCACCCTTGGTCTACATATTTCACCTGCCTGCCTCTGTTAGTTTTCGGACTGCTCTGTCAAACTTTCTAAGCCTTCAATAATCAGATTCTAACACACCCATTGCTATGATGTCTGACTGGGGCTTTGCCTCAGGTTCACTAAAATGTAGAGGGTGCTTGTTTTTTCACTCCTTCCACAGATAGAAATTGAGCTTAGCACCTAGTTGTTGTTTGTTATTATTGTTTATATTATTATTATTATTATTGTCTGACTCTTCGTGACCCCATTTGGGGTTTTCTTGGCCAAGACACCAGAGTGGGTTGCCATTTTCTTCTCTAGCTCATTTTACAGATAAGGAAACTGAGGCAAACAGGGTTAAGTGACTTACCCAGGGTCACACAGCTAGTAAATGTCTGAGGTCCTATTTGAACTCGGGTCTTCCTGACTCCAGTACTGATACTCTCTACCCACTGTACTGCCTAGCTGCCCCTAGCACCTAATCAGTGAGAATAATCAGTTAAAATAGAAAGGTACTAGATGGTGCTCTGTCTCTTTTGATTTAAGCCCTATCCTCCAACAGCAGCATACTGGGTGAATTCATCTCCGTATGTTCCACCATACTCCCTTCCGTAGCATTGACCTCTCCAGCAGTGACCTTTGGGTGTCATGACATCACTGTCTCTCTATCTTTCCTTGGATTTTGTATCACAGAATCATAAAACTTCCAAGTTGGAAGGGAACTCAACATCTACCTAGTCCAGTCTATGCCCCCAAAGGAATCCATATCATATGAAGATTTATTTATAATTGGAAATAATTTGGGAGGCTTAGTCTGGAGAAAATAAGAGATGTGGTAGCTGTCCTGAAGTTGTTCGTTCTCCTTGTTCCTGGCTTCATCCACCCTCTTAGACACACTGAAGTGGTCTTAAAATTTTTATTTAAGGGTATTTTTGGCACTGTTTTCCCCAGTCATATTTTGTATAGTTTCCTGGGTTTTATAATCACCTTCTGGCCCAGTGCCAGTTTGGAGACTGATCCTGCCTACCTTTCTAGGCTTTTTACCCCCTACTCCCCTGCATACACTCCGTGATCTGATGACAGTGACCTCCTCGTCAATTCTCACACAAGATGCTCCATCTCCTGAATCTGGATATTGTCACTGCCTCTCTCCCCTGCCTGGAATTCTCTCCTTCCTTGTCTCCACCTCCTGGCTTCCTTCAAGTTCCAGATAATACCCCAGATGGGGTCACAGAGAGTCAGACACGACTGAGTAACAAGGAATGATATTGTCATGTGGTTTCTTCTCTGACAGAATTAGAGCAGGATGGACAGTGTGTGATGTTGAGGGTGACAGGTGCGGGGGGAAAAGGCTAAAAAAAGGAGAAAGGCCCTAAAACAGGACACTGGGGACACTGATGACAAAGTCTACCAACTTCACAGATTTACTGAGGATACAGATGACACAAAGCGACAGTCTGGGGTAGATGGACGGAGGAGTTTATTTAGGCCATAGGATTCTACCTGTCCTTTTTTCTGAATCCCTCAAAATATACTCCCTGGAAATCTAAGGTTTATTTAAGACTATGCCTACCTTTCTTCTCTTTCTCTATCATAAATCTTAGGGAGGATTTCATTCGAGGTTTCCATCATTTCTACCCTTGTTACCGAGCATCAAGTCTAAAATAGTAGCTCCGCCCCACCCATCACTTCCTCTATGATTTTGAAGGATGAATTTAGTTTAGGTCAAATTTTCAAGGAAGGTTGGGGTGTTCTCTCAGCTTCTGCTCTTCTATTAGCGGTTCCCTAGTCTTCCCACACCCCACCCCCGCTTGTGCATGCATACACACACACACACACACGTGTACATACACACACACACACATCCCCAAATTCCCTGCAGTTGGCTTTTTTTCTTTAACAGAAAAGGTATGCCTGTCTCTAGGAAACAGCTAGCTGGTAGCTTGTGCTTCTAATCCAGAGCAAAGACAGATAAAGACAAGATTAAATAGTACCTTTCATTTCAACATGGGAAATGTTTTTATTCTTCTCTCTTCATGTCCCTAAAAAAAGGCAAGGCATTGCTGGAAATTTATCAGCAAAAGTGTGAGCACCTTCCCGAAGCTGATGCTTACTTTCTATGAGGATGCGGCCTAGCTCTGACACTAGAGTACCAGCTAATGGAGGGCAGGGTCCAGGTCTTGCAGTGTTGTAGATCCTTGTATCTCTATTGGGATAACAATCCTTTCTGTAATTCTTTACAATTTACACCCCAAAGGGCTCTCCACACACCAATTAGGTGGATAAGCCAGGCATTATTATCCTCTTTTTATAGAAGCTGAAACCGAGGTCCAAGGAGGTTAAGTGCTTTGCTCATAATCAACCGCTAGTGAAGGTGAAAACCGAGAGTTGAACCTGGATTCTCCAGCCCTGAATCCCATCTTCGTTTTACTTTTGCTGTTGTTGAGTTGTTTTTTCTGTCTTGTTTGATTCTTTGTAACCCCTTCTGGGGTTTTCTTGGCAAAGATACTGGAGTGTTCTGCCATTGCCTTCTCCAGCTCATTTTACAGTTGAGGAAACTGAGGCAAACAGGGTGAAGTGATTTCCTTGGGATTGCACAGCTTGGAAGTGGCCAGATTTGAACTCAGGTCCTCTTGACTCCAGGGCTGGCCCTCTAACCACTATGCCATACGGCTACCCTTGTTTTACTATGCCATGCTAATAAAGGACATGACTAAATGTTCTATGCCCTAAAGCGCTGCACAGATGTAAGGTAGGATTGTTAATATAATACTACAGGGCTGGGCAAGAGGTCCAGACAGGTCTAGATGTATTCTTGACAAAGATATTTTGCACTGTTGTGGGGGAGTTCAGAGAGCCCAAGCTGAAGAGGGATGGACTTTTAGATGGCCAGGGCCTCTTGACGTTCTAGAGAAGGGCTGTGGAAAGAGTACTTTCTGTGGCATCAGAAAACCTGGACTTCAATTCCACTTTGGATGTTTGCTACCTGTGTGACCTGGGACAAACTGCCTAAGCCTCTGGGTCTCAGTTCCTTCCTATGTAAAATGAGAGGCATGGACTAGATGGCCTCTGAGGTCCCTTCCAGGACTTGATCTGTGACTCTCTTTACAGATGGCAATTTCATGAAGCCCTGGAACATTGCAAAGAGGAAAGAAGGAAGGAAGGGAGGGAGGAAGGAAGGAAGGAAGAAAGGAAGGAAGGGAGGGAGGGAGGTAGGAAGGGAAGGAGGAAAAAAGAAAAGAAGGAAGGGAGGAAAGAATACAGATAGAGCCAATGCTTGCCTTCTTTCGGGTCCTGAGCATGTGCTGATACATATTTCTGGCTTAGAGCCCTGAGAATATTTTGTTTTACCTACATTAGGGTTAGGAATAGGGACTGGACCGTGGTTTCATTGGTATAAGGAACTTTCAAGTGAGGAAACTCTATCAGGCGGGTTGGCACCTTTTCAGAAACTTAGAGTCTTGAAGAGTTGCCTAGAGCACTGAGATGTTAGGTGACTTATTCAGGGTCACACCACTGGTATGTATCCTAGGTGGGATTTGCGGTCAGTCCTTCCTGGCTTTGAGGCTA
Source organism: Trichosurus vulpecula (assembly GCF_011100635.1). NCBI lineage: Eukaryota > Metazoa > Chordata > Mammalia > Diprotodontia > Phalangeridae > Trichosurus > Trichosurus vulpecula. Next base: position 344,450,656 of record NC_050575.1, read on the forward strand.
GTTCCCTATGGACTATCCCATGCTGCCTCGACATTTAGATACTATAGAGATCTAAAGAGAGATGTTCTCATGCTCCATCCTACAGGACATAGACTCAGGGAATGGTTTTACTACAAAACAAAATTATAAATTGGTAGTGTAGGTGGACATGTACAGAGTGTGATTTTAAAGGCAGGAGTTCCTTCCCCTAAACCTCTCACTCCTTGTTATTCCCCATGACAGGATCATTACCATGGATCTTTAGGCTTTTCCATCTTAAAAATTCTCTAAGACTCAGGATAAATACCATACAATCAAGAGGGAGGAGGTAAAGAAAACTTCACAGATTCCACACAATAATGCAGAGTCTCTGCCCTGGATTCCTCCTCCCCCAACTCTCTAAACTTCAAATAAGAAGATACTCTAATAACTCCTTTATATTTGTACTGCTTTTTAAACTCTCCACATCTGCAACTCAAAAGGCCTTTAAGGCACCCCTGCTGGTTCAGTGAAATTTATTGTTCATTTTACAGATGATGAAGCTCAAATACAAATGACACAGCTCATGAATTTAGATGGCATCAGGGCAGGTGGCACCCAGGGCCAACCAAGCTCCTGCCTGTCCTCCGGGATCTGGGCTTGCCTCCCACTTCTTCCATGAAGCCAGACCTGCCCACACTGATCTTTTCCCTGAATCCCTACAGTTCTGAATAACATGACACTTTAGCACTTAATTGTGCTGTCTTGTTGTTGTTTCACATGTATCAGTCTGGTTTCTTCCACCAGATTAGAAGGGCCTTGAGGACAATGCTTCTCCTTTTCCTTTCTTTGTCCTGCAGGGCTCCTAAAATGGGGATGGATCATAGCTGGAGCTTAATGCCTATGGGATGGTTGGTTGGTTGATTAAGAATGCAAACCCTTCAGTGGTTTCCACAGTGACCCTCTATTAACCTGAACAAAGAAGTCAATTAGTGCTCAGATTCACCTTGGGTTCCAATTAAGAAGTACAGAAAAGTGATTAAACAAGACTTCCAGTTGTAGGGTTATCAGGAAAGACAAGAACGGGTGTTAGTCCGCACTTTCTTATGCTAGTGGATAAAGGCATAGCAAAGCTGGAAATGACAAACTATTCAACCAAGTCATTCCCTGAACCCTAGATCCCTGGGAATGTGGCAAACCCTGTCTATCAATAAAAAACACCTGGGAATGAATGGCATTAATTATTACCACTATCTCAAGTCCTAAGCAACTCAGGGCTCTCTAAGTCAGGATAATATGTGGTTTTCTAAGTCAATAAGCTGCCTTGCAGGCATGCCTATGTACTGATCAGTAGCCCCTATATCAATTTGAGTTTGACACCACTGGGATAGGGTAGCAGAACAGTTAAATGTTAACATGAGGCCTGACTTCAACATTTCCCATCCACATATAACATGCTCTGGGGTGATTTTCCCAATGTCCACTTCTACTGATAAGCCAGTCCCCAGAAGCATGGTTACTACATTTCCTCAAGACTCTAAGGGTTCTTCTTAGGACTTAGGAGATTTCTTTTCTAGTGCTATAGTTCACAGGCCCCCACCAGTGTGCTTCCTTCCCCACTCCACCCTCAAGATTATCAGCTGAGAATCATTGAAGGGGATATTTAATAAGGCAGCATATTGTAAGGACAGTTGATACCAAATGAAACTCTGTGACATATACAGTCCAGGGCAGCAGTGGGGAACCTGTGGCCTTGTGGCCACAAATGGCCCTCTACATCCTCAAGTGTGGCCCTTTGACTGAATCCAAACTTCACAGACCGAATAAAACTTGGACTCAAAGGGCCACACTTGAGGATCTAGAGGGCCACATGTGGCCTTGAGGCCACAGGTTTCCCACCCCTGGTCCAGGGGAAAGTGGGCTCAAAGGAATTAATACAGCTCTTGGCTGCTAGAAAAGTCTTTTTCTCCCTTTTGTGGGGTGGTTAAGATGCTCTACTTAACTATGATTTAGCTTTTTTTGCTGGGCTCCTTAATGGAGCCATGAATCTACATTTAGTCTGTTATTGGTTTCCAATGTAGATACTGCCATCGGCTATTCTGGGAATACCCCTATGTAATGGACAGGTAATGGAAAGATAGAAAGTCCAAAATCCTTTGGGCCCTTACAAAACTCACAAGGGTTTCAAAACTCTAGCCAAAAGAGGAAGGGGAGGACAAAGACCTAGGCCAAAGCCAGAGTCAAGGCTACTCCCCTCCCCCACCAAGTGGCTCATCTTCAAGGAGTTTTATTGAAATGCCACACTCACTTCAATCTTTGGAATAATTTCAGTTCTCAATTAACTTGATATTTTATTGACAATCTCCTAGGGCATGACCAAACTTCTTCAGTTAATCAGAACATGATTTTTATACAATATTGGTCCTTTTCCAAGGACTTCTTGAACTTAGTCTAAAGCTGACGATTCATTGAAATTAATGCCTATGATTGAGATTAATTGGTTGATGGTTTTCACCTGCTTAAGGTGCCAGGGCATCTTATAATTTACTGTAAGCGGGGTGGCGTGACTGGATGAATTTATTCAATTAACACTCCACTTTTCAAACATAAAGATCTCAGGCAGTCATGGCATAGAGAAAAATGGCTATTTTTACCTCTGAGACCTGAGTCCTTCTGGCAATTAAAGACAGTTTTAAGATCATCCTAATCCATGATGATACTACATTGGGGAGATAAGATTGTTTTGTCTTTTTGATTTTTGCCAAAGTCCCAGAATGGGGAGAATTATTCTCTAAATTATTCTATTTTTTTGTCACCTGATGGGGACATAGCTAAACAAACTCTACCTCTTCCCTGGGAGCAGGACACCTGGGAGCAGAATAACAAAAATCAAAGCCCCCTGGCTTGAGCTACCCAACTGAGCTGGCAGGTGTCATCATTAAAATGGAGCCGTGTATACAATCCTGCAAGCTCACATGGCAAGGTGTCAGCCGGCCAGCTTTCCACAGGGAAGTTAAATATAGCCCCTCCACAGTGTCCTCACAGGCTGGAAACCTGCCGTGTCTGCTTAATTGGCTGGAATTGCCACAGAGAGAGGTTTTCTTGAAAAGAAATGAAAATAGACAACACTAAAATTCCGAGATTTTATCACTTCTAGGGTCGAATAATTGGATGGTTACTTTTTTTTACCTGTTAGTGATCTGACTGAGGCTGTTTTCAGCCATTGATAAATCTTTCAGCATTATCCCTGAAAGCCTGGTATTCAGATCTAGGAGATAAAATCATACTTTTAAGGGAGCTAATGGGGCATTTTTAGCAAAAATATAATTTTAAGGAAATTGGACCTTTCTCCCTTTACCATAGGGCTTCTTAATCTGGTGCCCATTGACTCCCAAGGGGTTTGTGGATAGATTTGAAGAGGTCCATAAGCTTGGATAAGAAAAAAAATTACAACCTTAGTAAAATAAAATTTAGCATTATCTGTAATTATTTAAAAACATGATTCTGAGAAGAAGTCCTCAGGCTTTACCAGGCTGGAGTCCAAGACACAAAAGAGGTTAAGAACCCCTGTTTTAGCTTAATAACTGACATTTATACAGTGCTTTATAGTTAGCAAAGCATTTTTCTTGCTACAATCCTGAGATAGATAAATTAAGTATTATTATCTAGCAGCTAGATGGTACGATGGATAGAATTCTGGGCCTAGAGTCAGAAAAACCTGAATTCAAGTCTCACTTGTCTGTGTGACACTAGCTATGTGACCTAGGACAAGTCACTTAACCTTTCTTTGCTTCAACTAGAAAATAGGAATGATAATACCACCTACCTCCCAGGGTTGTTGTGAGAATGAAATAAGATAATATTGTAAAGAACTTAGCCCAGTACCTGGTACATGGTAGGCCTCATATACATTCTAGCTATCATTTTTATCATTTCCACTTTACATATAAGTAAGCTGTCCTCATAGGGGCTAAGCATGGCTCACAGGGATTGCCCATAATCACACTAACGAGCTGGGACTCAAATCCACATCTCTTACCTTAAAATCTGCTGGTGTTCCCACTACACTATGTTGGACTATCTTGGGTCTTCATGATTTCTGCCGAAGTGTAAGTCCCTTTGGGGGTGAGCTACGCTGGGCTGTTAACAATTATTCTTATGAGACCTGCAAGAAAGATCCAGAGCGGGTTTTGCTGTAAGAAATGGAAGGGGCAGTAGTGGAATATGAACCATTAGAGTAAAGTAGGAAAAGGATGGAGGGGGCATTCAGAGAGTGGGGAAAATAACCCAGAAAGGCAAGACTGAAGCTGAAAAAAAAACCACTTCAAAAAAACACTAATTTTGCGGAAGGCTGGCCTTACTTGGTGGAGTGATTCTGCCCAGGGGGTGAAAACTATTGATTCCGTGTGGAATATTTCTAGGATAATCGGAGGGTAGGAAGGCCATCTGCCTAGTGTCACATCACCAGTTGGGAAGGAGATGAACTTTGCTCCAAGGTCACACACATATACACTTACATAGACATCATAGGTCGAATCAAGTCAGCAAGTACTTATTAAGTACCTACTATGTGCCAGCTACTGGCTAAGAGCTAGAAATGATGTGATAGCCATCAAATGGCAGTAATTTTCCAAGCCTGCGTTTGTTGACATTTAGTTCTCAACCTGACGATTGTTTCATTTAACTGATGGCTCCCACCCTTATTAATGTCTTTTAGTCTACTGATGTTGAGGCAAGCGAAATGGTAAACGATGTTTGTTAGTGAGACTCACACAGGCAGGCGTGCGGGAGCCAGCTCTGACAAGCTTTGGAGAGCCCATTGTTAAATTTTCCGTGTGAGCAATTCCACCTCAGAAGTAAGCAACAGCCACAAATTAGGGCTTAATTTACTGTTTTGTTTATTGTCTAGACTTAAGAAAGTGCTACTGATGCAAATTCAACTTAAAAACATGCATAATTTTTCCCCCAGAGAGCCCCCTTGTTAAACATTTACCAGCATATTCTTCTATTGCTATATAAACACTACTTGGGTTCAGCAGAAGGGTAGTAGAAGGCTCAGGAAAAGATGTCATTACAGACTGGAGGCTAATAATAATGCCAATGATGATAACTGGCATTTATATAAATGCCATCTTGAGGTTTGCAAAGTTCTTTACAGTCATAATCTCATTTGAGCATCACAACACCCCTCTCTTGCAAGGCATATAAGGAAACCAGAGGTTCAGGAGCAAAGAAGAAAAAGAAAATAGAATCTGATTGAGAGCCACCACGAGGAAGAGAATGAGCCATGCTGCTGGGAAATGTGACAAACGCCAGGGCATGGGAGGCTCTGCGGGCGCCAGAGTGACTAACAGGGCTGTACTGCGTGCTGTGGGAGATGTGGAGCCATGCTGATAGATGAGCACACAGGCTGAGAAGAAGTGGAGGAATGGTGATGGGCATGTGGGCCCTGAAGTCAAGGAGGCCCCCAGCAAGAAGGAAAGGAATAGTTAACACCAAACAAATCAGAAAATCTCTAACGACAAGTACATGGAACTGAGACTTCATTCGATTGTGCTATAGGTTTGTGGGTGCTGTGACTAAACCTTTGTTGTTGTTGTCCACATGTTTTAGTTGTGTCTGACTCTTTGTGACCCCATTTGGGGTTTTCTTGGCAAAGTTATTGGAGTGGTTTGCCATTTCCTTCTTTGCTCATTTTACAGATGAGGAAACCGAGGCAGGCAGGGTTAAGTGATTTGCCCAGGGTTATACAGCTGTTAAGTGTCTGAGGCCAGATTTGAACTCAAGGATGATGAGTCTTCCTGACTCCAGGCCCAGCAGTCTATCCACTGCATCCCCTTAACTACCTGACTGAACCCTTAGGAAACCAAACTCACAGAAGGGGAGGCTATGATTATCACTTTGTCTCCTTGGCTCTCTACTTTCTTTAATAAATCTGTTCTATTTTCAAAATTTTTATGGGTCCCATTGCTTGCAGGGTGCTGGGGGCCCTTTGCAAGACATGAATCTTCGTTATCAGGAAAGTCTTGTGATGGTGATGATGATGATGATGGTGATGGTGATGATGATGATGATGGTGATGGTGATGATGATGATGAGATCCCTAAGAGCAAAGCCAGTCCATTTGTCAGGGTCTGACATTAGAATTCTATTTGTCTTTCAACAACTCAGTTGCATTTAAGTCACTAAGCATTATTACGAAGACCGAGTCAGGTCTCAGCAATAGCCTCACCCACCTCATTCCTGCCAGGCAGAAGAGAGCTGTGGCAGCACAGGCACCCAGCAACCTACTGCATGCCTACCTCAGTGGGCAGGGTCAGCAAAACAGAGTTAGGCCTGTAGCAACACTCTGTCCCAGCATAGGGCAAAAAAGCATAAAAGCAGCACTTGTCCTTCTTCAAGAGATATCAGTTGACCCTGGCACAGGAGGCAGAGGGCACAGATGCGGGCCCCAGTGGCAGCAGACAGCAGATCAGCTCTCAGCAGCAATGGAAGCCCAATGGCAGAAGAGTGGTTTCTGGCAGGCTCATCATCATGGCCCACTTCTCATTGAAATGTAGAATTAATTGGCCTATCCACATTCCCATCAGTACAATACCCCTGGTCATTATATAATCCTCCTCAGTGAGGAATTGGAGGACCAAGGGGTGGCATTGTTGGAAGAGAGTTTGCTTTATGGTGACGAGGGAGAGGGCTTGGCTGGTGAGCCAGAGGACACAGTGAATGATGGTGAAGGACAATTCTCCCTGACCTGTGTTGAGGACAGGTGACTCTGTAGAAAATGCTGTCATCTTTGTTGTAGTCTGGATGTTCTTGGTATTGCTCCTGCTTATGGTCATTTACATTGCCAGAACTACTGTGAAGCATCACCTGGACCTGGTCCAGACATGGACCTGGTCATTCGGACCTAAGACTTGGTCTTTGCTGGAACTCTCCCGGGGTTAGTCACTCCTTCAGGGAACTGTTGCTTTGCTTAAATTATATTTATGTTTTAATTTTTCTTTTCCTCCTTTAGTGTCATTTCAACTTAAATGCTGAAGGTCAAGGTTGACTGGTAACAACACTAAAGTTAGTTGAGTGAAACATGAGCCTCAAGAAGACCTTGAGGACTTTACCACCAAGGGGTGGAATTTGGTAGGAGAACATTTTTAGCCCTTGCAGGTTGAGGTAGACTTTTGTGTAAAGTATGGTAAGACATTTCTCAAGATTCAGGGTTCAGAGGCTTGAGGATTCAGATTGTTAATGTGTGAGGTAAATAAATGTGAAGACTTCACAGGGAAGATATGTATAAATATATATCTATATCTATACTAAGAAATGTTTAAAAATCAAGAAATACGGAAATAGGGAAGTGGAAAAATTCTGAGGCCATGAGAGTCTGATGGCTCAGCCTCTGAGAAGGTTTACCCTGAAACTTTTTGTTCTTTTTTCTGGTTCTGGTTTAAAGTTTGCTCAGTAAGAATAGGGTTACTGTGATCTGCTTTCCTTTACTGTAAAAGTATTGTAGAAGAATGGAGAGGGTCTCCCCCTCCCCTTATCCTATTCTCCTTCTTTAGATTCATAAATGTCACCTCAGTCGTAATCATTAACTAAGGGAATGGGAATTGGAGTTTCTGTGCCTCGATTTCCCAGTTCTTTGTCTAGCTTTCATGCTCAGATTGTAAACCCGCCTCCCAGCCAATGGTGAGAAGGCTCAGAGGTGGGCAGGAATTCTCTTGTGTTAGGTTTAATTGCTGGTGCTTTGCCTCTTGTAAAGCGCCTCCCTTGCTAGATCTGTTCTGGCAGAGGATGCCCTATTCTCGAGAACTGAATAAAATTTATTTCTGTTTCCACCCTGAGATGGCTCCTTATTATAAATTAACTTTTTAATTGGTGAGGGTCTTTCATCCCACACAGCTAACATCATTGTCCTCTGAGGACAAAGCAGTCACAAGGGTTTCTCAGATGTTTGGCCGGTCCCGGTCGACCATGATGTGAGCTTCATTAACTCGAGGTGTCCTCAACACCTTTCCTTGTTGAATATCCTTCTCCTGCCACAGCTAAGTAAATCTCCTTTTGTTAATTGTTGAAAGACCTATAAGTATCTCATTTTGTTCCCATATTAAATGCAAGCTGTCAGGGGACTGGCCTTAGTCAGGTCAGGTCAGAATAGTGGTGTAGTAGATAGAGAACTGGACTTGGAGTTTGGAAGACTTGAACTTGAACTCTGCCTCAAATACTTATTAGCTGTGTGACCCTAGACAAGTCTCTGTCTGCCATAGTTCATGTAAAATAAGGATGATAATAACATCTCCCCCAAAGGTTGTTATCAGGATCATATGAGATAACATGTAAAATGCTTTGCAAGTTTTGCTATTGTTATATTCACAGGATCCATGTTCACAAGTTGAGCAGGTGTTTTTCATTGTTCTATCTAGAGATAGAAAAGTTTCCCGTGGGAAAGACAATCTCCTCTTATCCTTCAGGGCGGTAGTGCTTAGTTTACCCATAGCCCTTTGCTGTTCTGACCAAGTTGTAGAAGCACATTAAAATAAGAAGGTCTAGAATCCTAATTCAGTGCATCCCTCTAGGGATACATGATGTGTGCACTGATAGGTAAAGACAAGATATTTTGAAAAGCAAGAGAGATCTAACAACCAAGGGAGTTAGGAAAGGCTTCCAGTGAGATGGTTCCTGAAATGAGCATTGAGGGAAGCTAAGGATTCTAAAAGGCAGAGGTGAGTAGGGAATGAATGCAAAGCATTTGGGATAGCCTCAGCAAAGTAAGAAGACGGAATACTGGGTTCATAGAACAGCAAGTAGACGAGTTTGGCTAGAACATAGAAGGCATGAAGATGTGAACTGTGAAATAAGTCTGGAAAAGTTGACTACGGTCACGCCATGAAGAGGTTTAAATGCCAAACTGAGAATTTTATATTTTATCCTAGGAATGATGAGCTTCCCCTTCAAGATCATCAGTTAAGATTCATTTTAGTCAGCCAGTCCTAGGTAGTTTTTGTAAGCATTAACATAGTACAATATGGAACACTTCATGAATTTGTGTGTCATCTTTGCACAGGGGCCATCCTAATCTTCTCTGCGTCATTCCAATTTTAGTATATGTGATGCTGAAGCAAGCACACATGGGTGTGTATGGGGTATATGGGGTATTCAAGGAAGACTAGCCCCTCTGGTGTGAGGGCTTGTCAAGCCCTTTTCAGGGATGCTCATCCACCTTTGGTGAGTTGGAGAAATCTTAGAGATCATCTTGTCTTTTTATATCTTATTTCCCTACACATATTCTTTAATCCAGCAACACTAGCCTCCTGACACTCTATCTCCCTGCTCTGGGCATTTTCTCTGACTGTTCCCCATGCCTGGAATACTCTTCCTCCTCCATTCTGACTACTGACCTCCCTGGCTTCCTTTGAGTCCCAACTAAAATCCCAGCTTCTGTAGGAAGCCTTCTGCAAGCCCTCTTAATTCCAGTGCCTTTACCTCTATTAATTATTTCCGTTTCTCCTGTATATAGCTTGCTTGGTGTATATTTGTTTACATGTTCTCTCCCCCACCAGAGTATAAACTCCTCAAGGGCAGGAACTGTACCAAAAGCCTGCTGGCTGGTCTCTCCACCTCAAGTTTTTCCCCACTCCAGCCCATCCTCCACTTAGATGTCAAAATGATCTTCCTAAAGCGCAGGTCTGACCATGTCACCCTCCTTCCTCAGTGAACTTCAGTGGCTCCCTACTATATCCAGAATCAAATACAAGGTGTTGGTAAAGTCTGGACACATAGGCAAAAATGCATATTTTCAAGAAATGAAATGAATGAAATTTTCAGCAACATTTTATTTGATTGGAATATTAACAAATAATATCTTCAATTTATTTGTGATAAAAAAAGGTTGATGTGCTTTGCAAGATTCACGTGAACTCGATGCAGTAACTCCATATTGCCATCAATTGCCTATGTGTCCAGACTTTAGGAACACCCTGTATAAAACCCTCTGCTTGGCTGCTGAAGCCCTTTACAACCTAATCCCTGCCTCCCTGTCTAGTCTTCTTATGCTTCATTCACCTCCACATACTGGTGATCCAGTGACAGCTGTCTCCTTTATATTCTACTAACAAGATGCTCCATCCCTTGACTCCACACATTTTCATTGATTGCCTCCAAACATGGAATGCTCTCCCTCGTCCTCTTGGCCTCCCAGCTTCATTCCAAGTTTCAGCTCCAAATCCACCTTCTTACCTAATGTTTAATTAGTGCCTTCCTTCAGAGATTACCTGCCATTTACACAGTCTATATCTATGTACACATTTGTTTACATCTTGTCTCTCTCAGAACGTGAGCTCCTTGAGGGCAGGGACTGTTTTTGTCTTTTATTGTACTCCCAGTGCTTGGTACAGCTTTGCACTTACACATAGTAAGTACTTAATAAAATGCTTCTTCACTATTTGTATCATGAACCCCTCATGAAGCCTTTGGACCATGTGAGAAGCATGCTCACTCTAGAGAGGACAATACTTGTGAAGCCAGGAAAGTTCTCATTTTATTTTACATTTACTTTACATTCCTAGTGAATGGGTACCTCCCAAATGGAAAATACTCTTGCTTAGACAAATGCAATGCTTTTTATGCTGTTCCCAATTCAAATTTCCCCCTTTGCTCTCCATTGGCTAGATGCAACCTCCTGAACTGCCCACTTCATGTTCTCTTACTTGATATGTCCCCCCTCAAATAGCTCATTAAACACGTGTACAAGCTTCTGACCTTTTACCTGATCCAAAGCCTGGTTCTGCTAGATCACAGCTCTGATTAGAACCAGTCGCTTCTGATTTACATTCTGTTATCACTCAAAGTTGGGAGTACTTTTAATCCTGTGGAAACAGAATTCCTTCTTTTGTTTCCCACAACCATTTCTCAGAACAATGTTTTTAAATGCATAAATAAAATAAATCAGATGACAAAGCTCATTCAGAGCTTAACAAATTATCATGAAATACAGTTATTAAATTTTTTAAAAAGTCACAAAATCCAGGTCAAGAATTCCTAACTAGAGAGAGGTAACATGTGCAACAAAATGGCACAGTGGATATGATGGGGTTATGGGACCTGGACTCTAAAAGGAAAAGACCATGTCCTTGAATATAACCCAGCCCCTGAACTTTCTCCTGAGGCATCTGGCCCATCCCAGTATACCTAGATACTCAATAGTCCCTTTAACTGTGGCTCTCAGACTACTTGACTCCTTTGATTATCTGCACCTGGCCCACTCCAGGCTATTTGCCCCTCCTCTATCCCATCCATACATTCTCACAGTCTTTTTCATATGTAAGTATCAGTCCCATCCTCATCAAAAGCACAGACTCACTAGGAACTCTGCCCTCTCCTATTGGCGATATAATACTGCAGATTCGCTAGGAGTCTTGCCTGCCTTACTGGTGTTATAATAAAACCTTGCTACTCTGACTAAAAGAAGGCTTGAGTGGTTGAATTTTTTCGAGGCAGAACCCCCTGTACCCTTGCTTTTCAGGGTTCCCAGCACCCCAAACCACAACAGACAAAGAGCCTGGCCTGGAGTCAGGAAGTTTCATCTTACTAGCTGTGTGACCCTGCCCAAGTCACTTCACCCTGTTTGCCTCAGTTTCCTCATTTGTAAAATGAGCTGGAGGAGGAAACGGCAAACCACTCCAGTACCTTTGCCAAGAAAAATTCCAAATGGGGTCATAAAGAGTGGGACTCAACTGAAAAACAATCAAACGACAACATGGATTAATGAAATTACTACTGGACTGGAATGAACATAACAAACTTCTTAAAAGCAGGGGCTATTTCTTTTCTATTTTTGCTCTTTTTATATTATAAGTAATAGTGACTCAAAAAAGGCTTCTTGAATCGAATGACTCTTAGTTAAAATCCAACCTCTGATGTTTACTACGCATGTAACCCTGGGCAAGTCTTTTTATAACTCCTGGCCTCAGTTTTCTCATCTGTGAAATGAAGAGAATTTGGCACGACTGTTAAATCGTCCTGTTGTCCCTAGACATGGATCTATGCTGCTAGGCCCTCAGTTCTAAACCTTGGCTCTGTCTAAACCTTGCTACGTGACCCTGAGCAAGCCACTTTCCCTGAGAGGCAGCGTCTTCATCTCCCTACTCCATAGGGTTATTACAAAGACTAAATGAGATAGTGCATGTAAAAGCACTTTATAAATCACCATGCACCCTGATAATGTGAGGGACTGTTGTTATCATAACCGCTCTTCTCCCCTTGACCTTCAGTTGGTGCAGAGCAGCCTTCTATGTTCTGAGCAATGCTCTCTGTAGGAGGCCACCCAGGGTCAGACAACAAAGAGTGAGTTTTTAAGATCAGTGTGTGGGGGAGGAGAGAAACACAATAAATAGCAGAGGGGCAGCCCCCTTCCCCTTCATCAGATCTAACAATAGTAATGTTTCTGATAAATGCATATAGGAAGATAAAATATTACACCCATAAAAGGCCTTCCTCCATGCCTGGGCTTCAAGAAAGGGGAAAAAAATTGATAAATGGGTCACTCCCAAAAGAATGGCCAGCTTTCTGCCTCATGAGTTCTTGGGGGAATCTATAATTTTAGGGCTACTCTCAGTTGGAAGGCGTAGAGCAAAAAGAACTCTACCCTAACTGGGCAACAAGGGACCAGCCTCCCTGGCTATGTTCCCAGATCCTCCTCTCTACTAGGAATGACTGATCTTTTCTTTTTTAAAGCCTTGGACCCCTTTTCTCCAGGCTTTGGAAATTTCATTTAAAAAGCTTGTTTCTCCTTGGCCTCTTGGGTGATCTAGGAGAAGTATCTCCCTTTTTTCCTAGTCCTGGATCAATTACTGGAGATTCTTTAGGGTTAAAATTTTTTTTTCATTAAGTGAAAATCTGAGAAAGGTTACCTAAGCCTAACAAGCACTCCCAAGGTTAGGTGTAACATTGGGCTATCTCGGTATCATTCCTGGTGACCTTAAGTTATCTCATTGTAATTTTCCGTCTCGGTACTTTTAAAGACTTCGTTCTAAGAAATATTCCCTCCCCTCCCCTTATGCTGGGGTCTGAAGGCCACAATGTGTTAGCTGTGCATAAGGGAAGTTACCAAATACTAACTGATGTCCTCCTCACTATATCAATGGGGGATCCTTAGTTTCAAAGGGTTTCTCCAGCATAATGATTGTCTATCTATTCCCTGCTGTGGCCTGATAGACAATCTGAATTGTCTACCAAGGAACCCCTACTCTCCACAGCCCACAGGAGCCAAGGAGAAGGAAAGAACTAGAGATGGAAGAAGTAAAATACAGGAAGAAAAAGATGTTTCACTTTTCTTTAAGTTTATGGATTTTAAGAGATCAGAACCTTCTGTGGTATAAAGGATATGTGTGTTGTTGTTAGCTAAGCTACATGTGGAATGGGTATCTGATCCTGGATCTGGCTCACCCCATTTCCAAGGGAGACTGCAATTGTCATCTTTTCAGAGAGTAGAAGGTGGGTGGTTGTCATGACTGCCAGTAGCCTAGTGAGGGAGGGACAGTCAAGATTCAGGACCACCATGGCTGGACACAATCTTTCCTTTACACTCCAAGGAGGGTGTCAGGCTAGAATTCCATCTACCACACATAAAGTCTAGGGGTACAATAAGGGGTTTATTTTCCCCGATATCTCTTAAAGGGGAGGTAATACTTAACTTACTCTCACCAGCCTGCTTTCCTCTAACTAAACAGTTGTTATGCAATCACCAATAAATAGTACACCTTTTTAGCACTATACAAAAAACCTGGAAAGTTATACAGAGTAGGGTAGGCAAAAGAACATAGAAGAACAGGTGAGCTTTTGGGGAAGTGAGATAATATTTCAGGTCTCAAGGAGAGAAGACTTTCTTATGGGGGGAATCCACTTTTAACAATCTGTAGGGTTGCAGATACAGGAAGTCAAGGAACATTGGGTCTGAACATAGGGTCCTCACACATGTGGCTCTAGGGAGATATTCCATTCAAAATCAAAAATCCATTCTTGCCTCTAGTGACAGCCTGTTTCTAAGTCCTCACTCGGGTCTATCCTCTACTCGGCTGCCAAAGTGGTCTTCCTAAAGTACAGATCTGACCATGTCATTAGCCTCACCATAAACTTTGGTGGTTCCCATTTACCTCTAGGAACAAATATAAAATGCTCTGTTTGGCCTTTAAAGCCCTTCTTAACCTGGTCCCTCCCTGTTAGGTTTCTAACACTTTATTCTCTTCCACGTGTTCTACAACCCAGTGCCACAGGCCTAGCTGTACCTTACACATAACACTCTGTCCCATCTCCCAATTCTATGCCTTTTCATTGACTGTCCCTCATTTCTGGAGTGTTCTTCCTCCACTCCTCACCTCCTCATTTCCCTGGCTTCCTTCAAGACTCACCTAAAATCCTACCTTCTGCAAGAAGTCTTTCCCTTCCCTCCTCCAATACAAGTACCTTCCCTCTGAGATTACCTCTAATTCACTCTGGAGATAGGAAGCCCTGACTATTCACTCTCTGGGCTGGATCCTAGAGATTGGTTTTGGGGACTCCCTACTACTGCCAGAGCAGATGAAGGGTTAGAAGTTGGAACTTAGCAAGAATACAGGTGTATTGTCACTGCCTGAGTGGGATGTGCTCAAGATGAATACAGCTTACTGATTCCCAACCATTCAGAGAAAGATCTAGGGGGATTTCTTTGTCCATGATGAAGGGCCTCAGAAACCATCTCAAAGAAATGCTGGTTAATGGCATCATCATAGAATCTATCACCCAGAGGGGTGGTGTCCCCTGCCCCCAAAATGCTGACTACCAAACTTTAAGCAAAAGGACTAAAGTAGACAATTATACTATACATGGGGGCAAGACGCCCTGGATTGTCTGCTAGGCAGCCAGTGGTTTTCAGTCTTGGACTCGTGAAGTGTATTCTGCCAGATTCCTATGTCTGAGGAAGACAAGGAGAACACTGCTTTCATCATTCAAGGGACTTACAAGTTAATTGACTGTTGGATAGTGAACCCATACAAGGTAATTGAGAGAACAACTTGTCTGTTTACAAAATAGCCCTTGAGAATGGAAGAAGTCCTATCAGGACTATTCACTGTAACCAACTTATAGCCCATGGGAGAGTTAGGTGGACTTTCTGATGATCATTTAGAGAGAACTGATGGACATTCACCTAGGAAAAGACTGAGAAAAAGAGACTGTCCACTAGCTGTACAAAGACTTTCTAACCCAAATATGGGCACTGAAAGTGATGTATCCAGGGAAGGAAACCATGTACATTATTACAGCACGGGAAGAACTGAACTCAGAGACAACTGCTTTCATGCCCAAAACTGCTACAGAAGCTCGTAGAGTACAGACAACCCACAGTGCTAGAAATCCTGATGGCCAACCTGGAATGGGTGTCAGCCCAGGAGTAGACATATAAGACTACAGTGATCCTGATGCTTAGCCCATACCAACTACTAGCTCCGGTATAGGACAGAAAGATCGGTCAGTGATGGGAGAATTAGGTCTATTACGCTGGCCTTAGGCTAAGAAATAACGTTACAGGTAAACCTGTAACCTGTAACAGGTAAACCAGGTGTAACCTGACACATGTCTAGGTGATAATGCTAGAGATTCCTCATGTGAAATGTGCCTTGCATATAATTAATGCTGCATATATGAATGTTTGATTATGCTTTTTTTGTTTTGCTGTTATTTGCGTTTGACTGTTTTGTCATGTTCATGTAACAGCAATGTCTTTATTATTTTGTGTATATGCTATTGCTTATAGTCAAATTATATTTTATATATAGGCCTATTGTTATTGTTGTAGCTAGCTAGCTTTGCTTCCTTAGTTAGCCATGTTTACTGTTTTTGATGGATTGATGGATGGCTATATTTGTGAAACGTGCATGTGTAATATATCCTGCATATAGTAAGGCATGTTGTCACTGAGGTATCCTCACAGCTGATGCTCTGTATAATGCCATCCCCACTGCATGTATTGTTAATCTGCATGTTTTATTTCAGTTTCAGTGGTAATGAAGGGTGATTGCCTGTGACATCTTTGTTGTTTTAGTGCACTGATGTCTGTGTTTACATTGTATACTTACATGTTTTAGACCTGCCCCAGCTGATCAAGGCAAGGAATGTAATCGCCCATCACAAAGCCAATTGGTATAGGACTTTCGCTTAAGGCTGGAGATGAAGACCCTCCTGTATGTGAAAAGTAGGGTGGAATTGGTGAAAGGCGAGAGAGCACCAGCCTTTGCCAATCCCTTTCGAGACTGTCCAAGCAAAAGTCCTCTTTGAGACCCCCTTCAGGATTCTTCAAGGCCAGTACCCTTTGGGGACTCTTAAAGTGGGAGTACCCATTTTGGCAATTCATCAAGCTTTAAGACTTTTTAGAGTATAGAGTCACTTTGGGCGCTCCTGAGTTCCAGCTTCAAAAGAGGTAAGAGACCAACCACACTTCCAGCTGCTAAAGAAGAAGACTCTGGGAAGACAAGAGGAGCAGATAGTTTCCATCATATCCCTATTCCCTATTCTCATCTTACTACACTAGAGATTTGGGGGAGTTTCTCCCTGGACGAGATCCAGTACCCTCTCTTTTGGGTGAACTGAGTTACTTTGTTTCCAATGGGAAAGCTCCTTCACTTTCTATTGCCTTGTATAATTGTCCTCTGTACACCTTCTCTGATTTCTACAACTTGGATAAATGGATTGCTTTGCTATTTGCTATGTGTGCTCACTGTGGAACTGGTCTTAGGTGGGAAAGGGGTCAAGCCTTGGATTTAGAGCTTGGGGCCCTCCTTCTCCCAGAAATGACAAAGTGATAAGAAATTAGCTTGAACTCAATCAAATGCCCTAGACTAACAATATTTAAGGAAGAAGATAGATACACTTCTAGCCTAGTACTCCCTCTTTCTGAGAAGATCACAGTGGTAGCTACCAGCCCCAACCTCCTGCTTCCCCTCCTAGTAGGAATGAAAGTCTCCCTTTGTTTCAACAATCCAGCTAGCAGCTCCTGTGGGGGTGAAAAACCAACAACAACCAGCTCACAAAACACTGCAAGCCCAAGTTCTTTTGATCTGCTTTACCAAGGAAGGCAACATTAAGGGGTTGACAATCTTACTTTAATCCAGCATACAAATACCACTCACTTAGTTCAGGGGAAAAAGCCAGCACCCTGAACTTCAGAGCAAATATAAACAAATTACAAACATTGACAAACAAACCAAATACAATTCATAGTTACAAACATCTGAGTTCACCAGGGAGCTCATAACAACAGCTGGCCCAGAGAGCTCCGAAAAAGGAAAGCCAACCTCCAGTTTTATATCTTTTTCAGGGTCAAGAGTGAGTCACACATGGGACTCACCCACCTGACCTAAAATCGTCGCAAAAAATGCAACTTAAACCCACGTGGTCTAAAAGCCTCTGATGTCACAAACATGTCATTCAAACCCATGTAAACTAGGCTTTCCCTAGAGGCAAGGAGGTCATCAAGGACTCCTAATTTAATCAAGGAAATAAAGGCCAAACTCTTCAAGGGCACTTGGTTGAATTAAGTGCTAAGAGCCCATTTTGATTGCCAATACACCCTTGGAGAAGGGTGAAGGGAGAAGAGGCTACAGATATTTGTTCTGTTTTTTATTCAGGTAACCTCCAAGCAATGAACTGAAGGCAAACCTTGAGGTCAAGTAAAGAACAGGATTGGCAAAGGTATCCCTTCCCTATGGGAAGCAGAGTAGGGAGTAAGCATTTAGTAAGCACCTACTATGTGCCAGACATTGTGCCAAACACTTTACAAATATTATTCTCATTCTATCCGCACAACAACCCTATGAGACAGTTGCTATTATGACTCCCACTTTGCAGTTACTGACACTGGAACAGAGGTTAATTGACTTGCCCAGAGTAACACAAGTAATAAGCGTGTGACACTGGATTTGAACTCAAGTCTTCTTAACTCCAGGCTCATTTTGTTTCTAATGCTAAACCTAATGTCCAACCCTCTAGCCCTACCCATTGTGACTCTTGTAGCTTCAGCCTAGCTAATTGGTAAGCTAGACTAATGTTTATGCTTTCTGAGATAGTTTGTAGGGAAGCATAAACCTATAAAATACATCTTTTTCTGTGTAACTGTTAACATATAGCTTGGGGGATTTGTTTAAGAAGACTCCATTATACCTCAAACTAATGTTTGCCATGATTGAGTTTTAAGCTAATGGTTAAGTTGTACTGTGTGTTAAGCTAATGTTGTGCCATGTTGCAATTTGAAGTAATATTTCTATTTCATTAGGTTAAGCTAATGTTTATATTGTATCCTGTTGCTCAATAAGTATATATTTAGTGTCTGCTATGTACAAGGTTACTATGCTAGGTGTTAGGGATAAAAGATAAAAATGAAACTTTCTCTACCTTCAAGGAATTTATATTCTATTAAATGTAAACTATTGGATAGGCTTAGTGAGAAACAATCATGGGAAACTTTAGGTCAATAGAATATGCCTATAAATGTGGAAAAGATCACTGAAATGTCAATAAAACCATGGAGTCCTAGACAAAGGTTTGGTGCCCAACATCCAGAACAGAATTGCTCTGGTAACCTCCTATACAAACTTACCTTAATGAAACTCTGGGATGGTTTGTCTGATTTCCAAAGGGACAAAAGTAAAAGTAATTATTTTGGTCTGATAATTGTAAGAGGAGTGGAGATGGATTGTAAGGGTTAAATTTGGAAGAACTAAGATATCATAAGGAGGATTTCCTAATATTTCATCATATCTCTGTTCTGGGAAGTAGAGTGCATTTTTTCTATGCATCCTTCTTCAGCCTTGCTGAAATCATGTGGACAATAAGTTCTTGAGATACACAATTAAAAGCTTCTGTCTCTATGTCACTCTAAGATCTTAATCCCCTAGGGCAGGTAAAAGGGAGTGGTAACAACTGAAACACAGGATTGAGAGCTAACAGAAATCATATCAGGGGCCACTAGTCCAAACCACACCTTACCAAAAACATCTTACAACATCACTAACAAGTAATCATCCATGCTTTCCTCGAAAGTCTCCAATGAGTGGGAACCCACTACCTTCCCAGGCAGCCCAGTCTCTTCCTCCATCAAGTCAAAATTTACTTCTTTGCATCTTCCACTCATTGCTATTAGTCTTGCTTTCTGGATTCAAAGAGAGCCAGTCTAATCCCTTTTCAAGATGGCTGCTCTTTGATTACTTGATAACAACTAATATATCTCCTCTCTGTCTTTCCTTCCCATGGCTCAGCATCTCTAGTTCCATCAATGATCCTCACATTGTATGATATCTGGTACCTTCACCATCAAGTCTGAGCTGTCTTGGAAATACTCCAACTTGTCACTGTCTTAACTAAAATGCAGATTTTAGAAGAAAACCACCAGTATCAAAGATGGGGTGTAAATCCACACAACTGTCCAATGGATTTTAAATCTAATGCCTTAATCATTAAGCTACTCTATATAGCTGTAATAGTCAAGGAAGGCTTCATCAGATCATAGATTTAGAGCTGGAAGACACCATTGAGGTAATCTAATCCAATCCTCTCATTTTAAAGGTAAAAAACTAAGGTCCAGAGGTTAAGTGACTTCAAGATAATACAAGTAGGAAGAGGCCGAGCTGCAGTTTGACTCCATAGCCATTACCAAATCCATCCATTGTATGATGTTGTCTTTCTAGTAGTTGAAATCTGAGTTGAACCTTGAAGGATTGAAACAGATCATTCTACAATTCCTCCAGTAACAGTGGCCTAGTAAGGTTATAAGGTTTTTGTCTACTCCTCAGCACAAGGGATAGTTTAACTGGTTCTACTTTGATCTATTTTCTGCTGTTCCTCTGAATAGTTCCATCCTCCCCCCACCAAACAATGGCTGTACTTATTCTCATTTACTTGGTCTGTTAGTAGTGTTCATATATGTTGAGGGGCAAGGGGGCAATTTTTTTCTAGAATTTTAATTAAATTTTTGAGAGTCGTGTATTCCTATAGAAAGCAAAGTAACCCATGAACATGAATGGTAAAGATGGATAATTCAGGAGGAGCACAAGACTGGATCTTTGCAAAGTTTGCTTATTTATCTAAGTCTCTGGGTCTTGCAATGTAAAGTCTGCAAGATAAACACAATAAAGATGAAGAGCTTTTCTGATTCGTGTTTACAGCTTTTGTGTTAAAAAGCCAATAAATCTTATATTTCCCTCCCCCGACCCATAAAGCAAGTAAACAGCTAGCTGACATTTTTCTTTCATCGTCCTAGGAAGTTTTATAGTATTTACTATGTTATGCTGGAGGATGAGGCGGGAAATCTAGTTATCCACCGAAGATAGTCTCAGACAGTAATAAAGTATCTGAACCACTAGATTGTTTATGAAGCCTTCCCTGAAATCTTCAACTCTTGCCTGATAGTTTGAAGAGTATTTGAAAATCTTTTTAGTGACAATTTGAAGCTCTTCTTTCTTCAAGTAATCACCCTAAAATCCTTCAGCAAAACTCCTATTGCTGTAAGAGAAAGACCAGTTTGCCAAGAAAGCAATTTAATGGTAAAAATGCATACTAAGATGTGAATGGCTACCTTTTAATTTTAATAAAGAGACTTGTTAACTCAAGTTATTCTCTAATTAGTGGAATTACAGTGATGGAGCTGACTGAGCAATGGGACCTCTAAGAAAGGGGAACTTTGCTACAAATTTCAGCAGCCCAGATCCCTGGTGTTAACCTAAGGCATCTGGCCTACCCCAGCCCACCTAGATTACTTAATTAGTTTGCTTGACACTGCTTAATCCCATCCAGGTTCCATTCTGTGTTACCTCCAGACCACCCCAGGCTACTTGCCACTCCTAGATCCCATCCAGATCTTCTCACAGTCTTTTTCCCTATAGAAGTATCAGTCTTGTCCTTATCAAATGTGCAGACTCCCTAGGAATCTAACCCACCCAACTGGTGTCATAATAAACTCACAACTTGGACTGAAAGAAGGCTTGGGTGGTTGAATTCTTTTGGGGCAGACACCTGCTCCATACCCTTGCATTTGGGGGTTACTAGCACCCCTAGACCGCATCAACTGTTTTGTGATAGTGTAAGCAATGTAGCCTGAGAAAGAAAGAGTTTGGGGATTAAAATAGAGAGGGGAGGGGACAGCTCCTCGTGCTCCTTAGGTCACTCCACTACTACTAGGCTACTACTACTTGTTTTGCCTACCTCTAAGACTGATCTTATATCTGGTGAGGAGGTTTGCAGTTGTGCTATAGAAGAGAAAACCCCACTCTGGGAGCCAGGAGTCCTGGGTATTCCATGGCTGTGTCATTATCTCACTTTGTGACCTGAGGCAAATCACTTTGTTTCTCTGATTTCCATTTCCTAATGTGTTAAAACATGACATTTATTTGTTAAATAGATGACATTTATATAGCACTTTAATTTTTATAAAGCACTTTACATACATCAGCTCAATGGATATAGTTTTAATTATTTTATAATTACAAACTAATAATATATCATAAATGTATCAAATGAGATCATAACTTCTAAGGCTGCTTGCTAGCTCTAATATTCTGTGCCTTCATCTGGAATAAGATTGGATACAGCTTGAGGTTTGAGTCTGGGTTTCCTTAGGGGGCACGATGCTGTCTATATGGTAATAGCATGGTGTTCCAACCAAGAGATGTTTTCCCTGCTCACCCAGAACCTTCAGGTCTCTCTCTGCCCAGTAGCATCCTGGTTTCCATCAGCCATGCTGCTTTTTCTGTACCATGTTCTTCTCTTTTTTTCCCCTCTGGTTTTCATCTTCTGACAACAACCTGTCTCCTCCCTGATTATCTTCCATGTAACCAACAAATTAATCTCCTAAATAAAGTTTGGTTGTATAATTCTCTCCTTCTACTTCTCTACCCTCAACAACCTTCCATGGCTCCCTATTGCCTCTAGGATGAAATACAAACTACACATTCAGCTTTGCGTTTAAGGCCCTGATTCACGTTCAGGCTCCAGCTTAACTTTCCAGGCATTTCATATTATTCCCTTTGAGGAGTCTATGTCCAAGCTTAGTTAGTCTACTTGCCTTTCTTCTACTAGGCATTCCATCTATTACCTACATGACTTCGCACAAGCATTCCTGTGTGTACTTCTTCCTTACCTCTGCCTCCCAGCATCCCTAGCTTCCTTCAAGGCTCAGCTCATGTACAAAACCATTTCTGATCCCTCTTATTCCTACTTTCTCCCTCCTCAAGTGAGTACTTGGTTTGACAACATCTATTAAAAACATTGTTATTAAATTTTTTGTGAATCATTGTTACATCTGGATGACTCTAGGCAACAGGATGGTTTGTGACAATGCTCTTTTTCCAGTAAGGTTTATTTGCTGAATTCTCAGGGAACACTGGGAGTCAAGAAGACCTGAATTCTAATCTGGCCTCAGATACCTATTAACTGTGTGACTCTGGGCAAGTCACTTAACCTCTATCTATCTCAGTTTCCTAAACTGTAAAATGGGGCTAATAATAGGACCTACCTTGCAGGGCTATTGTGACAATCATATGAGATAATATTTTGTAAAACAGTGCTGGGCACATAGTTTTAGTCATGTCTGACTCTTCATGACCCCATTTGGGATTTTCTTAGCAAAGATACTGGGGTGGTTTGTCATTTCCTTCTCCAGCTCATTTTACAGATGAAGAAATGGAGGCAAACAGGGTGACATGATTTGCCCAGGGTTGCACAGCTAGTTAGTGTCTGAGGCCAGATTTTAACTCAGGAAGATGAATCTTCCAGATTCCAAACACAGTGGGCACACTGTGTCACCTCACTGACACATAGAAGGTGCTATAGAATTGCTTATTTCCTTCCCTTTCTTTTATGAAGGATAATGAGCTTTTGGTGTGTAAGTGTAGTCACCTAATCATTTCTTTCTGAATATTTGGCAGATGTTAAATGTTTGTAACCTGTAATGATATATTGTACAATTTCTACCATTTTATTACACAATCTGCATCAATAAACAAGACTGGGTTCTTCTGATGGTAGCTTGATCATAAATCACCAAGATAAACAAATCTATGTGATTTTGTTCGATCCTTTGTTATTGGCATATTGTTGGTCGAATTCACGTGGATGTTGTTGAGGACAGCTTTTTGCTTCCACTATGGGATTCTAGGTTTGTTTGGTTTTTTTTCCCAAAAGCTCCATCTGGGGATAAACCACTTACATTTAACAGATCTAGTTGTCAGCCTTTACTATTCCATCATGAAATGAAATCTATTCCAAAAAGTATATGTGTAAGTTTCAACCTTCATATTGTATTCTGACATCTATCAATCTTCTTCCCCTTTTTTAATGAGGAAGTATTAATGTTTTTACAGCTGCCTTGGGAAGATGAGTCCTGTGTTTTATACATATTGTTAAGATTTTTGCCTGGACACCCTTTATCTCTATTAGGATTGTTAATGTGTGAGTGTTAATTGCTCTAAATATGCTCTTTCCATTAAATTTTTACTTCAGCATGCCAGTCAGTCTTTTGATCTATACAGCCCCATTTTCTTCTTGGTAATATTAAGCTTGGGTTTTGGTTTTTTTTTGCTTTTTGGCAGGGCAATTGGGGTTAAGTGACTTGCCCAAGGTCACACAGCTAGTACATTTGTCAAGTGTCTGAGGCCGGGTTTGAACTCAGGTCCTCCCGACTCCAGGGCCGGTGCTCTACTCACTGCGCCACCTAGCTGCCCCTAAGCTCAGTTTTTTTGCCTGCAGAAGACCAAGTGTTTGCAAGCATCATCTTCATCCACTAGTTCAGTTTGATCTCTGGCATCAAAGTCAAGGCCTCCAGTCTCTATTTTTTTCCCTTGGCACGCGTTAAGAGTTTCACACTTATTGAGAACAAATAAAATTTTGATGTTCTTGGAGAAAGGTTCTGTGAGATGAAGTATTCTTTAATGTGTTTTGCCGTGGAGTCGTATAATTTGATATCTATGTACATGAAATTATGATGTCATCCATGTACATCAAATTGTGATGTCATCCATGTCTAACAAGTTATGTATGATTAATATGATCATGGAATTATCTCTCTAGAGCTAGATGTTTCATTATAACTCTCTCTTTGACCATCCTCATTTTTATTTAGGAGAAACAATAATGGGGTAAAGGGAAGCAGAAACAGAGGACTTACATCATCTCCTTGGAAGATTAGATTTTTTGTGACAATTTTTCTTGACATTATTATGTTGGTGGTACGTTTTAAATAGACAACAATTTTCTATGTGAATATCAAATATTCTGGTTTTGCCACAACATTTAGATTTATTTTGTAATTATTCATCATATGAATAAGCAATGAGTATGGAACTGAGTCAAAGGCTTTGCAATCATCAATAAAGGCAGTACAAATGTTACGGTACTTTTAGGTGGCTTGCTTAATAACCATCAAACTGAAATTAAGTTCCTCTTTATACTAGCTGGACTTTGAGGCACATTCTTTTTCTTTAGCCAAAATATCATTTTCTTATAAATATGTTCATAGATAATGATGATGATTAATTGATTGATCCATTATCTGGGTGTAATGGCAAGCAAAGTGGGACTTTTGGATGTTTTTTTCTTTTGGAGTGCTTCTCAGCACTAAGGTAATCTAATGCCTTTGACTGATTCTTTGATTGAATCAAGAGTCTTTGATGACCTGCTTAAGTAACAAGAAAGCCTGAGTCACATGAGTTTGAGTCACATGGTTGTGATGCCCTCTGACCCTGAAGAAGCATATACATACTTGGAGGTTAACATTTGCTTTGAGGGCTCACTCATTGGAAGAGTGTTCCTGTGATTTTACCAGAGGAGACTCTGGGTAGTCATTAAGGACCCCCCTCCCCAGGTTTGAAAACCCAGATGTTGGTGCTTCTCTCTCTGGTAACTATGTATGTATTGCTATGGACAGACAGAAGCCCCGTCTGCTGATTTGTGTCATTTGCTCTGTTAATATAATTCCTGCTTGTAATTTCTGTTTGTGTTTTCTCTGAAATTCAGGGTGCTGATTTTTTTTCCTGAACTAAGTGAATGATATATGTATGTTTAATTAAAGTGATATTGTAAATGCCTTAAAGTTTCTTTTCTTAGAAAAGCAGATCAAAGAATCTGTGCTAGCAGCCCTTCTGTGTGCTGGTGTTGTTGGTCTTATACCTCCACAGCAGCTGCTAGTAGCATTATTGTTACACTGGGAATTTTTCTAAACCCTTAACGAATGTGTTCATTTTTTCTAGGTTTTATTAAATCTCAAAATAATTAGTTCACCAGCTTACTTCATATCAAGTGGAAAAAAATTCACTTTTTATAGCCTAAAACTAGCTCTTTTGCATAGCAAACAAGGCCCCTCTGACTCCAGTGTTCTGAGATTCGGTGAACAGCTCTTTGCTCTCCTTATCTCCCTGTCTCTTTGTCCTATGTAGCTCCAGGATCCTGTTCAGTCCTCAAGCTAAGTGAACTTGAGTTCCTTCAGACCAGTTCTTTTGCCATGTTACTTTGGATGAAGGTAGCACATTCTCCTATGGATCATAAAAAGTACCACATGTAAATGTAGTTATTGCCCAAACACCCATTTCTAACGTGTTAGGGGACCCAGAAGTTAAGAATATCCAAAGGTATTACCCACCCTCCCAGGCACAGGATTGGTTGATCCCTATTCTTTTTTATTTTTTTATTTTAATATATTTCTTTATTTATTTTTAGTTTACCACGCATGGTTCTACATAGTTTTGAGTTCCAGTTGTTCTCCCCTCTGGTTGATCCCTATTCTTGTATCTTACCTGAAAGTAGCAGGAAGTCTAACCTGCAATGAGGGCTTAGGAACAGGTGCTGCTAGTCTAAGATGGTTGCCGGCTCCTCAGAGCGGAAGGAGCCAGGGTAACAGAAGTCAGAACAAAGATGAAACTAGTGCTACAGATCAAGCCAAAGAAAAAACTGGAAATAATGAGGAAGACACCAAGTCAGAAGAATAGGTGGAACAAAACTACCAGAATTCGTTGAGCCAGGTCCAAAGGTATGATTAGGCAAACAAGAATTGGGCCAAGAGGAAATAAAGTTTTACCACAATTAGGTCAGCAGCATAGTTAAACTACAGGGACAGGAATATTTAATAATAATAA
Organism: Trichosurus vulpecula; assembly: GCF_011100635.1. Lineage (NCBI taxonomy): Eukaryota > Metazoa > Chordata > Mammalia > Diprotodontia > Phalangeridae > Trichosurus > Trichosurus vulpecula. The sequence continues at coordinate 344,476,755 of NC_050575.1, forward strand.
GAAGTGACATTTATACAGCACTTTAATGCTTACAAAGCACTTTGTAAGTATATTCATTTGATATTAACGACTCTGTAAGAGATCGATTTTACAGGTACTAATGCCCTCATTTCACACACGAGTAACCTGAATCTCAGAGAAATTAAATGATTTGCCCATGCTCACAAAGCAAGTAGGTGCCTGAGGCAAGATTTAAACCCAATCTCTTTTGACTCAAAGTCTTTCCACTAAATTATGCCGCCTCAAAAAAGCCAGGAGCTAGTCCTAATATTTCTCCTGAGGGCATCAGCCTCCTTTCCACTCTGAAGATACCTGATGTTCAATTGAACTTTCTTGATGATATGCCTAAAACCTCTATTGCTCCATAAGGAAAAAGAAAAACGTGAAAATTTCCAGCTGCTTGAGTTTAGTAAATAATCAAGAAGCCCGGGAGGGGGCCTTAAGGGGTCTAATTTTCATTTTGAAATGGTCCCAAATAATCTCAAACTAATGCATCTTTCTTATTTTAAATGCTAGAGAGGTAGAAACTTTAGACTGGTGGTTTTTTTTTTAATTGACCTATTATATGGTGGTTTCAGTTTTTTGGAGGCAATGGGGGTTAAGTGACTTGTTCAGGGTCACACATCTATTAAGTATCTAAAGCTGGATTTGAACTCAGATCCTCTTGACTCCAGGGCCAGTGTTCTTTCCACTGCACCAGCTAGAACTATCTTGAAAGAAAGAGGAAAAGAGCTGAGACCCCATTATGGTAGGCCAATGAGATTCTAATGGTCCGAGATGCCTAGCTTTCTACTTGTGGATGTGTTTTTGTGTTCCTCCATGTTGTGTATGTCCTTGAGAAAATATTGTATACCAATCTTGCCTGAAGTTGGGACATAGAGAGCAATGAGGAATTTGGCTCATCGTCAGAAGGTTAGCAATATAGATTTGTTCTTGAAAATACCCTTTGAATCTTTACTGTTCTTGTGAGTATGCCTATGGGAGATGTCATAGCACTCTGACATGAGGAGTCCAGGGAAAAACAACTGAGGTATGATAGCTTGAGAAGTACACAAAGGAATGAGACTGACTGTTTGAGGACAGCAACATGTGTTGCTTTCTTTTCAGTATAGCATTGGTAGAATGGTGTGGACAGCTAAGTGGTGCCATGGACAGAGCACTGGGCCAGGCCTGGTCAGGAAGAGCTGAGTTCAAATTTGACTTCAGACACTAACTAGCTGTGTGACTCTGGGCAAGTCACTTAACCCTGTTTGCCTAGGTTTCTTTGGCTGTAAAACGAGCCGGAGAAGGAAATGGCAATCCAGTCCAGTATCTCTGCCAAGAAAACCCCAAACTGGGTCTGGAAGAATCAGACGTGATTGAGCAACAACATTTACCCCTTGAAGAGCTGAGTTCTCTCTCAAATTTAGTTCCCCTTGAGCTGACTGCCTCTCAAATCACTCTACTACCTTTCGAGAGTCACTCAAGGATGCTGCTTATCATTTCTCAGTCAGTGGCCTTGCTTTCATTCTAATTCATTCAACAATCTTGTTCTTACTCCTTAAAGTAATCACTGAGTGTCCTCAAAATTTTACAGTTACTTTAACACCTACTGATCAGGCCTCTTATTTTCTGTGATTAGGTCTTGCTTGGGCTCTCAGAGACCAAATTCCTAATAGAAAGGTTGAGCCAAAGTACAGCAGTGTTGGAGGACTCTCACACATGCTGTTCCTACACAACGCTGTGCCACAGGTTACTTTTGTGTGTAATCTGCCCCTGCCCACAAGCCCTCCTCTACCCCCGATACACTCTCTTCCCTTGCTAAGACTTGTAGCTCAGACACTTTCCCTGCAGGTATAGAGTCTAATCGGTGATGGTAATTTTTTAAAATATTACAGCTCTATAATCCTGGGACTGCTTCCTTGTGGAACACTAGGGCAGAACACAATGGAACCCCCTGCTATCTATATCCACTCTCCCTCACCAAATCTGTGCACACCATCTGGGCTGCTGCAGACCTCATTTTCACTCACACTGAATCTCTTCTGAGTTACCCAGCTCACCATCACACCTCATTCCCACCTCTGGCTTAAGTATCTTCTAAAATTCTCACAATTTTGCCAAGACCACAAGCTCCCAACGTTCCACCTTTGCTGAACTATTCATTCACTCTCTTGTTCTCTTCTTTGCTCACATTCTTCCTAATTATTCTCTGTACAACTCAGTTGCCTGAACCACAAACTCTCTCAGCTCATGCTCCTTTGTTTCTCTTGAAAGGCAACATTGTATAGTAGACATTATATATCTGCTCAATATAGTATTTACTATATATATATATATATACATACATACATATATATGTGTGTGTACATACACACACACACATATGTAGTATCACTCTATATAGAGTCAGGAAAATACAGGTTCCAATACCATTATTTTATTAATGTGTGATCTTGAGAAAGACCTAGTGCTCCAGTTTCCTTAGTTTGAAAATGGGAATCAGAATAACACCTGTCTCATTAGAGTTCTTATAAATGTCAAATCTTTAGAGATAAAGTATACAAAATCCCTTTGCCATGTAATCACAAACTGGTATTATTCAATACACCAAAGGGGCTGATTTATCCAACTATTCCTCTGATATCAAGGATGATGTCTCCTATTCTAATTCCTTCAATTTCTTTTTCAAGGATGATGTCTCAACACTTTTTAAAAAGCTTTTACAAAGGAACATTGACTTCAAAAGGTATAATCACAAATAGACAAACCTATTTCCCCCAAACGTGGGAGGCATAATCTGCCCCCACCACCACCACCACTTCAGTCTCAGAGCAGAAAGGGATTAGATTCACAGTTTACAGCTCAGTTGCTATAGAGCACCCTACCGGTTCCAAATCTAAAACCCCCATCAGGCTTCAGTCCTGGGTTCCCTGGCTTTTCACAGGGCTCCCCTCCTGGGCTTGCTGGCTGCACCACCCTGACTGCAATACCACCTTGGCTGGTAATCTTGAGTCCAGTAGGTCTGGTATGCATCACCCACCTACACCTAAAATTGAGAAAGTCAAAAGAAACGGAACAGAAACAAAGACACCTCCACCCCTACCGCACCCTCTGCTGCCCATTTTTTTAAGCCTGGATAAAAAAGGGAAAATAGAGGAAGGACCTTCACCTTTTACCCAGTCAGTTCATTTCCACCCTCATCCCCCACTATGGATGGATGATAATCTTTACTTTCTGGACATGGCAGAACAGAATGCACAGGAAAGACAACAAGGCAGAAGGAACTACTGGACACTTCTTGAATTGGTCCCGGGCATGATTGGCATCTTCAGCCTCAGCTGTGTCCTTCACTGGCACCCACAGATTCCACCAACTAGCCACGCTCACTCACTCACTCCTGATTCTTAAAGGGATACATTTTTTTTTCAGAAGGAACTAGATCCTATCACCTGCAAAGTTATATTTTAATTATCCAGGGATGTCTATAGAATATTATCAGACCCCTCTAACAAATGTTCAATCAATAAACATTTGTCAGGCACCTAATATGTGCAAGGCACTGTTCTAGGCATAATATACAAAGGCAAAAGCAAAATAGTCCCTGCCCTCAAGAAGATTATATTTTATTGGGGCAGAGAGCATGTGCATATATAGGGCTATATACAATAGATATAAGGGGACTTGGTGGGAGGGAGCACTAGGAGCTGGGGGAATCAAGGTGTGATTATGTCCATTTTATAGAAGAGGAAGCTGAGTTAAACAGATGTTAAATGACTTTCCCAGGATCACATAACTAGAGCCTAAGGCTGGATTTCCACTCAGTTATTTCTGACTCTAGGGCAGGTAGGTGGTACTGTGGATGGACTCCTGTTCCTGAGTCTAAATCCAGCCTCAGATACTTACTTTCTGTGTGATTCTGGGCAAGTCACTTAACTCTGTTTGCCTCAGTTTCCTCATCTGTAAAATGAACTATTGAAGGAAATGGCAAACTGCTCCAGTATCTTTGCCAAGAAAACCTCAGAATAGGATCACAAAAAGTAGGACACAACTGAAAAACAACTAAACAATTTCTGACTCTAGGTTGAAAGCTCTATCCACTGCAGAATCCACTTGCCTCCATGTGGACAAGTTGAAGCAACCCTATTACAATAGGATCATAGATTTAAAGCAAGCTGGAAGAGATCTCAAAGGTTATCTGGTTATACCCCCTCTATTTCCACATGAGGAAACAGACTCAGAGAGTGACTTTCCCAAGGCCACCCATCCAACTCCTTTCCAACCCTAAATCTATAATTCATAGGATCATAAGGTCTTTGAATTAGACCTAAAAGAGTCCTTAGTGGACAACTAGATCAACTCCCTCATTTTATAGATGAAGAAACTGAGCCCATGAAGGTTAAGTGACTTGACCAAGGTCGTGTAGATAGTAGGTGTATCAGAGGCAGGATCCTCCTATGCTCATTTTAGAGATGAAAGAAAGAAAGCTCGATGCAAGGATAGCACTTGTCTCAAGGCCTCCCAGCTCCACAGTGGCCAAGCTGAGATTAACACTCAGACCTCTGAACTACCAGATAACTGTGCCTTCTGGTTCCTGATTTACGGAGTGATTCTTTTTATAGTACAAAACCACAGCCTGGGTAAATGCTGAACTACAATGTACAGATAAGGGAATGGGGGTGGAGGGCGTAATTCATCATTCAATATGATGAGGACGTGGCAGTGGTAGGAGAAGCCAAATGATCACGTGAGACTTTGACCGAGCAAGTTGCAAACTTTATAGGGCTTCTTGATACTTCCTTAATTTAATTTGGTGTGGACCCTGAATAAGGCAAAGAGTAAAAGGCCCTGCTTCTTTGGCAAGGTCCACATGATCCAGAGAAGGGTACCATTGCCTAGCAACAAACAGCTAGCCCTGTGAGTGGCAAGAAGAGCCTCTTCTCTGTGACCTTCAGGACCTTGCTCTTCTCTCTTGCTCATTATGGGAAAGGTCCTCCCTCAGGAGCAGGACTCCTTCTTGAAGGAAGAAACTAGTAGGAGAGAGAACAAACAAGTGAAGGAAGGCAAGCAGTTGTTTTAATAATCCGGCTAGCAGCTCCTGTGGGGGCATAAGATCCCCCCACAGCCAGCACCCAGGAGGCTGCTGGCACACCGGGAAAGCACAGGTTCTTTTTATCTGCTTAAACAAGGAAAGCACAGTGAAGGGGTCGACCAGCTTACTTTAATCCAACATTCATTTAGCATACAGACAACATTCATTTAGTCCAGGGGAAAAATGCCAGCATTCAGTTAGCATTCAGTTAGTTCAGGGGAGCATACAGACAAGCATCAAGAGACAGACCAAATACAGATTCATTCACTTACTTCAGGGGAAAAAGCCAGCACCCTGAGGTTCAGAACATTCATTTAGTTCGGGGGAAATGAACCAGCACCCCGAACTTCAAAACAAAATACAAACAAATTACAAATATCAACAGACAGACCCAATACAATTCATAGTTGCCAACATCTGGGCTCAGCCCGAGAGCAAGGGCTGGCCCAGAGTCACACTTGCCACTGCTCCTGGAAAAGGAAAGAGAGCTCTTCAAGCTGTCCTCTCCCCTCTTATAGAGTTTTTGACATCATCAAGTGCCGCCTGAATGACCAGGGCCAATTGGTTCTTGAGTTGGCCCCTCCCCCTAGCGTAGACTAGGTTAACATCCAATAGGGCGTGACTCTGGAGTCAACACCTCCCCTCAGCCAGCCCCATGACTCATCGCACAGGAAGTTCTCTGTTCCCAGGCATGGTCTCTGGGCTTCCTGCCCCGGAAGAGGAGCACCAGGCCCAGCACCCAGATAAACTGAGCCACCCAAAGAAAACAAAGGCCATTCTGGTCACAGCAGTTCATTGGCCAAAAAGAAATTCCTTCTTTTCTCCTCTTCAATATTTCTTTTTTTATTATTTAATTTTTATCTGAATATAATATACAACAAAAACAAAAATTATACATTTCCATATACTATCTAGAATAGAAAAAGTAGACAACATATGAAAACCCAAATCACCGCTTCTTTTTTATGAGTATATAATAAATTCAATATATTACTCCCAAAGCTGTCCTGTTTATTTGTTTCCTTCTGAGCTTCCTTCAATATGTTACTTTCAGAACTGTCTTGCTTATCTGTGTTTCCTTCTGAACTTCCTTCAACATTGTAAGGTCCGGAATTCCCCTGACTGGGAAACTCTGTACCTCCCTTATAACCATGGGGCAAGTTTGATACCAAAAAAGGATGCCAAGGGGCTTCAGATTGATTATAGAAGTTTAATCAATCATTAGGAATACTTACAAAACATGGTCAATCTGGGGCAGTTGCCAGACAATTCAATGGATCCTCACTAAAGACCCCCCCAAAATCCCTGTGGTAATTATTGAAATCGGACAAAGGGAGGAGGAGCCATAGGGTCCTTCACTATGGATTGGTGAATATTTTGGGTTTCTCCTTAGTAATGAGCTCATTTCTAAGCTTGAGTGTTAAGTCAGTGTTGATGGGTAAATGCCCAAACACAAGATTGCATACTAGTCATGTACTGGACATGAACTGGTCACTGTGTCCATGTTATGGCTTCCATCAGTCACAGTATCCAAGTTATGACTTAGTGTCTAAATTGTGATTAAGTATTTAAGTTATGATTTTTAACAGGTCACCATGTCCAGGCTTCCACCTTTCACAGAGTTCAAGTTAATGGCATTTCACTTCTTACTGTGTATAACAGCTTTTCCCTAATTGGGACCCCACAAATGTGTGCTTTCAAAGTTGTCCTGCTTATCTGTGTTTCCTTCTTTGCTATAAAAAAACCCACTTCAATGACCTATTTTCTCCTTCTCCAATGACCTACTCCTCCTCCTCGTCCTCCTCCTTTCTTCTTCTTCTTCTTCTTCTTCTTCTTCTTCTTCTTCTTCTTCTTCTTCTTCTTCTTCTTCTTCTTCTTCTTCTTCTTCTTCTTCTTCTTCTTCTTCCCATCTCTGTTGCTAGCAGCCCTCTATTCCCCACCAAATCCTCCTCAATACAAAAAGGAAAATACAGCCTTCTTAATATATAATCATAGTCAAGCAAAAACAAATCTAAACATTTTCCATATCCAAAAAGGTGTGTTTAATTCTGTACCTTGAGTCCATCATCCTTTTGCCAGAAAGTGGGCAAGATGTTTCCTTATCAATCATTCAATATTTCTATAGACATATGTACACGTGATAGCTCTAAGCACTTACCTACTATTGTAGTTTCAGAGACGAGGAGCCCCATCTTGTAGGTTAAATCCCACCCTTGACTTAGCTTTGTTCAGTCTTCAAAATGATTTGGCAGCACAGCCCCGAGGCCATGATTAGGCTGGTATGGCTATCTAAGCATAATTTCTGATGACTCAAGGACACTATTGAGCTATGAACAGGAGTTAATCAGTGATTTAACCGTGGCTGCAAAACAAAAAACAAACAAACAAACAAAAAACAGTGACAAGAGGGAAGCCAGCAGCCCAATAGAGTGAGGAATTGACTTCAGAAGCAGGATAATATAATGAAAGGAGAGATATTGGGTCTAGTCCTAGTTATATTGTTAATTCTGGTTCTTCTCGTCCTCATCTGTCAAGTGAAGGTCATAGCAGAAAGGGTTTTTAATGATCATTTAGCCCAGGGATTCTCAACATGTGATATGAGAAGCTCATCAAGGGAGTAGAGGAATATTTTTATTAGATTTCTTGAAAAATTGATTTCATATCAATGAAGTTGCAAAATTTGGAGTATGCCATTGATATTCTTACTCAATGTGCTCACAAGGCTTTAATTCTGTTCATAACAACTTGTCTGTGAACCAGGATACTCCATTCTGTTCCCAAATGAACCTAAAACCAAACATAATATTATAGATCTCTCTTCCAAAAACTATACTGAGAATAAATGTTGATTGACAAGCAACAGAATCAAGGCTCTCATTAGTTTACTTACTCTGTTCTGATAAATATTTAAGAACTTTGCAATCCTGAAAATGTTATGTACTGAATCAAGTTTTCTTTGTGGAAAAATTAATCTATTTTATTTCTTATATTCGTACACATGGTAAACTCTACAGTTTGTTTCCTTTAATATTAGATAGGGTATAGAACAAGATTTATTGAAAGCCAAGGGATATGTTGTGGTTTAGTCATTCTTCAGTCATGTCCAACTCTTTATGACCCCACTTGGGATTTTCTTGGCAAAGATACTAGAGTGGTTTGCCATTTCTTCTCCAGCTCATTTTACAGATGAGGAAACTGAGGCAAATAGGGTTAAGTGACCAGTCCAGGGTCTTCTTGTGTCTGGAGCCAGATTTGAACTCAGGAAGAATCTTCCCAACTCCAGGCCCAAGGATTTATCAACTATGGGATCTGAGGCTTCCTCCCATCCCCAAAAAAGATTAGAAACCCCTGATCTCATGAAGATAAAGACATTGAAACTCAAAGAAAATTAGTGGCTTGCTCAAAGGCCCACAGAGTAGTAACGCCATAATTTGAACCTAGGTTCTCTGATTCCAAACCTAATATTCTCTCTATCATATCATACCACCTCCTACTCCAGGACCATTTGGGTCTCTATCAGTTCTAACATTCTATACTTCTGTATACCTATTGAGTTTATCTTAAGACTGGGGTCGTGGTAGGTCAGAGCCTTTCCCAGTCTGTGACTCACACATTTCTCCCTTCTAGCCTGGGATATGACTCTGTCTGGTACACTGGCAGCCGCCCTACGCCCTCGCAGACCTGCTTAAAGATATAACTGCTGATTCTCTTTATTTATTCTCCCTGTTTTCCTATTACTTCTCCCTGCCCCCCCCCCGAAAATACTCAAACCCTATGATTAATCTGCTCCCATCAGACTCAGGGTGGGTGTTTACTGAAGTTGCAATTATCTAGATAATTCAAGGGGGAGAGAAAAGTTCATTGAGCCTTCCCACAAGCACCTGGCTTTTTTCTTAAATTATCCATAGTTTAAGAGATCTATATGAACTTTCTACACTGCTGGAATTTACCAGATAATTCCCCAATTCTTAGCCTCACTGTCTTTGAAGAGCCAGGTAGGCAGGCAACAAGTAATTATTAAATGCTTACTGTGTGCCAAATGGGCTGCTAAGGTGGATACAGCACAGGGCCCAGAGTCAAGAGGACTCATCTTCCTCAGTTCAAATTTGACCTCAGACACTTACTAGCTATGTGACCCTGGGCAAGTCACTTAACCCCGTTTGCCTCAATTTCCTCATCTGTAAAATGAGTTGGAGAAGGAAATGGCAAACTATTCCGGTATCTCTGCCAAGAAAACCCCAAATGGGGTCACAAAGAGTCAGACACAACTGAAAATGCCTGAACAACAACAGTATGTGCTAAGCATTGGTGATACAAAGACAAGGAATAAGAAAGACAGTCCCTGCCCTCAAGGAACTTACATTCTAATAGAGGACAACACATAAAACTGAGGACCAGGAAAGGTTGGGGAGCCTTGAGAGAAGGCAGCCAGTGGGAGCATGGTGGCAAAGTCCAGAGAGTCAGAAATATAGCCTGAGGGGAATGAAGTATGGTCAGCCGGGACCCATTCCCAAAATGGAGGTCCTGGAATGCCCCAACAGGAGAAGGGGGTCTCCATGGTGGAAGGGTGTTCTGGAGTAAGAAGGTCCCAGACACTGAGGAAAGTTCTGGGACAAGAAGATAGTTGAGTAATGGTAGCACAGTCTCAGTAGTTTCTGTTATAAATATACTCACGTTGTCTAGGACGCCAGGAAGGTTTTAATTATGTTTTACATTTATTTGTTCTGAGTAAATGTGTACATCCCCTGAATGGAGTACAGAACTCACACACACCCCAGTCCTTTTATTGACTCCCAATTCAAATCTCTGGCTTGACTCTTCATTGGTCAGATGGCAACCCTTAGACTGCCTACTTCATGCCCTCCTCAAATGACTTACTAAGCATGCGTACAAGTCTCTAACCTTCACCTGATGGGAAGCCTGGTCTCTGCTAGATCACACCTGACTTACAATCCGCTCTCACTAGCCTGTGGAAACAAAACTGCTCCCACCATATCTCACATTTCTATGCAATTTTCTCATCTGTTCTTCCATAGTTCCTCATGGATTATAGAACAAGAAGCAAAAATCCCAGCGCGGCATGTTTGGCCCCCTACAATTTAGCTTCAGACTTTCCAGTTTTATCTTTCCCTCCACTTCAGCCTGGCTGGCTTACTCCCTCCCCACCTCTCGCTCCCAACCCCTGACTCTCGACACTTACTCTGCCCAGCATGACCTCTCATCCTTTATCTGGCTGTAAGAGGCTATTTCTACTTCAAATCGCTCCTGTAGTGATGATTGGCAATTAATTTTTGTGCTGCTTGCTCTGTGCCTTCTCTGTAACTAGCCTGAGCTCTTTGAAAGCAAGGACCATTTTATAATAATGACTGATTTATTTATTTATTACATTTCAAAGTTTTTGGATATCTTTTGTTTTTAGATCACCTTCATTTTGAAATATATTTTTTCTCCCTCTCTCACATAAATGTGTCATCCCTTGTAACATAAAATAAAAAGGAAGAGAGGAGAAAAAAGAAATCAATTCAGCAAAGCTAACTAACACATCAACTGAGTCTGCCAGTATATGCAGTGTTCTCCACCCATAGCCTACCACCTCTCAGTGAAGGGAGGATAGGGCAATTTTTCATTTCTTTTTTAGGGATAAATTTGGCCATTATAATTAAATAACATCTAATTTTATGTGTTTTCTTTCTTTTCATTTACATCATTATAGTCATTGTATATTACAACTGTTTTATAATTGAGGGTCAGGGCCTATAACCTCAAGCTCTGAATTGGATCTTCTAGTAATAAGCCAGGTGGCACAATGGATAGAGTGCCAGACCCAAAGTCAGGAAAACATCTTCCTGAGTTCAAATCCAGCCTCAGACACTGACCAGCTGTGTTTTCTCTATTATTTATGGATTTCTCTGAGCCCTTTGTGTTTGTCACATTTTCAGCAGGGTGAAATAACCTGACTTATACCTACCTATGCATTGTTTCCTTGAGTCTCTGCACTTAACTTTGTTTGCCTCAGTTTCCTCATCTGTAAAATGGCAAAACACTCTGGTATCTCTGTCAAGAAAACCCGAAATGGGGTTATAAAGAGTCAGACATGACTGAACAACAACAGCCATAAAAAAGTTAATATTAATGAAACATTTTCAGGTTTGCAAAACACTTTTTATATATTATCTCATTTGATGCTCACATCAAGCCTATAATTATTATCTCTATTTTTAGAAATGAGGAAACTGAGTTTGAGAGAGGCTAAATGACTTACAGAGGGTCATAGAGCTGGTGAGTGTCTGCAGGATGACTTGATCTCAAATTTTCTTGATTCCAAGCCCAGCATTTATATAATACATAATACATACACACACACACACACACACACACACACACACACACACATATGTACCTTGGAGGATGAGCAAAAGAATCACTGTTTCTTTGTTTCGTCCCTACCCAGAGGTGTCTCAGGGAATTAGACTGTAGTTATAATATAGCTCCTGGTTAGGTCTCCACACATGTGGGCAAAAAGGGTCATCAGGTCCCGTGCAGAGACTCAAGGAAACAATGCATAGGTAGGTATAGGTCAGGTTATTTCACCCTGCTGAAAATGTGACAAACACAAAGGGCTCAGAGAAATCCATAAATAATAGAGAAAACACATTAAAAAGACACATGATGACCCATAAACAATCAAGAAAATTCTCCTTCCTCTTGGGCAATTCCCTAAAATGTATAACACTATTCTGTAGTTTGGATTCTCATTCCCAACTTGGGCTTGCTAGAGAGACAACCACATTCCCACTGGAATTGTACAGTTTGAATAATTCATGTTAATAGGGGAGGGTAAATTCTAGCTCTTCTGCTCCCACATTTCATGGAGTGGGGTAGATGCCTATGCTGGTCCTCAAGCTTCAGGGGCACACACAAAACACTGGTTCGACTTAGGAACTCTTTCTTTGGACAGAGGGCTAAATCCTGGAACTCAAGCATGGGGTTGCCAGGCTAAAGGAACAAAACATGGTGTTGACATTACCTGGGAAGTTGCCCCTCTTCTAACCAGGAAACTAGGGTTCCAGAATTTCTAGCCCTAGGCCACGTGGTTCCTCTGTCTACAACTGCTATATCACTCTCCATACTGAGAAGCAATCAGGGAATCTAGGTGGCACAGTGGATAGAGCACCAGCCCTGAAGTCAGGAGGATCTGAGTTTAAATCCATCCAAAGACACTTACTAACTTGTGTGATCCTGGACAAGTCACTTAATGCCAATTGCCTCCAAAAGAAAGAGGGAGAGAAGCGATCAAAATCCCAAATAAAATCTAACCCTTTTATGGGGTGCAAATAAGTTCTTTGAGTGAATAAAAAGGGAAATAGATGAATAAGGATGGACTACACCCCCAGCTGACTCTTAAAAGAGCCAAGAAGTCAAACTCTAAGCAAATGCATACAGCTGGAGAAGGGGAGACCTCAAGAAATGGACATTCTGTGAAGTCGGCATAAAGGGACAGGGCCAGGACTCTAGGAATGAGGCTGTGTGGGTTGGTAGGGCATGAGGAGTGTTACGACAGGTGTGTTGCTATGACTCCCTCCTAATTGTGGGACCCAAACAGTATTTCTGACTCTTCTTCCTCCCCTTGGGTTTCTTCATGGGAGCCTGAAACCTTTTGTCTATTTACCTTCCTTTGTTTCAAAATATTTACTTGTTTTTACAAATTATGTTAACCGTAGTTATTTGCTAGTCTGGGTGTACTTCTTAGAATTGCTTTTGGGAGAGGCAGCTGAGGGGAAGCATCCCTAGAGAAAAGAGAAACAGATTTAACATTGAGGTGTTTTGTCAGAGTGCCTTCTATGGCTGGGGGCTCAGAGCTAAAAATAGAGAGAATCATAGATGCTTTTGTTGCAACTTCAAAGAGATGAGACACTGTTTATACTAGGAATCCCACGAGTCAGTAGGAGGAAGAGAGTCAACTAAGAATGGCTACATAACGCTGCTCACCATGCCACCTTGCCACTGCTACACAGATATTATCCCATTTGATCTTCACAACAATCCTGTGAGGTAAGTACTATAGGCATTATCATCTTCGTTTTATGGATGAAGAAACTGAGACTCAGAGAGATTACAAAACCCCTGCATGGACTCATTCAGTCTCTATTATTTGAAACTTCAAAAGGTTGTTGTGAAGATAAAGCCAACAGTGGGTGTAAAAGTTTTTAAAAAGTATAAAATGCTACATAAAAACAAATTATTATTTTTATTATAAATTTGAATATGTACTATTGACATCTCCTCCACGAGGATGTGGACTCCTGCCTAAACTAAGCGTATCAGTCCTTATCATCTCTGCCTTGTGCCATGATCCCTAGAGAGGCTAAGTAGGCATCTAAAGTAGACCCTCCGAGGAACATAACGAAGAAGACTTGAAGCCTGCCTCCTTTCCTAAGCTAGAGAGGACTAGATGGCAATGAACAGCCTCTGTTTTCAAGGTCTGGAAGATTTAGGAGCTTTTCTTTCCTACTGAAAACCTCAGCCCTGTGTCCTATCTACAGGGAGTTACAAACCTATGTCAAGCCTCAATTTGGAGTTCATGAAACAATCAGTGATGATTTCCTAATTTGTTAGGCCTTGTGGAGGAAGGATACAGACAAGGGGCTTCAATAAACAATTTTAGTTGGGAAAGATTACTTGGAGAAAGTAGGACTTGAGCTGGATCTTAAAAGGATGGATAGGATTTGAGCAGAGAAAGAAGAGGAAGAAGGCCAGTCCAAATTTTGTTAAAGAGGACTTCTGGGTTGTAGGAATCTCTCTTGGAATGGCAGATCACCACAGGACAATTATATAGCATAAAGAAGGAAGTGTATAGGTGAGGGAGAGTATGGGATTTGGAGCAGGATCAGGGGTCTGGATTGTGAAGATGAAAAGCTTCACTATGTAGGCACCTTGTAATTATTTTGTATTTATTCTCTCTATATGTATTTTGCATATATTGTCTCCCCTTTTGTGTGTATATATATGTGCGTGTATATGTACACATACACATACACGTACACATACACATACACATAGTCTCTTCTGCTAGAATGCAACCTCCATGAGCACAAGAATTGTTTTCTTTTAATTTTTTGTCATTGCATCCTCAATGGCTGGCACATAGTAGGTGCTTAACCAATGCTGTTGATTGATTGGTCATTGATATCTCTAAGAATCCAGAAGCTGATGGATAACCTTGCCAAAGAGATCATTTCCGCTATCCCTTTTCTACCCCTCACTCCCTCATTTTCCTTCAAACAGGTCTCTGCCCAAGGCTTTCTTGCCTTCTAAAAGACAAAGTCTAATCTTTTTGTGATCTGATAACTCACCAAATATTTCTTTAGAGCAGACTGAGCAGAGTAGTGTGCTGGGGCTGGGGTGGGGGAAGAGTAACAAAAAAGTATGAGAAGTCCTTTTTCTCCTCAAAGAGCTTATAATTTCTAGTGGGAAATATAGTCCTTTCTTCAATGTGTGCTAAATAAAAATAAACACTGAGAATATAGAGAAAAAATGAAAATGATTCCTACCCTCTAAGAGTTTATATTCTTCTGGATAAGATATCTCCCAAAATAGGGTACTATCTTCTCTGACCTTGTATCATTAATCAAGTGCTAAATGAATGGCACAGTTCATACTTCTGGATTAGGAGAAGGGTCTGTGGAAGAGGAAAGACTTGAGTTGGACTTTGAAACATGAGTAGGATTCAAATAAGGGGAAAGAGACCTTTTAAATGAGGGAGGCCAAGGAATGTGTGTGCACAGTCTCCAATTCTTCTTTTTGTTTTTTGGAGGGGGGAAGGCAGGGCAATTGGGGTTAAGTGACTTGCCCAAGGTCACATAGCTAGTAAGTGTGTCAAGTGTCTGAGGTCGGATTTGAACTCAGGTTCTCCTGACTCCAGGGCCAGTGCTCTACTCACTGCGCCACCTAGCTGCCCCCAGTCTCCAATTCTTTGAGAAAAATTATATGACGGGAAAGGATTAGGGAGGAAAACCAACTATCCTCATTTTGGTACCTCCTATACCTATTGATGGGCTGCTAGGTGACTCAATGGCTACAACACTGGTCTTAGAATCAGGAAGGCTCATCTTCATGAGTTCAAATGTGGCCTAACATTGACTATGTGACCCTGGCTAAGTCTCTCAACCTTCTTTGTGTCAGTTTTCTCATCTGTAAAATGAGCTGGAAAAGGAAATGGCAAACCACTCAAGTATCTTTGCCAAGAAAACCCCAAACGGGGTCACCAAGAGTCAGACGAGACCGAAATGGCTCAACAACAACTACACCACCTGTAAATAAGGAAGAGATAGTTGAAGTCCCTAATAGTCCTTTTCTGAGGAAACTTCATGCTGTTATTCAGCATTTCAAGGAACAGGATGGAAATTGACAGGTGAGCTGGGGAAGCCACCTAATCCAAAGTGCCACAAACATCTCAGGGGGCAGGCAGATCCATCTGGCAGTTTCTTCCCTAGGGATGGAGGATGGTACCAGGCATTGCATGGGTCACACACGAAATCGAGAGGAGCTTAAAATAAACCCAGAACTGGCGCTTGATTTCTTTTTTTTCCCTCTTTGATAGAAGAGTATAGGTACAAAGGACACAGGGCGAGAAAGACTTGCCTGCCCTAGTGCCTGAAATTCCCATTATCAATCATTCATTCATTCAATAAACATTTACCCAGGGCCTGTTATATGCAAGACACTGCACTATGTGCTGTGGGAGATAATGAAACGAATGTGAGTCTCTTTGCTCTTTCCCAAGCCCAGTATGGCTGGTTACAAGAATAGCATCCTAGTCCTGGGAGAGCTTTGTTTCCTCCGTACAGGCTACCATCGAGCAAAGTGATTAGTGGCGCAATCCAAAGGAGGAAATGAAATTTTAACAGCAGAGTCTGAGACTGTCTGACTGTGGAAAACAAACAAACAAACAAAAAACTACTGCTGGATCTCAATAAAAGTAAAAATATTATACAAATTCCCATCTGATTTTGAAGGGCTGCATTATTCTCTTGAGCTCCATAGGCAGGTAACAGTCAACTGGCATTTATTAAATCCTTTTTATGTGCCAGGGACTGGGCTAAGAGTTGGGTGATGTTTGTTGTTGTTCAGCTGTATCACTCATGTCCTACTCTTCAGGACTCCATTTGGGATACTGGATACTGGAGTGGTTTGCCATTTCCTTCTCCAGCTCATTTTACAGATGAGGAAACTGAGGAAACAGGATTAAACGAGACTTGCCCAGGGTCACCCAGTAAGTAAGTGTCTCTGGCTGGATTTGAACTAATGTCTTCCTGTCTCCAGGCTCAACACTCTAAACACTGTGCCACCTAGTTGTCTAGAGAGTGTCAAAAGACCAGGGTGCATGTATAATTGTATGTAGTTGTAGGTGTGTTAATATTTTGGGTTATAAAGGAGCTTTTGTTGTTCAGTCATTTCAGTCATGTCCAACTTTTCATGCTCTCATTTGGGGTTTTCTTGGCAGAGATACTGGAACAGTTTGCCATTTCCTTCTCCAGCTCATTTTATAGACGAGGAAACTAAGGCAAACAGGGTTAAGTGACTTGCTCGGGGTCATCCAGTTAGTAAGTGTTTGAGGCCATATTTGAACTCAGGTCTTCAGGCCTGGCACTATAACCATTGTACCACCTAACTGCCCTCACTACAAAACAAAAAGAAAGTCCTTACAAGTACAAACAAAAAAAGTAGCCCTTACCCTCAAGGAGCTTACATTCTAATGGGGGAAGACAAGATACAAAAGGAAACTTAAGAGTAGAAGGGAGGAGTTTAGAAGGGGTGGATGATATCCGAGTGTGGATAGGGAGATGGTGGTAAAATCACAAACAGAGGCAGGAAGGGAAGGAAGAATAATTCCGCCCAACCTCAAAAAAGAAAGCCCAGGTTGAAAGTCACTGACAGGAGAAAGGGGACACCAGAGCAGAGGAAAGTTCCAGGGTGAGAAGGTCCCAGTCACTGAAGGAAGCTGAACTCCAGAATGAAATATGAAATGGACCACATTATCCTTCCCCAAACTCTACCGAGGGAGCAGATCTTGAACAGTATGAGCCAGGTAGTTACCAGCGAGGATGCCTAGCTTGAGAGGTCAGGACCCTTGGAATCTGTCTACATAAAAACAAAGTTTGGACCTTAGCCCAGTTATGCAGAGAGTGCAAGAAAGAGAGACTATGAAATTCCTTCAGGATAGTTGACCACAAGAACTAAATCAAGAATGAGAAAGAATTGAAAACTAAAGTTCTCATTTCTACCCAGTTTAGAGTATATCAACAATTTTGCAGGGATCTGCATGGTAAGTGAATAGACAAGGACTTTGTGTCTTTATGCCTTGGAGGAGAGGGCAATCTTTCCACTTGCCAAAGTTATCAGAAAGAAGGAGGTGTTTCTTAGGAAAATGGAATAAAGTTCCCCAATTGATAAATGGTCAAAGGATATGAACAGGCAGTCTTCAGAAGAAGAAATCAAAGCTATCGACAATCACATGAAAAGATGCTCTGAATCACTACTGATCAGAGAAATGAAAATTAAACCAACTCTGAGGTACCACCTCATACCTATCAGATTGGTTAATATGACAAAAGAGGAAAGTGGTAAATGTGGGAGGGGATGTGGAAAAATAGGGGCACTCCATAATTGGTGGAGCTGTGAACCAGTCCAACCATTCTGGAGAACAATTTGGAACTATGCCCAAAGGGCTGTAAAACTGTGCATAGCTTTTGACCCAACAATACCACTACTTGGTCTGTACCCCCAAAGAGATCAATGAAAAGGGAAAAAGACCTATTTATACAGAGATATTTATAGCAGCTTTTTGTGGTGGCAAAGAACTGGAAATTAAGGGGAATGCCCATCAACTGGGGAATGTCCGAATAAGCTGTGATATATGATTGTAATAGAATACTATTGTCCTATGAGAAATTATGAGCAGGACCATTTCAGAAAAACCTGGGAAGACTTAGCTGAAATGATGCGAAGTGAAGTGAGCGGAACCAGGAGAACATTGTATACAGTAACAGCAATATTATAACAACATCAACTATGAAAGACTTAGCTGCTCTGATCAAGACAGTTATCCAACACAATTCCAAAGGACCCATGATGAAAAATGCTATCCACCTCCAGAGAGAACTCTGAGTGCAGATTGAAGCATACTTTTTTCACTTTCTTTATGTTTCTGACTTTTTAATGTGGTTGGAATTTTTTTTTGCAACATGGCTAATGTGGAAATATGTTTTGCATGACTTCACATGTATAATTGTTATATTGTTTGCCTTCTGAATGGATGGGGGATGGTGGGAGGGAGAGAGAATTTGGAACTAAAAATTTTAAATGAATGTTTTAACAAATAAATAATGAGAAAAAAAGAAAATGGAATAAGCATTTTAAGAGAGAAACAAAGAAGAAAAAAATCTGAAGAGACAGAAGAAACTCTTGACTGAGGTGAGGAAGTTGGAAATATGAGCCAATGTCATATCACTCAATCAAGGCTGAATTATACTTCTCCTAAGAGATGGATTGTCCAGCATAAGAGAGAGGATGTTGTAGCCTACCCAGGTCATTCCACCTCTGGAGTACTGTGTTGAGTTCTGGGCACCTAATTTTAGTAAAGATGCTAATAAGCTGGAGAAGTGTTTAGAGGAGGGAAATCGGGATGGTGAAGAGCCTGGAGGAACTAAGTCTTTCACAGCGGATATTGTTACAATATTGCTGTTACTGTATACAGTGTTCTCCTGGTTCTGATCACTTCAGCTTGCATCACTTCATATAAGTCTTCCTAGGTTTTTCTGAAATCACCCTACTCTTCATTTCTTATATATAGCACAACAGTATTCTATCATAATAATACACTACAGTTTGTTCAGACATTCCTCAGTTGGTGGGCATTCTCTCAACTTCCAATTTTCTTTGCCACCACAAAACTATAAATATTTTGTACAAATAAATTTTCCCCCTTTCTTTGATCTCTTTGGGGTACAGGGCTAGTAGTGTTATTGATGGGTCAAAGGCTAGGCACGGTTTTATAACTCTTTAAGTATAGTTCCGAATTGTTCTCCAGAATGGTTGGACGAGTTCATAACTCCACCAATTGTGCATTAATGTCCTTATTTTCCCACATCCCTTCCAGAATTTATCATTTTCCTTTTCTGACAAAGAATATAGGCACGCCTATATGAGTTCACAAAATGTATAGACATGGCTTGGTAGAGGGGGGAGATGCATGGTCATGATCTGAGGCCTGGTCCTCCTCTGTGGGAAGGACAGCCAACACAGTACCTGCACTACAAGCATACCAGCTGGGGATGGGGGCGGGGGAGGGGGGGAGAGAAGAAGGGACAGGCAAGACCTAGGAAAGCCATAAAAATTGGGTGCACTTTTCTACAGTGTCCAAGGGTATTGTCAGACTAGAATTATACCTATCTGCTTAAAAGTAACAAAAGAAAAAATGATCATTAGTGAGCTCTCACTGTGTGCTCTGGGAAAACCGCTAAGCACCGATATTTTAGGGATGGAAAAATCCATACTGCTTATAGCTTCTGTGTTCATAAAGGTATGGTAATATAACACGTAATAGTGCTTAAATGCTAAACAAATAAAGGTTATTGCAGAGAAAGTAGGCTGAATTTGTGAGAAAAAAACTGGAAAACAGACTGTCAAATTACAGTTTAAAACAAGAGAGGAGATGCTAATTTTTCTTCAGTGAACTCTTTAAACTAGGGCATCCAAGAACCAGAGTCACAGATGGATAAATCTCTCCAAGGGGTCCTTAGAAATTGGAAGGCCCACAACCCTATCCAGGATAAGCCACTCCCCAACTCCCAGGCTGCTTCCTATTGGAGGGTTTGGTGCCCTGGAGGCAGTTGACTCCTGCTCTCCTCAGGGCTCTAGGTGTGAACTTGTCATACAAGAACACCTGTGCGTTACCTATGGATTATTAATTAGATTTAATAAGCTTTTAGGAAAGACATTTACTAAACAAGTATGGCAAGGACAGTTGTTACAGAAATATCCCCTCCCACTCCACCCAAGTCAAGGGCACAGTCACCTTGCATGAACACAAAAGGTTCCTGTGGAGAGTGGGATCAAATTTAGAAAGCTCATGAGGCCAAAGGGAGTAAAAAAGCTTCCAGAAATCCTTTCTTCCCTTTGTGGAGTCTTCATGAAATTCATCTTAGGTATTACTCTCTATCACCCTCCAAAGATCAGTGTCCCTGTAGCATCCTGAACCCGACTCTCCTTTGTCCTTGGTGCATCTAGCTTGTCTCCTGTGCCTCTCGGTTCCAAGTTGGAGATGGGATCTCACTGATCTAGTCTCTCTGATGACATGATCATTGGTGGGAGGTGGGAGAAAGTGTAAAACTCCATCTGGGCTCCCTCTAATCTATGAGCTTCAAAGTGAAATGGGAAGAAAGAAAGAAAGAAAAAAAGAAAGAAAGAAAGAAAGAACGAACTAAGGAAGGAAGGAAGGAAGGGAGGAAAGAAAGAAGGAAGGAAGGAAGGAAACTAGCTAGTAAGCCCCAAGTTAACTGGGGAACTTCTGGCCATTAAAATTTACCTCTCTTTGGAGAGGAGAAGGAGAGGGAGAGATCGAGCTGAGTTACTCAACTGGATGGATCCCCATTCAGGCATCTCGGACTACTTACAGGTTGTGTTCATCCTTTGTTTTTGAAGAGGACCATGACATCAGGAAAATGAAGACATGACTTGCAGTTGACTTGATTTGAGTAAGGGAGGGCTGTGCAAGGTCACCAGCCTCACTTTCTCCTACAGAGCCATCTGAGTCCAGTGGCCTTATAATCATCAGGAAGACTGGAGATGGCCCAGGATGCAATGGGAGACCCTGGCCTTTTCAGGCTCCCCAGTTAACTTGGACTTTATTGACTAAATTCCTCCCTCCCTCCCTCCCTTCCTTCCTTCCTTCCTTCCTTCCTTCCTTCCTTCCTTCCTTCCTTCCTTCCTCTCTCTCTCTCTCTCTCTCTCTCTCTCTCTCTCTCTCTCTCTCTCTCTCTCGCTCTCTGTCTCTCCCCCTCTCTCTCTGTCTCTCCATCTCCATCTGTCTCTGTCTCTCTCTGTCTCTCTGTCTCTGTCTCTGTCTCTCTCTCTCTCTCTCTCTTTCTCTCTCTCTCTTTCTTTCTTTCTTTCTTCCTTTCCTTCCCATTTCACTCTGGAGCTCATAGATTGCACCATAATAGGTCCCTGACCAAGCTCCATTTAATGGCTATAATTTTGGGTCCTCCTGGCTCAGAGTGGATGTCAATAGTAACTGTTTCTCTTTTGACTAGCAATCCCGAGGGTCTTTCCCTCCCAGCTTGATTTTTTTTCTTGTTTTCTAATTAATGGGGCTACCCCTTGAATGGGCATTACCTCACTCAAAATGAGAACCCGAAAAGGCCTCAGCCTGAATGGGCCAGGGTCACCCATTGCATCCTGGGCCATCTCCAGTCTTCCTGATGAATGTAAGGCCATTGGACCCAGATGACTCTGGACGACAAAGTAAGGCTGGTGACCTTGCACAGCCCTCCCTCACTCAAATCAAAGTCAACTGCAAGTCATGTCTTCATTTTCCTGATGTCATGGTCCTCTTCGAAAACAAAGAACGAACATAACACAACAAGTTTGCTACACTAGAGACTTCAGGGAATTTTCCCTTTGGGTAAGATCTGGATCTCTCTCTTTTGAACTGAGATATCTTGCTCCCAGTGGCAGAGCTCCTTCAATCTATATTGTCTGGTCTACACTTTCATATGTATATTTTCTATGATTTCTATTTTGTTATCGACTTAATTTTTTATTACTTGTTATGTGTGTTCATTGTGGAACTGGAATTAGGTGGAAAGGGAATAAGGCCCTTCATTCCCAATTTCCAACCAATCATATTGTCCCCCATGCCTCAGCTCTTGTAACCAATCATACTGATTTCATTGTTCATGGTGTTGAGTTCTTTTAACCAATCATAAAGTTTGGGGCCCCCTTTCCTATTAAGGAACAGTGATCAGGAGTTTAGTTTGAACCTTAAAATTACTTCCTCTAGACCAACAATATTTTAAGGAGCAGATAGATCTACTTCTAGCCTGGTACCCCTTCTCTCTCCTGAGAGCAGAATAGCTAGCCTCTGGCCCCAACCTCCCACTTCCCCTCCTGCCTTTTCCCTCCCCCTTGGAGAAGGGTGGAAGAGGAGATGCTAGAGATGTCATTTCTGGCCTCACTCCACACTAAGACAAACATATACACACATAAGATGCATAAATGTGAGTTATCACTATTTCTAGTGTTATTATAAAGCAAGGAAAACAAGAGAGATAAGATCATACATTTTAGAGATGGAAAATGGCCTCAGAGATAACAAAGTCTGACCTCCTTGCCTAGGGTCACACAGCTAGGATGCATCTGAGGTGGGATTTGAACCCAGATCTTCCTGACTCTAAATCTAGCATTCTATCCACTAGACAAGTGACAACATGAAAATGCTCTTTCCTTGTACCCTAAATCCAGTTGCTTCCAGAGCGTCACAGTAGTGGTCTGCCACTTGTCAAGATGAAAATCAGAGATGAAAATTGTCCATGAGGCTTCTATCTCCATTCTTAGAATAGGGAGGAGGCATTCAATTCACTGGTTTCTTATATACCTCACAGAAGATACTTTCTCCTCTCTGGCCAAAGGAAAACCTGGCAGGAGCTGAAGGGACATTACATCATTCTTCACCTTTCCAAATAGGAAAGCCCAAGGCCTGTTTTGAGTCAGAAAGACACCTCTAAATGGCATGTGCGCTATTCTAGGTTGGGGCAGAGGGAAGGAATTGGGAAGGGCAAGAAACATGCCACTTCTCTGCCAACCCCATCCTGCTGGTTGGCAGGTTTCTCAACACACACACACACACACACACACACACACATACCCTTCACAGTTGTTTCCAACACAGTAACACTTTTTCTTCTATCAGTGGAGTTTTAAACAAATTTGGGGAGTGAATTTTCAGTGTGTCTATAATCTACATTTTGGGAAGGGATTTTTATGTGTTCTTTGGCTATCCCGTACTTTGAATGTCCACGTTAATGGTCTGATTTTTTTATTGATTTCATGGAATCCCTGGATTGTTCAACTACTTTCTTTCCTATGGCCCTGCTCTAAATCCACTTAAACTCACTATCCCAGGTTTGAAATGAGTGTTTCTGAGAGAAGATGTTTCCATGACTTAGGTCTTACCTGGTAGGTAATCCTCAATTGGAGAGTTCCCAAAGTGGAATGTTCCCAGGAGATTGCTCCTGCATTCAAGAGTTAAGTACTGGCTTCCTAGAGGGAGCATCCTTTCTCATCAGTGTGTTCCTTGGAAAGGAAAGAGGACAACCAAGAGAGGATCTCTCTGCAGCTGACACCTTGAAGCCATGCGACGGCAGGGGTAAGAGATCTGGATCATAATAACTCTGCCCATTGCTATGAGTCATTCAGATGGTTCAGGTCTAAGGCGAATGGGGAGCTTTGTTTGGTACTCTCCCAAGGTATCTTTATCCAACAAGGAGTGGGGGATGGATTCTTTTATTTTTAAGTGCTTAATAAATGCTTTATTCATTCAATGATATTACAAATAAATCATATCAATCCAAAATCAGCAGCACTTCTATACAATAAATTCCCAAAATCACAGTGCAAAATGAAAAATTACAAACCTCACACCAACATAAAACAACCTCATAGACTAAAACATAAATGCAAAACTTATTGCCAGTCAAATAACATTAATCCGGTTGAATGCATCTCTAAATCATCTATATGGAAAAACTATTTCAAAGAGGAATGGATTCTCATAGGTTCTTTGAGTACTTTATGTTTCCTGTATTTTTTTCATGGGTCTTTGTGAGTCCTTTGTGTCTTATGCATTTTCTGTGGTGGAAGAAATAAAGGTTGTCCTGTATCCAGTACCTGTGTATCGAACACTGTTCACTGGGTACCTTGTGGGAGTTGGGGAGCATTAAATCATATCACAGATGATCAGTATAATGACAGCCCAGCCCTTAGAGCATTCTCAGATTTGCCTTTCCTGGTGGGTTACACAGAATATGCACAGATATTTTCCTGCCTGTTTCCATTTCATCATGTAGAACTTTGGAAGTCTGTTTCCAGTCATGTGTAACTGAGGATTTGGCACTGTCATAAAAGTCTCCAAACTGGCTGTAGAACCAGGAAATGATTGAGGAGGAGGTATTTAGCAAGAAGTGAGGTCGGATAGAAAGGTTCCTCCCTACCAATATCTCAGTCTCTTTCTTTTCTGGAGGCCAGTAAAGCCAGGACTTCTGTGAGTTGCCAACTAGAAAGAAGGGCAGCTGCTCTATCTCCTACCTGGCCATCACATATTAGAAGGCCCAGGGCTCCCCTGTTTCTTTTGTGTTTAGCCTTTCTTGATCTTAGTTGAATGGGTATTTCTAGGAGCACCCAGGTGACCATGTGAGTTCAGGAGATCTGTCATAAATATCAAAAGTTCCACAGGCAACTGGAATTGGTAGCAGTGGCTTTCACCAAAATACTAATCAACCACAGAGAAAGCACCTGGATCAGTTGGCCGAAAACAATGGCACAGTTTCTACTCACAGGATTCCTGGTACTTCATTTCCTGACTTTTTGAAACTCATAAGGCTGTAGCCTCTAATTTCTTTTACCTAAAATGTTGAGGCAAAGAAGTGAGGCCTGAATTCATGGCTCACATGTTGGCCTTGAATGGGGAAAGACCTAAGGCCTCTACTCCTAAAGCTGAAATGAGGACTGTCCCCTAAAATGTAGCATGGGGGGTATTGTTGTGTGGCTTGAAGGAGTCTTTCTACCCTTTAGCCTCTAGCCTCTTCCCCTCCCGCCCTTCTCCAAGGGAGACTTTAATTCCTTCCAGGAGGGGAAGCAGGAAGTCGTGAACTGAAGCTAACACTCTTCTCCTCTCACAGACAGGGGGTACTGGGCTGGAATTATATCTATATGTTACTTTAAATTGTTAGTCTAGGGAATGTGATTTTCAGGTTCAATCTAACATCTGATTGCTGTTTCATTAGTTATGGAAAAGCAGGATATCCAAAGTTTTATATTTATATCCAAGGCTTTACCCCCTTTCCTACCAATTACCAATTCCACAATGAATGCATACAAACAATTATCAAAGAAACCCAATTTATCTAATCATAGCAAAAAAGAAATCAGAGAAAATATACACAAGAGAATATATACTAGACAATGCCATTGAGACTAAGGTAACTCAGCTCAACCAAGAGAGAGTCTTAGATCTCATCCATGGGAAAGTTCCCCAAAGTCTCCACTGTAGCAGACTGGGGATAGGGATGTGATCGAGACTGCTAGCTCCTCTCATGTCAGCTTATTCCCAGAGCCTTTTCCTTTAGCAGCCTCAAGTGGGGTTGGCATTGTGAATCTTCTCTCTTGGAGGTGGAAGCCCAATGCACCCAGAGCAACTGCAGCACCTGAAGAGACTTGAAGAGACTGAAGAAACCCAGTGACCTAAAGAAGATGGACACCTCCTCCCTCCCCCTCACATAGGCACAGGGCATCAATCTCTACCCAAGTGGAGAGGGTCATGTACCAATGGGCTTTGAGACTGGCATTAAATAACACCATCTCTTTTCACTCATCAGAACACCATCGGGCAGGAAGAAGTCAAACTAAGAGAAGGATGAAGTTTCTGGTCAAATAATATCTTTTGGATACACCCGCAGTTCCAGCTGTGGATGAGTCAAAATAGATCCCTTTCACTACCCCTTTTGTCCCATGACAACCAGACCAGAACCACTTATAAGAGTGTCTGCACACGCTCCACAGAGTCAGGCTGGAATTCCATCAGAAGTATTCAGTGCATGCTCATAAGGACTGGACTCCTTGGCCAATCCCTCATTACAAAGGCATTAAAACTGACTGGAGAATTGCAGCAGCTCCTTTACAGGGTACAAACAAGTCTTTTGAGGAAAGTTAAAGGGAATGACTTGATTGGCAGAGAAAATTATCCACAGCCCCAGGGGCTTTAAATAGCTCAGACTGCAGATTTTGGGAGAGTGCAGGTTCTGAAGCATTTCATAGAAGAGACCTCTGCAGGTGAACAGGAAATTTCTCCTCCTCCTCCTCCTCTCCCTCCTCCTCCCTCAAGAGTGATTATGCTCATTTTATAGATCAGGAAACTGAGAGGTTAAGTGCCCAAGGTCACACAGCTAGTAAAGGTCAGGAACTGGACACCCAGATCTTTTCATTCTAAGGCCAGATCTCCTCCTGCTATAACTTGCTGCTTCCTTTGGTTCTCCTGCACATCTACTCAAAAGAACATTTATTAGACCTTGGGGGTGAGAGAAAGGAAGAAGGAGGGGAGGAGAAATCCCTTCTCGAGGAGTCCTCATAATTCAAGGCTCTTAGTGACTCTAGGGAGCGACATTAATCTTTGAGACTAATGGTTGTTCATTCAAGAGTGTCTGTTTTGCTTTCTTTTTAATAAGACTTTCTTGTGTAACATTGTGGACCAGTATGCCTGAAAGTCAGTCTCAATACACTGTTAATATTGTGTAAATGTGTTTTCTCTAGTTCCCTAGGTCAGGGACACACACTAAAGTAGAGGGGAATTCCCTCAAAATATATCTATACCCTTTGAATCATAGGAGCCTGTGACAGAAAGGTTGCAGCAAAATAATGACACCACAAATGATATCCTGCATTTGATCCTGCTTTCTTTTTGATCTACCATCCCTTGGATTCCTATCCTGGATCCTCATCCATGCCACACCCACTCCATATGAGGGTACTGTCCTGGGACCTCTTCTACACTCTCACTTGTTGATCTCATCAGCACCCAGTTGGCATCATCTCTATCTGGATGACTCTCAGAGTTATACATCCAGCTGTAGCCTTTCTCCCGAGGTCCACTCCTATATGACTATTACCTATTAGACATTTCAAACAGGATGTCCCATAGGCATCTCAAACTCAAAATGTCCAAACCAGAACTCATTATTTCTTCCCCAAACCCATCCCTCTTCCAAACTTCCCTATTACCGGTCAAGGGCACCACCATCTTTCTACCCATCTAGACCAGGGGTCCCTGGTGCTATCCTTGATTCTCCACCCCACATATCAATCAGTTCCACAACATCTCTTACATGTGTCCCTTTCTCAATATTCACACAACCATCACACTTATCCAGTTCTCATCATCTCTTGCCGGAACGCTCTCCTAATAGGTGCCCTTGCTTCAATCCTCTCTCCACTCCAATCCGTCTTCCACACAGCTGCCAAAGTGATTTTCCTAAAGCACAAGTCTAACCAAGTCATACCGTACACTATAAACTCCAGTGATTCTCTATTACCTACAGGATCCCATATATATAAATTCCCCTGGCAAGCATGTAAGGCTATTCACAACTTGGCCCCTTCCTAATTTTCCGGTCTTCTTATGCCTTTCTCTCTTCCACACACTCTTATAGAACAGTCATACGGGTTTACTTGATGTTCCTTACACACAGTGCTCCCTCTCCCATGTCCTTGTCCATTTGCACTGGCTGTCCCCTCATGCCTGGAATGCTCTCCCTCATAACTTCCACCTCTTAGAATCCCTGGCTTCCTTCAAGATTGAGCTCAAATATTACTTTCAGCAGGAGGTCTTTCCCAGTTCGCTCAGTTGCTGGTGCCTTCTCCCTTAAGGAGACCTGGAGATTCTACTATGGGGCTTTTACCCCGAAGGAAGCCATTGATAAAAGTCCCCATATGTACAAAATATTAACAGCACTTTTCGATAGCAAAGAATTGGAAACAAAGTAGATGTCCATAGATTGGGGAGTGGCTAATCAAATCGTGGTACATGAATGGAATGAAAGGGAATATTACCGTGCTCTAAGAAATGTTGAATATGATGAATGCAGAGAAAAATGAGAAGATTCACATGAACAGATAGAGAATAACATAAGCAGAGGCAGGAAGACAATGTACATAATGACTACAACAGCGTAAATGGAGAGGACAACCACAACAAAATCAAAAGGGAATGTTGCAAAATTACAAAGAACAAGCATGACTCCAGAGATGAGATGTAAGAAGATACCCCCACCCCACACCTTGGCAGAGGCAGGAGGTCCATGAGTGTAGCACATTGCACATATTTTGAAACTTTTTAATGTATTGGTTAGTTATGCTTTCTCTGTCCCTCTGTCTCTGTCTCTCTCAGTCTCTCCCTGTATCTCTCTCCCTCTCCCTCTCTCTCTTTCTTCCTCTCTCTCTCTCTGTCTCTGTCTGTCTGTCTGTCTTCTCTGTGTATATGTGTGTGTGAGTATGTCTCTCTCTCTCTTTTGTTTTTAAACAATATTATTTGTTCTATGGAAAGGCTCTCTAGGAGGGAGAGAATTACTAGAGGAAAATATGGTGATGTTACAAAAAGTCAATAAAAACTTATTTTTAAAAAAGAGATCATTGGTAACTTTGGAGAAACCAGTTTCAATTGATTGATGATGTCAGATGCCAAACTGAAGAGGGTTTAGAAGGGAATGAAAAAAGAGTGGAACTGGAAAGGCATCAAGGATCTATAGGATGACCAGGAAGGACGGTCACAGCCTAACTACTCTTGGTGTGAAAAGAGACCATCTCCTCTATTTGCTCTGTGATAGCTAGCTGAAACCAAGCACAGAGGGGAATGAGAATTTTGATGGTAAAGGGAACAGAAGAAGGGATAGTGCTGGGAGGTAGAAGACAAACCTGGATAAGGGGCTTTGGGGTAACATAGGACACTCTACACTGTGCCCTTGGGTACATAGCTCCCCTATATTCATTTTCTTCATTGAAAAATAAAGGGAGTATGTTAGATGCTCTCTTTCTGAATCTGACATTCATTAATTCTAAGACAGAAACAAGAGATGCAAAGAGAGTTGCTGAGATATCAAAGAAAAGATTCAAACATTGTTCTAGACAATTCCCCTGCCGCCCTGGATGATGGTCCTGAGTCCAACAGATCACACAGCAGTGCAGTGTCTTTCCTGAATCCTCCCTCCTCTTTCCTGTCCCTGCATCCAAAAAGGAAGCCAAGTCTTCCCGGCTGTCACTATAAATAGCATCCCAAGGTAAGAGGGCTGGTTGTTAGAGACCCGCAGGTGCAGTCACCAGGTGGTGGGATCAGTCTCTTTAACTCTTCCTGGCAATCTTGAGCAGGCAGCAGCTGTCTTTTGCAAGACGGCAACTACTAAATTTTGGATAGATTTCCTGGATGGGGATGGTAAATCCCTGCTGCTCACCATAGATGGTAACACAGGCAAAGACAGGCAGCTGCTCTGAGAGTCTCAGGGCCCCTGCCTGGGCCAGAACATTATTCTTTATCCTGGTCCAGCGCTTTGCTGCCTTTGGTCTATGTTCTAGCTTCTCATCCATACCGAGTTCTGGAATATTGGCTCTTTCCCCTTGCCTTTTTACATTCTATTAACCAGGGGAAATAATATGTCTGTAAACTGAGACCGCTCACTGAAGCAATCGGAATGAAGATTCTGTACTTTCAGGAAAGTTAAGAGCATTGGACGTTTCTCCTGCCCGTTTCACTTCCTTCATTTGGCTGTAAATGCCTCTCCAAATGAGTGACCATGTGATCATCCAAGGGTCTGCGCAAGGGAGGGGAAAAGGAATCCCACCCATGAGATAGGCACCTATGTGGCCCAGCAGACAGAGTCCTGGACTTGGAGTCCTGAAGACTTGGGTTCAAATCCTGTCCCAGATGCTTACTAGCTGTGGGACCTTGGACAAGTCACTTAACTGCTATCTACCTCAGTTCCATTGTCTGTGAAATGGGAGCAGTAATAGCACCTACCTCCTAGGGTGGTTGTGAGGGAAATAGATGTAAAGCAGTTTGTAAAACTTAAATTGCTCTATCAGTGTTTGTTATTATTATGTCCAAAAGAGATTCCTTGGAGCCAGCTGGAGATAAGGAATAGGAGAGATGCTGTAGGTCTTCAAATCTGGTATACTGATGGAGTAACGGCCTGGATTGATTGCCTATGATTCAGCTTCCAAGATTTCCCTTTTGTCATAGGAAGTGATGTTTTCTCTTTATACAGTCTTCCAAGATGGCGACAGGTGGGAACCAAGGTGTTACCTACTATTTCTACTTCTAGGTCTATTTTTTGGAATCTTTGAGCATAGTAATCAGTTAAGGGAGATGAGAATATGGGACTTGAATAGTCCCCTGATTTACTCAAGGTTCTAAGGAGGATGTGGTTGGTCTTTCTATGATGCCAGGTGCCTGGTGCCACCTGGGTACAGCTTGACACCATCCAGGTCATTATTGGAAAAAAAAGCGGAGACCTCAGCTGGCTTTAGGAGTGAAAGCAAGGGACAATTAACACTTATAGGATACTGGCCAACTTTGGGGAGTTCAGGATGTGTCAGGAGAATGACTTTTAATTATTCTCTTAAGTGAGAACAAAAAGGTACTATTATAGGTGCTTATACATTTTTTTCTTCCTAGAATACTGTATGTGAAATTCCCACTCAGATCCCAAAATAGAGAGGGAGTAAACTTCCAATACATGAAGAGAAAAGATTTTATTTATTAATATAGCTTTGTATTAATGTATGCATATATATCTATAGTGGGCAGGTAGGTAGAACAGTGGTAGTTAGGTAGGTAGCAGTAGGTAGCACAGAGAGTGCCAGGTCTGAAGTTGGGAGGGCTGAGTTCAAATCTGGCCTCAGACACTTACTAGCTGTGTCACTTAACTTTGCCTCAGTTTCCTCAACTGTAAAATGAGCTGGGGAAGGAAATGGCAAACTACTCCAGTATCTTTGCCAAGAAAACCTAAAATTGGGTCTTGAAAAGTTGGACCCTACTGAAATGACTGAACAACAACCACAACATGTCTATATTCTATAGCAAGGAATACAAAATTCTAAGAAGCAACACCCTCACCTTACATTTAGTATAAGAAAGGGAGACCAGACCTTGGAAAAACTATTCCAGCAGTTAAACATTTATTGGCCCTGTCATAGGCCACCAGAATATGCAAAGATGATGAGTGGCTCTAGTAGCTAAGCTGAAGGAGGCAGAGGAGAAGAAGGGCCTTCTGGGAAAGAGTGTTGGTACCTAAAGGAGGAGAAAGAAACAGAAGGTTGTGGTTGTGGTTGTGGTTGTGGTTGTGGTTGGTGGTGGTGGTGGTGGTGGTGGTGGTACTTCCTCCTCAGCCAGGTTGGGGGCAGAGGAGGAAGAAGTTAAAGAAAGTCCCCAGAGTACAAACCTAAACCAGTCACCATGTAGGAAATTTTATTTCCATATTAGAAAGGAAATACTAAACAATAAAGAATCAAAAAACGATTACAGTTTGTTGAGAGAATATTTAAGTCTCTTGGAATCTCTGTAGCAGGCCTTCTCATTAGCTATTTACAATTCGCCTCCACTGTACTGCTGGTTCGATGACAAGTGATATCTTTTCTCCCTGGTGCTTTTCACTGGGGATCCATACCATGCTGAATGGACTAGGAATGGTTCCGCTATCCACCATCTGCTGCACTGAGATTCCCCAGAGATCTCTTCAAAGGGAAGCTACAACAAATAATGATACAATCATCTTCTTAAACAGTGAGCCTACCTTGAATTACTGTTTCTTTTCCTGGCA
The DNA here is from genome assembly GCF_011100635.1 of Trichosurus vulpecula. Classification (NCBI taxonomy): domain Eukaryota; kingdom Metazoa; phylum Chordata; class Mammalia; order Diprotodontia; family Phalangeridae; genus Trichosurus; species Trichosurus vulpecula. The sequence continues at coordinate 344,508,465 of NC_050575.1, forward strand.
AACTGAATAAAGCAATTTTGAAGGAAACCTGAAGGTCTCTCTGAACTCAAAGCTTACCTGGAGGAGAACCTGAGCAGCCAAGTGCCTGCCAGCTTTCCTTTGGTTCCCTCCACTGACCATTGTCCCCAGTTTTGATTTTGAAAATATGGTTGCTGAGAAATACACTATTCGTTGGTCACACTCTGTGCCCCTAACAGCACAGGCCCTAGAGAAGATAAGCCTCTCGTGAATTTTCAGATGTCAGAGAGTCTAGTAAAGAAGATGTTATAGATTAAGGGGAACTTTCTCAGCCTCTCAGAACAGACTACGTAGATGTATACCTTCTTCACCTATGCATAAGACTGTCCCTGGCTCAGAACAGTTCACAGAATACTGTATAAGGTAGAGTACTTTACAATTCAAAACTTTCATATGTAATTATGATTATTATGATAAAACATCCATCTCCATATTTTACAGATGAGAAAAGTGAGGTTCAGAGAAGTTAAATGAGGATCGGGGATATTCCATATACCAATGAAAACACACGTTTGAAACAAAAATACGTCTTCTGCAAGTTAAATGGCTCCAGCTTCTCAAATATATCCTCATATATGGCATGATATCCCGTCCCCTGACCATTTTGATAGCGGTTCAGTTTGTTAAAGTCCTCCATAAAGTGTGACACCCAGAAATGAATCCAATGGCCCAGAGACGGTCTGAGAAAGGTGGAGAGCAGCCGGATGACCACTCTACTTGTTCAGGATACCATGCCTTTCCTAACACAGCTTTCTATCACATTAGCACTTTTGGCTGCTGTATCAAATTATTGATTCATATTGCACTTGTATTTCACTGAAACCTGGGTCTAAAGAGACACCCCTCCTCCACCTTGTACTTAGGCAGTTAGTTTTTTTTAACTCAAGTATCCTACTTTACATTTATTTTTTTGAGGGAGGAAGGCAGGGCAATTGGGGTTAAATGACTTGCCCGAGGTCACACAGCTAGTAAGTGTGTTAAGTGTCTGAAGCTGGATTTGAACTCAGGTCCTCCTGACTCCAGGGCTGGTGCTCTACTCATTGCACCACCTAGCTGCCCCCTACTCTACATTTATTATTGTTAAACTTAATCTTGTGCCCTGTTGTTTCACAATATTCAATAAGTCATCACTGAGCATTTATTAAGCCACTACTATATATCAAATGCCCCACTAAGCACTAGGGACTCAAAGAAAGGTCAAAGAAACCTGTCCCTGACTTCAAAGATTTCATAATCTAACGATGTAACAATGATGGGTGGGTCTAGTAGCTAAGCTAAAGGAGGCAGAGGAGAAGAAGAGCCTTCTGGAAAAGAGTGTTGGCGCCTAAAGGAGGGGAAAGAAACAGAAGATTGTTGTTGTTGGTGGTTGTGGTGGTGGTGGTGGTGGTGGTGTGTGTGTGTGTGTATGTTTAAACCTTACCTTGCACTGACAGAGTGGGCTCAAAAGTGTGGAGGATGCCATATAGACTCCTTCTGGTTTTGTTTGAATGACTGAGGGATGGAATATCAACAAGCATTTATTAAACACCTATAATGTCGGAACACCAGGCACTGAGAAGGCATGATGTATTTGGATACTGATTGTGTCCTTCTACACTTCAGCTATCTTGCCCAGCTTCATGCCATGGGCAAATTTGATGAACATTAATTAATAATTAATTAATATAATTATTATATTATTAACATGTAATTGTATAATTAATAATCAGAATATATTCTGATTATTATGTTAAATATATTAATATATTAAATATATTCTGAACCTTCATCTGAGCCACTGATTAACACTATTCAACCCTACTCTCAGCCTCAATTTCCTCATTTGTAAAATCGAGATAATAATGGCACCTATGTCTCAGTGGTCTTCTGAGGATTGGATGAAATAATAAACGTGAAACATTTTGTAAACTTTGAAGCTTGATATAAATGTTAATTTAAGGTGGCTCAGTAGATAGAGCACTGGGCCTGGAGTCAGGAAGACCTGAGTTTCAATCCAGTCTCAGACATTTTCTAGCTGTGTGACCCTGGGCAAGTCACTTAACCTTTGTTTGCCTTAATCCACTGGAGAAGGAAATAGTGAACCAATACAGCATCTATTCCAAGAAAACCCCATTGATCATAAGAGCTGGATGTGTTTGCACAACTGAATAACAGCAACAAGGTGTGTATAATCCATTTAAGACATATCCCCGAGGAATATCTAAACGTAAAGACAAGCAGCTCAAGGGGAGGCAGGAATAAATATATCTCTGGAAACTCACTCACTCCTTTCTAAGGGAGACTATGGCTCCTACTTTGGGTAAGCAGGAGAAGAGACTGTGAGGCTGGCTGGCCATTCTGTTCTCTTCTGAGAGGAGTATCAGGCTAGAATTATATCTATCTGCACCTCCTAAATATTGCTGATCTGAGGGGGTGATTTAAGTTCAAAAAGCTACTTTTCTAGTTGTTACCCCTTAAAAGGGGAGGGTACCCCAAGCTTACACCCAGTGACTTGACTCCTTCCCACTAAAAGAGGGAATTAGTTATACGAAAGTTCATCACAAGTAGTGAATAAACTCATTTATCCACGCTGATAACAAAAAGAAATCTTGGCAAGTTCTATAGATTAAATATACCAGAAAATACACAAGAATAAATTAGCTTTTTAGATGGAAGTGAGATGACATCTTTCTCAATTGAGAGAGCCCCTGATCTCACCCATGGGGAAATTCTCTAAAATCTGTAAAGGAAAAAGCTGGAAATCTGAGTCATGTTGAGTCTCTGGCTTTACCTGTCTGCCTTCCAAAGTCTGTCTGTCTGTCTCTGTCTCTCTCTTTTCTCTCTCTCTCTCTCTGTCTCAATGTGTCTGAATTTGGTCCCCAAGACCATCTGGAACCATGCATTTCCTCTGTGAAAACAGAAATAAAGAATGTTTCTCTTCTCCATAACTTTCACATCAATTCTACCCCCAACAAAGGCATCCAACATTGAGTCACCAAGTAGGAGAGTCTTATGCAAAATTCGTCAGGTTTAGCTGAAACCCAGGTTATACAAGCTGTCATTATGATTTGTGTTCAATCATTAAACTGATTCCAAGTCCACTTAACTATGCTATCACCTACTCTAAAATTTTGTAGCTTGTTACCAAGCATAGCAAGACACTCTTTTGTCATGCTCTGTTGGAATTCTGGTATTCTATCACTACAGAATTCCCCTAACCCACCAGTTTAGTAGAATGCACACACACACACACACACACACACACACACACACACACACACACACACATACACACATACACACAACAAGAGCTTAATCCAATTCTGGATGAAGTCAAGATGGCTCTTTTCAATCACCACTTTCCTTTCTTATTGCTCACAAAGTATCCACTTAGTAATATTTTTTAGGATTTTACTATTAAATCAAGCTCATAAGCCTATAGTCTGAAGATTTCACTTGTTTCTTTTTTTTTAAATCAAGGCATTTGTCCATTTCTCATCTATTTTTCACAAATCTTAAAATAAAAGTTCCTTTCCATCTCAGAATAGGATTTCTCCTTAAAGCCTTTCTGTTTTCTCTTTGGTTGGTGGATGTGGGGAGTCTGAACCAAAGTGAGGGTGATTCTAGGACAAGAATTGAATTCCTGTAGACTTCCCTTATGGCCTGAGGGTTTGTCACCTGCTTGATACAGTCACTGAGTCAGCTGAGGACTCTGGTGTAAATAATTCATCTATATATAACTGGCTCTCTCCAAGTTGGAGTTAGTCATAATTAGTCAGACTTATGATCCAAGAGTGATGATTTTCACTTAGAAGGCGTGAAACTGAGAAAGGGAGCAATGAAGATTGCTAGTGTAAATCACAGACTACGGGAATGATCTCTCCAGACACTTGAAAAGTGAAACATCCTCAAGCAAAAAAGGTTATAACCTCCATCACAGGCAAGCAGCTTGGAAATGAATTTCTAACTTAAATGTCAAAATTTGGATTCAAGAAGACTGAATAATCCTACAGTTGTGACAGCTACGACCAGAACTAAAACTGATCTTACTAAAACAACCATGATTCTTCCATTCAAGCCAATTGGCATTCATTAAGCACCTACTGGGTGCCCAACCCTGTGGTAGATATCATGTGGGGATGTAGGAAAAAACTACAGCATGGTCCCCAACCTCAGGGGGAGGATTAAGGATTAAGTATTTATTTATATATGCCAGGCATTGTGGTGAGACCAAAGATATGAAAAAAAAATACCCAAAATAACCAAAAATCCCAACCGCACACAGTCTCTTCTCTAAATGACTGTACATTCTGATAGGAGAGATAGCATGTGAACATCTGCGTACATACAAGAAATAGACATACAGAGTAGATGAAGGTAAACTGAAAGAGGGGAAAGCAGCTGGAGAACCAGGAGGTAACTCTCAGACCCTTTGAAACTCACAAGGTAGTGAAGGCTCTACTCTACTCACTTGACCTAGAATGGAAAAGAACAAACACCTAGAGAATAGGTGACAAAGCACATTTCTTAGGCCACATGACCTCCAAGGGGAAATGACCCCAAGGCTTCTCCCCCTTATAGTATGGCTTTTTACCAGATACCATGGGTAAAAGAGTTACAAAGATCACTAAGAGGGACTGATGCCAATGAGAGATGGCAGAAGCCAACTAGGCCTTCTGAATATTTCCACAGTCAGTCAAAGAGCCCGCTCCCCACCATTCACCACTGGTTAGACAATGGGAACTGGTTACAGAGCATCTATGCATGTTCCTCAGTCTCTCTAAGGTACTTCTTTTTATGCCATCGTTACTACTGGAAGCAGGCTCCCCTCATCTCCATAAGGAGAGATGTCCTCTGAGCCACTCTGTACATGTGCCAGACAAAGAAAGGAAGGAAGGAAGGAAAGAAGGGAGGAAGGGAGGGAGGGAGGGAAGGAGGAAGGAAGGAGGGCAGAAGAAAGGAAGGGAGGGAGGAAAAAAGAAAGGAAGAGAGGGAGGGAAGAAAGAAAGATGGAAGGAGGGAGGGAGGAAGAAAGGAAGGAAGGAAGGAAGGAAGGAAGAAAGGAAGGGAGAAAGGAAGAGAGGAAGGAAAGAGGGAGGAAGGAAAGAAGGGAGGGAAAGAGGAAGGAAGAGAGGAGGGATGAAGGAAGAAAGGAGGCAAGAAAGAAGAAAGGGAGGAAGAAAGGAAGGGAGGGAAGGAAGAAGGGAGGAAGGAAGTGAGAGAGGAAGGGAGGGAGAAAAGAGGGAAGAAGGAAGGGAGGGAGGAAAGAAGAAAGGAAGAGAGGGAGAAAAGAAAGATGGAATACAGAAAGGGAGGGAGGGAATAAGGAAGGAAGGAAGGAAGGAAGGAAGGAGGGAAGGAGGGAAGGAGGGAGGGAGGGAGGGAGAGGGGAATGAAGGAAGGAAAGAAGGGAGGGAGAGAGGAAAGGAGGGAAGAAAGAAAGAAGGAAGAGAGGGAGGGAAGAAAGAAAGATGGAAGGGAAGGAGAGAGGAAGGATGGAAGGAAGGAAGGAAGGATGGAAGGAAGGAAGGAAGAATCTTTCCCCCTGGATCCAATTCTCAGAAAGATACCAAGATTGGAAAAAATTAGTTAAATGGCCTTGGGGTACAAGCAGTTCCCCTACTTTTCCTAATGGGCTGTGCTCTTGAAACCCTTGCCAAACTTGGTATTGTGGCTAAGACTCAAGAACATCAAGACAACACATAATTCTGTGCCAAAACGTACGGTACTATAATAAAATCAACATAAAATGTCTGATTTAGATCAGCCATGAACTGCAATCATAGGCCAACCTCTCATTTTACAGTTGAATAAACTAAGGCTCTGAGAGGTCAAGGAAATCCCCCATGGTTGCCTGGGCAGAGAATGGCAGAGCCAGGTGTTCTGAGTCCCAGTCCTTGCCTCTTACACTACAGACTGATGGTTTGGGTTACTCAGTCATAGGGACTTTGGAGACCACGTAATGCAGCCCCATCATTCAATGAATGAGGAAGCAGGAGGAGGTTGTGGGCGTGGGCGTGAAATGACTAGCCAAAAGTCAGAGTGAGCGAGGAGCCAAGCCAGGATTCAAACCAGATCTTCTAACTCTGACTCCAAATCCAGCACTCTGTACTGACCCATTTTTGTGTGTGAAATGGATTGGAGTCAGAGAAGACCAAGGGCAGGCAGGCAGGCAGGAGTAAGCCATGTGTACGCTGAGGCGGTGGCGGTAATGTTAGAGAGGAACAGGCAAATTCAGAATTTCTAGGGTGACAGAATTTCACGTGACATCAATGATTTGGGGTTTTTTTTAAGCACAAAAGCAGCAATCATCCTCTTTTCATTTGCAATTCTTTTCCTGGGTAAAATGAGATAAGAAGAAGCTCGAGAAATCATGGGTAAATGGGAATGGCCTTTCGTTATTTAATGGATATACCCAAAAATGTGAGAAAGGATAATCTGCATTATTGATTTACTTAGCTAACAGGCTTATTGCTGGGGATGATTTCCAAACAGGAATGATGCTGGCCTGTTGGATGCTTGCTTTGGACATGTGACCAAGATGTTCATCATTCCTCCTGTGGCTGTCACCAGGCAGATTGAGGAAAGTTGTTTAGATTTTCAGATACCATGATCCTGTAACCCTGGTCTCTTTGTGTCTTGTTCTATCAAGTTATCTGAGCCAATAACTCTAACAGGCTCTGGGGCCATCACATAATTACTTCCAAGGTTAAGATTCAGTTAGGGCTCGTACACACTCCCAGTGTTCGGATATCATACTGACAGCATCACGACCCTACCTCTTGATAACTCCATCACTATTTTAAATCAGCCTATGATTCCCCATAGCCCAAGGAGCAGGTTAAAATAATAACAGAGAGCAGGGATGATTTGATTATGTGACTTCTGAGGAGACTCCAGTTTCTCCCATTATTCCGAGACCTGTGACAAGATTCATTTTTCTTCTTCTCTGAAGCTCGTGTGAGACACACATTCTACCAGGTTTATCTTATAATCACAGAGAGATGGTGGAGTTTAAATGACCTTCCTTCAAATGGACTAGTCACCCAGATTGCAATGTTTCCCAAAAGTTAGAAACCAAAGCACTTCGAATTTGGCGGTCACTGGGCAGCTACAAGTAGTGCCAGCCCTGGGCAGCAGGAGGAAGTGATCAGCTGCCTTTCACCCAGTGCCTCTCTTGCCCATCCCCTATGACTGCAAAACATCATTCAACATTATTGGTGTTACCTCATCACAGCCTAGTCCTAGCATTAAGTCAGATTCTAAGATCTTCTTCTGGGGAAAATTAAGGTCGGAGCAGGGGCAGGGACTGACTTAATTCAATGTTATAAACCTAAAACTACAGTTTTCCTCTTAGCAGAATTATGATACTAAATTCAGGGACTGCTGGATAGTTGCTGAGGCCAAGAACTAAACATTGGCGTTAACTAGTAGGCAGGCTCCGGTCCTCTAATACTTGCTCATACATGTTTTTTTATTTTTCCTTCAGTAATTGTAAACTCCCTGAGGACAGGGATTTTTTGTTTGTTTGTTTTATATCCCAGCTCCCACCACAGCGCCTGACATGTAGTAGGAGCTTTATAAATGTTGATTAATTGATTGCTCTGCAGAATTCAGGGGCTAGATCCAAGAAAGACCTCTCCCATGGGAGGGAAGAAAAGCCCATAGTTAATTTCAAGAGCAGGATATAGAACCCTGGGCTGGGTCAAGGAAGGCATTTGTGGTCTGGTCCAGATAAGAAGATTCAGGACAGAGAGGTAGGGAGACTGTCAGAATTATATCTTTTTGTTGCTTTTTTGTTTATTATGTGTGTTGGGAGGCAGGGAGGGAGAAGGTGATGAAGAAGGTAAGAGATGATAAGTTATTTTCACAGGGTTTTGTTCTGAAAATCTGGATTAGAGCCAGCAATGAAATAAACTTAGAAAGAAACATAGCTCTCAGAATTTATGCAGAGCTGAGAAATTCCTAGCCAAACTCAGATAGCCTGTATTTATGCAGAGTTCTCACTCTCACCAACAGCCTTTGCATAGGTCCTCCCCCATGCCTGGAAATCACTCCTTTCTCACCTCTGTTCCCAGGAATCCCTACTTTTTTTTGCCCCTAAGGCTCAACTCAAATCCACCTCCTTCATAAGACGTTTCCTGATCCCCTCAGCTGCCAGTGCTTCCCCATCCCAACCACCTTTTATGTATTTCACATAAGTGTATATATTTTCTCTCCCAATAGAATGTAACACCCAACAGGGCCTGGCCCATAGCAGACTAGCCACTTGATAAGGGTTTCTTGGTTGACTGAGAAAAAGACAAGTTACTGTTTTCTTTTGCCGGCGTGGGGGGTGGGTGCCTCTGGACCCCTGATTTTGTCAGTGTGGGGAACTCACAGTGTGAAAACTCCCTTCACCTGAAGATCAACAAGTTACCTGCAACTGATATTCTTAAAGAGTACCAGGGGAAATGAGAGGTTAAGTTACTTTGCCCATGGTCACAGAGCTAGTATGCCTCAGAAGCATGATTTGAAACCAAATTTCCTGATTCCAAAGCTAACCCTTTATTCGTTATGCTACACTACCTCTCAGGAGAAGCCTTATTGTTGTTCATTTGTTTCAGTCATATCCGACTCTTCGTAACCCCCTCTGGGATTTTCTTGGCAAAGATAATGGAGTGGTTTCCATTTCCTTCTCCAGCTCATTTTACAGATGAGGAAACTGAGGCAAACAAGGTTAAGTGGCTTGCCCAGGGTCACACAGCTAGTACGTGTCTGAGGCCACATTTGAACTCCAGTCTTCCTGACTCCAGGTCCAGTGTTCTATCTACTGTACCATCTGGAAGCCTGACTTTCCCTCATAAAATAGTTTCTATTTCGTTAGAGCTTCAGAGTTTTACAGCACCATGAGATAGATAGTGCAAATAATATTGTCTTCATTTTACACATGAGGTAACTGAGGCTCAGAGAGGTGACATAATTTGCCAAAGATGACAGGATTCTTTAAGTCACATGCCTCCCCCAGAAAGAGTTAATTGGGAAAACTAGTTTGAGCAAGTTTCTCAGAGGATACTTAAGGAACTGAGTCAAATTTAAAAGAGCATGCGCTTTCCCCATCAGATGAGTGGTCAAAAGATATAAAGAGGTAGTTTTCAAAGGAAGAAATCCAAGTTATCAACAAGTATATCAAAAAAAATGCTCCAAATCAGTAATATTAAGAGAAATACAAATTAAAACAATGATGAGATGCTACCTCACACTCAGATTAGCAAAGATGACAAAAAGGGAAAATGACGATTGTTGGAAGGGCTGTGGAAAACCAGGTGCGCTCGTGCACTCCTGGTGGAGTCCTGGATTGGTCGAGCCATTCTAGAAAGCAGTTTGGAAATATGCCCCTCACATAAAATTGTGCATACCTTGACTCGCTGATACCATTACCGTGCCTATAGGCTAGAGAAAAAGGCTTATACATAAAAATATTGATAGCAGCTCCTTTTGTAGAATCCTCAAACTGGAAACCAAGAGTGCCCGTCAATTGGAGGCTGGCTGAACAAATTATGGTGTGTGAATGTGATGGACTATTATTGCTCCATAAGAAATGACAAAAGGAGATGGTTGCAGAGAAACCTGGGAAGACTTGTATGAACTGGTTCAGAGGGAAGCGAGCAGAACCTGGAGAATAATTTATACAATGACAACAACATTGTAAAGACAAAGAACTTTGAAAGACTGAAGAACTCTGGCCAATGAAGAGATCAACCATGATCCCAGAGGACTGAGGATGTAACATGCTACCCACCTCCTGAAAGAGAGGTGATGGACCCGGGGTGCAGAATGAGACATACATTTTCAGACCATTCAATGTGGTAATTAGTTTTGCTTGAAAATGCATATTTGTTACAAGGATTCGGGTTTTTTTTTTCTTTTTTTCTAGTCAGGTGCAGGAGTTGAATGGGAGAGCTCCAGAGGCTAGAGAAAGAGTTGCCAGAACAAAAAAAAAATAAAGCATTTTTTTTAATGTAGAGGAGAGAAGAGAGGAAAAGAGAGAAGAGAAGAGAAGAGAAGAGAAGAGAAGAGAAGAGAAGAGAAGAGAAGAGAAGAGAAGAGAAGAGAAGAGAAGAGAAGAGAGGAGAGGAGAGGAGAGGAGAGGAGAGGAGAGGAGAGGAGAGGAGAGGAGAGAAGAGAAGAGAAGAGGAGAGGAGAGAGAAGAGAAGAGAAGAGAAGAGGGGAGGGGGGGGGAAGGAGAGAAGGAATCCTAGACAAGTAGAAGAGCTTTAAAATATTCATGTTAAATTTATCACCTGCTTAAAGAATATAGCAAGTCTCATACAATAGAGACTTGCAGTTTCATGCAGAACCCTCTTCTTCTATTCTTATTCTATTTCTATTCATTTTAGTTGATGTTTGTTAGCCTTGGAGTAAAAAAATAAAAACCTTGGAAAACATCAAATCCCAACCCACAGGTGGATGCCTATTTCAACTATTCATAGGGCTAGTTCCCATTTGGAATGACTAGAGAAAAAGAGGCCCAAGGCATAAATGAATTTGTCCGGGTCACATAGTTATCTATAAAGGAACATGTAAGATATTATTTCCAGAAGCATAATGGCAAGCTCTGAAAACAAAGCTAGTCACCAAGTGGACCTGGGGAAATGAGCCCTGCCTTTCAGTGGGTTGGTCTTTATAGTATCTTGATGCAGACTTGGTATTGTACTTAACACCATGACTTCCCCAAATGCCTTCTATTTATACCCAATACCTCTGCTCCCCGGAGAGCATTGTGTTTTTCCAACATTGATTCAGGGAGCCAGCCAAACAGAACTGAATTGAGACTGTCAGCAGCAGTCCCCGCCAGCAGGTCACATCAGAACTTCCTTTTCTTGCCTCCCCTTCCCTCCCTCTGCTTTCTGAGTGGATGAGTGGCAGCTGAAAGCCCAGCTGGAAGCAAGAACCATGAAGTGGATGAAATCTGTCTTCTGTACAAGGGTTTTCCAGTTATTCGCCCTTCTGCTTTGGGGTGATGTCCCAATCCTCTCCAAATGCCCAGGGACTTCATGATGGCCCAGTTTTCTCCTGTGACAGGAACAAGTCAGTCTGACCATTTGATTAGTGGGTCTTCAACACAGTCAGTCCATAAGCTTTTATTAAGTACCTACCATGTTCCAGGTACTGTTCTAAGCACGGGGCGCACAAAGAAAGGCCAAATACAGTTCTTGCACCTTGAGGAGCTCACAATCTGAAAAGGGAGACCACAAGCAAACAAATAGTAATAATCTGTATACAGGATAAATAGGAAATAATTAAGAGGGAAGACACCAGAATTAAAAAGGACTGAGAAAGGTTTCCTGTATTAGAAGGCGGGATTTTAGCTGGCACTTGAAGGAAACCAGGAAAATTAGGAGGTGGAGATGAAGAGGAAGAGCTTCCCAGGCATGGGGGGCAGCCAGAGAAAAGGTCTGGAGCCAGGAAATGCAACGTCATGCTTGTGGAATTTCAAGTAAACTGTGTCACTAGATCAAAGAGTATGTGGGGGAGGGGTTAGATGGGGAGAAAGTGTAAGAAGATTGGAAAGGTAAGAGGAGGCAGGTTGTGAAGGGTGTCAAATACCAATGAGAGAGTTTTATATTTGATGCTGGAGGTGAAAAGAAGCCACCAGAGTTTAATGAGCAGGGAAAAGGGGCGTGACACAGTCAGAATTAAGGAAAATCAATGTGACAGCTGAATGGAGGATGGATTGGTGCCAGGAAAGACTAGAGGCTGGCAAACCCACCCACAGGCTGTTGTTGCACTTATCCAGGCATGATGTGATGAGGGGAGTGTCAGGGGCAGAGGAGAGGAGGTATACTGAGAAATGTTGTAATGGTCAGATGGACAGCCTTGGCAAAGCCTTAGCTTTGGATATAGGAGCTGAAATATAGTGAGGAGCAAACCATGATCCCTAGTCTGTGACCCTGGGGGACTAGGAAGGTAGGAGTGCCCTTCACTGTAATAGGGAAGTCTAGAAGGGGAAATATACTTCCCCTTTTTGAGCCTTAGTTCTCTCATTGGTAAAATCAAAGGGTTTGACTACATGATCTATCTCCAAAGGCCCTTTAAGCTCCGAAATTCTGTTAATCTTTGAATGTAGAATTTAAGTTCTTTGAGGACAGGGACACTTTTTGGGTTTCCAATGCCTTTTAAGAGAACAGTAATAACTACCAATCCTTATGCTTCTTTCCCATCTGTAGAATATCCCTACTATGCCATCCTAATGCACGCCTTTTGTGTCTTCTGGCACATATCTTTAGGAGAATGATCTGCATGTGGGATCATAGAAGCACAGCTTTTGAGCTTTAATGGCCCCGAGAGGTTATCTCTAAATCCTTACTACCAATCAATCAATCAGTAAGTAGATATCAAATGCCTACCCTCTGCCAGCCACTGTGGTACATACTAAGGATACAAATACAAGAGTGATACAGCCCATGCCCTCAAGGAGCTTACTTTCCATTGGGAGGATACTACAGGATAGAGATAAATAAATGCGAAGTGCTTGGGATTAGGCGTGCATCTAACAACTGGTGGCGTAATAGATAGAATGCCAGGCCTAAAGTCTGGAAGATTCATCTTCCTGAGTTCAAATCTGGACTCAGACATTTACTACTTGTGTGACCCTGGGCAAGTCACTTAACCCTCTTTGCCTCAATTTCCTATAAAATGAACTGGAGAAGGAAATGGCGAACATTTCAGTATACTGTCACAAAGAGTCAGACATGACTGAAAAATGACTAAATGATAACTTACAACTGGGGGAAATCAAGAAAGGCCTCTTGAAAGATAAAGCACTTAAACTAAGCCTTGAACAACAGCTTTGAAAGACAGAGTAAAGAAGTGACTTACCCAAGGCCACACAGAGTGGCAGTGCCTAGATTCAAACCTAGAACTTCTAACTCCAGATTCAGTGTTCTTCCCACCAAACCCATGCTGACTCCAATCACCCAGTCCTCACAACACTCTAAGGGATGAATGGTGAGAATCAACATTGTCTCCATTTTATATATGGTGGCAGAGTCGGCCCCTGACGAACTCTCATCCCGTAAATGTAATCACAGAAAGTAGAGACAGACAAATTAAGTGCTGCCAGTCAATCCTACTATACCTCCCTCATTAACTCCCTAACCCCCCCTCCACAGAGGCTCTTTTCATCCCTCTTCAGTCTTCCCATGGCTTCTCTTTCCCTCTACCCTCTCAGCTGAGAGTCTTGTCTCATGTTTTATAGAAAACACGGAGCCCATTAGCCATGGCCTCCCTCTTCTCATCTCATATCCCTCAGATGCCTTCTGCCCCTATCTTCTCCTTCACTCCTATTTCACATGATGACGTGACCTTACTCCTTACCAAAGCTGACTCCTCTACCTGCTTAAACAAGCCCATTCCGTCCCATCTCCTCTAACAAATTGCTTTCTCTGCTATCCCCACTCTATCATTTATTTTCAATCTCTCCTGGTCTACTGGCTTGTTCCCGACTGCCTAGAAACATGCCCATGTCTCCGTTATCCTCCGAAATCCTCACTTGACCCTGACCCTAAGTATCATCCTCTATCTTTTCTGCCCTTTGTAGCTAAATTCCTTGAAAAGGCCATCTGCAATAACTGCTTCGCCTTCCTCTCCTCTCATTCTCTTCTAAACCTCTATACAATCTATCTTCTGACCTTGTCTTTCCACTGAAACTGCTCTCCAAAGTTACCAATGATCAGGTTTTTGTTTTATTTTTAATAAGTTTTATTGATCTTTTCAGTTTCTTACTTCACCATAATATCCCATGTATTCCTCCCCTTCTCCCATCCCAGAGAGCCATTCCATACGACAAATAATATTTTTAAAGGACTTTTTTAAAAAAGCACAACTTAAAGACACATTGAAAAAAAGGTGTAATGTGTATATAGGGAGGGGGGTGGGTTGGAGAGGTCTTCTCATATCTCTCATTTGAATCTCACTTGATCTTTATAATTTTGCTACATTTACTTTTTTTTGGTATGTCATTCCTTGATTTACATTGCTGTAGTTACCACACACACACATACACACACACGCATATATATTATTTTATTGGCTTTGTTTTCTGCACTGCATCAGTTTGTGAAGATCTTTCCATGCTGCTCTGTATTCATTACACATCATTTCTTATAGCATAATAATATTCCTGTACCACGATTTGTTTATCTGTTCTCCAATTGATGGGCATTTACTTTGTTTCCAATTCTTAGCTATCATAAAAACTGCTACTATAAATAAATATTTTGTAGTACATGGGGACTTTTTTTCTTATTGATGGCTTCCTTGGGGTATAAGTCCAGTAATGGAGTCTCTGCTTTTAACAGGTATGGGCATTTTTGTATTTCCAAATTGCTTTCCAACATGGTTATACCATTTTCCAGATCCACCAACAATGTATTAGTGTACCTGCCCTTCCACATTATTGATTGTTGCCATTTTTATCATTTTTGCCAGTTTGCAGGGTATGAGGTGAAACTCAGGGTTGCTTTGATTTGTGTTTCTCTTATTGTTTGTGACTTGGAGCATCTTTTTCATGCAGCTGTGATTACTTTGCAATTCTTTTTTCGAGAAGGGCTTGTTCATATTCTTTGACCACTTGTCTATTGGGGAATGGTTATTAGTCTTTGAGTCTCATAGACTAGGAGTCATCCTTTACCCCTCACTATCTCTCACACCCCATATCCAGTCTGTTACCAAAGTAGATTTCACCTTTCCAACATTTCTTGAATGTGCCTCCTTCTATCATCTGATCCTGACACTGGTGTAGGCTCTCCTCACCTCATGCCTGCATTGTTGTAACAGCCTGCTGGTGGGTCTGCCTGCCTCAAGTCTCTTCCTACTCCAATTCATCCTCCATTCAGCCACCAAAGTGCTTTTCCTAATGCATAGATCCAATCATATCACCCTACCACGACTCCATAAACTCCATTAGCTTCCTATTGTCTCCAGAAGCAGATACAAAATGCTCCATTTGGCATTCAAAGTCCTCCATAACCAAGCCCCCTCTTACCTTTCAAGTCTTCTTATACTTCCTCCCTGACATGTATACTTCAATCCAGTGACACTGGCCTCCTGGCTGTTGCATGAACAAGACATCCATCTCTCAGCTCCAGGCATTTTCTGTGTTCTTCTAAGAGCATTTACTATGTTCTTCCTCCTCATCTCCACCTCCTGATTTCCCTGGCTTCCTTCAAGTCCCAACTAAATTCCCACCTACAAGAAGCTTTTTCCAACTCTTCGTGATTCTAGTATCTTCCTTCTCTAATTTCCTATTTATCTCGTATATAGCTGACTTGTACCTATCTGTTTCCTTGCTCTTTCCCCCGTTAGAGTGTGAGCTCCTTGAGGGTATGAATTGTCTTTTGCTTCTTATTATATCCCTAACATTTAGCACAGCGCATGGCACACGGTATATGCCTAATGAATGTTTATTGACTAAGTATAAAGGGATAGCATCACTTGAGAATTATAGAACACTGCTTGAATTAGAAGGGGAGCTTGACCATTTTCTGGGAAAAGATTGTCCATGTACCCTATTGGCCCATAAAAATCGAGCTTTCTAGCTCCGCAGTCTGGGCAGAAACCAGGAATCAAAGAAGAATCTAACCCCTGAAGAAGGAATTGCTCTTCATCTCTTGGGGCATGGGAAGGATACTTTTCTCCTCTCTTTCCCCATCAGCCATGGTCCTTTTCATTGGAACTATCTACCTAGTAAGAGGCACTTCATACCAGAGGAGACAGTTCAGAGTATGAGGCAGTCAGGATGCATCCCTCTCCCTTACCAAGAGGATACTCTCACTCTAGAAATTACTTTGTATAACTTTCTCTATATTTTGCATTTTCTTAGCTGTGTTCCCCTAGTAGAATGTCAGCTTCCTGAGGGCAAGGAGTAGTTTGTTTTTGCCTTTGTATCCCTAGAGATTAGCATGATGCTTTGAACATGGCCAGTACTTAATAAATGTTTGTTGAATTGTCTAATTTATGCTCCCTCTAGTTCCCAAGCGGAGATTTCAGAATAGAAATCCTGGGGACGCCATTCTCACTGCCTTTACTTTCACCCCAGACTTTAGACACAAACTGACCCCCAACCTCAGAAAGTATCCTCCATATGTTCTTCCAGATCCACTGCTCTAAGCATGTTGCCTCTCTATTAAAAAAAACTTTCAGTGTGTATTTCTTATCCTGACATTCAAGGATCTCCACAAACTGTTTCCACCTCACCCTTCCAATCTAATCTCATACTACCTCCCTTCTTCCCTTCAAATATTTGGCATTGTCAAACTGTGCAACTCTCCATCTCTAGATAACTCCTTCCCCTTCCCATTCTCTGCCTTTGCTTATGCTCTCCCATACTTAGAACGGACTGCCTCTGCATCTCTGCCTTTTGAAATCCTTCCTTTCCTTTAAGGTACAATTGAAGATCCACCCAATGAAACCTTCTCTGATCCCTTCAAGAGAAAACCTTATCTCTCTCCTCAAATTTCTAATAGCACTTTGGACTTTTGCTCCCTTTTTTCCTCCTCACTTATCACATTCTGCCTTCTGTTGTAATAAATATATATATATATATACATATATATATATATATATATATATATATATATATATATAATTTTCTTCTCCCTTCTATTAGATTATACTTTCTTTGAAAATCAAGTCATTAACAAATCTACTTTTTGTCTCCAGCATCTAACATAGCACCTTTCCTTTTTTTAAATAATATTTTATCTTTTTCCCAATTACATGTAAAAATGATGTTCATTTTTAAAATTTGGAGTTCCAAATTTTCTCCCTCCCTCCTTTCCTTCCCCCCTCCCTGCGATAGCAAGCGATTTGATGTAAGTTATACATGCAATATAGCACCTTTCACAGAGTAGATGCTTAATAAATGTGTGGTGAATTTAATTGACTTATCCTAGGATGAGGGGAAAATGAATACATTTACTCTCAGCGTTTTCACATGTGTTAGTCTGCTCTCTTTGATTAAACCTTAAACTCCCTGGGGGCAGGGACATGCCTTACTGTCTTTTTTTCCCCATTATACCCAGCACAAGACTGGGCATACAGAAGGTATATAATAAGTATGGTACTTGTAGATTGATTGAAGGAGGCCTGGGTGACAAAGAGTAATGGATAAAACATTCCAGAGAAGGCAGAGAAAGAGAAGACACTGATACCTGATATTGAGCACTCATAATCTAGCTGAAAAGAGGAACAGATATGCTGGAAATGATGAGAGAATGGTTCAAGGTAGCATCTATTGTTGGGTTAGTTCTTTCACATGCTAATGAGAAGGGAGTGGGAAAAACATGGATGGACTTGCAAGAAATAACAAAGAGTGAAATGAGCAGAACCAAGAGAACATTGTTTACAGTAATAGCAATTGTTTTAAGAACAACTTTAAGCAACTAAGTTATGTCGACTATTATAAATGCCCAAATTACAAAGAACATATAAAGGAAGACACTAACTGCAGCTAGAGAAAGAACTGATAAATAGAAATATATATATATATATATATGGATTTTTACACATATACACATATATGTCTATGTATACACAGATATATATGATATAGATATGTACACATACATATATACATATATGTCTATATATACATATATGTCTAATGATAGCCATGAGAGGGAAAAAAAGGAAAAAAGTTACATGATAACTTTATTATATATTTAAAAGGAATAGCAAATTGTACATAATGGATTTGCAGTTTCATGTGCAATCATCTTTTTTTATTCTACTATGTTATGGAAACACTTCTTTATTTCACAAATTTAAAATTAAATTAATCATTTTTTTTAAAAAAAGAGAGTCCCTAAAGTTTTGCTCAGACTAACACAAAATAATGCTAAGCATCTTTAAGGTGCCATCTCCGGTTCCCAGGGCATTTGAGTGGTACCTGTTTTTGGCTGTGTGTCACAGAGAACCATCATGAAAACTTAATTGCTGATGGCTCCAGGATAACTCAGTGTCGGTGAACGAATGCAGCTTCTACAACACAATTCCTTGGCTGTTGGTGTTTGTTCGGGGATTTTCGGAGCTCAGTGATATGGACTATAACAACAGGGAGAGGGTGGCCCCATTGGCTTCTGATGCAGAAGACAAGAAGATGCACCAATAAGCTACAGTTGTAAGGGTCATTCATCTTCCCTCAGCCCCTAATAATGCTGCTTTTTCTGCCCTGCAGGTGATTGAAGACTAATAGCCCAGAGAAGATGTG
This sequence comes from Trichosurus vulpecula, assembly GCF_011100635.1. Taxonomy (NCBI): domain Eukaryota; kingdom Metazoa; phylum Chordata; class Mammalia; order Diprotodontia; family Phalangeridae; genus Trichosurus; species Trichosurus vulpecula. The sequence goes on from NC_050575.1 coordinate 344,526,715, forward strand.
GGCATTAATAATCAATGTCTTTAAGATGGCTCTGCATTCAGAAAGCAAATGCAGTTGGGAATAAAGGAGATGCATACAAGCCCCTACAGATAAAGAAATAGAGGTTAGTCTAGGTCAGAGATTCTCAAACTTTTTTGTGTCTGGACCCCCTTTGGTGAGAGTCTAGTGAAGCTTATGGACTCCTCAGTACAATGTTTTTAAATTCATAAAATACCCAGGATTACAAAAGAAAACAATTATATTGAAATGTAGCTATAAAAAATTAAGTACGCAGATCCCAGATTAAGTACCTCTAGACTAGATAATCTTCCTGTGCCCTTTTAACTCTAAGATTCTATCATTCTGTGAAGTGAAGAAAAAAATCAGGAATGAGACAAAGAGAAGAGGAGAGAAAATGGTGGGAGTGGAGCAAAATAGTAAACTAGCCTAATTCTTTCTAGGAGGCTCTGACGTCACCTCATTCTACTTTAGTGAATTGTAGATAAATAATCTAGGTATGGCATGGAAAATTAAAGGTTGGGAAGGAACCTACTTTATGTCTTCACATGAAATGATGTGCAAACTCATTGTTTTTCTTCTCTAACTTTCAGCACTGCTTGGGGATAGAGGAAGTGATGTAGTCCAGGCAGAGGAGCTGGCAAGCACAGATAAGATTCTCCCTCTGGCTGCAGCTGGAGAACTTGTAGATCATGACTGTATGACTGGTGCTTAGAAAGAGGAAGAGACAGAACTCTGTCACTCATTTCATGATATACATTCTGAATTGTCCTGTTACAGTCTAGCTAGAGAGAGACTTCTGAATTCAAGTCAGGCTTCCTGCCCTTGAGATCCCACTAACCATCAAGAGATCACAAAATATGGACTTTTGTACTTCTCCCCATTTATCTGAGGATCATAGATTTAGAGCTGGAAGGAATCTCAGAGGCCTTCTAATCGAATTCTCTCATTTTACACATGAGACCAATAGAAGTGACTTGCCCAAGGTCAAAGATGTAATGAGTGAGAGAAGCAGTATTTTAACTCAGATCCCTTAATTCATAATTCAATGATTCTTCCACCATCCCATGTTCCTGCCTGTCTTCCAAACCTCCATCACACTGGAGACATTCTTGAGAGTCTTGGGAAAGACATTCTGAATGAAATAACGTTGCCTAAGACACCACTCTCCTCCTAAGCCATTCCCTTGAACTAGTGCCCTCTAAGCCTTTTATTTCCTGTGCCATGCCCAGAAGAAGAGGAATTGTAGAACTTTATCTGCGATCTTTAAAGGACTTTTATGAATTGAGGCAGGGGGGTCAGTGCGGCACCAGATAGGATATGAAATGATGAGAAGAAAAAGACAAGAATGATCCTTCTTCTTCCTGGCCTGAATATCCTCTACCCTCAGAACTGTACCTCTACTGATGCTGGTCACTGCCCCCTCATGGCCCTTTCTTCCAAAGAAGCCTCTCCTGGGGGGCGGAGCCAAGATGGAGGCTGGTAAGCAGGGACTAGAATGAGCTCCATACCGAGTCCCTCCAAAAACCTATAAAAAATGGCTCTGAACCAATTCTAGAACGGCAGAACCCACAGAACAGCAGAGGGAAGCAGGGCTCCAGCCCAGGACAGCCTGGATGGTCTCTGGGTGAGGTCTATTCCACACGGAGCTGGGAGCTGGGAGCTGGGAGCTGGGAACAGAGTGGAGCAGAGCCTAGCCTGAGCGGCGTGGAACAACCAAACTTGGAGTCGGGCGGATGGGGCCCCTAGCACCCTGAATATGTGAGCTGCGGCAGTTACCAGACCCCCTCAACCCACAAACACCAAAGACTGCGGAGAAGGTTAGTGGGAAAAGCTGCGGGAGTGGAAGGAGTTCGAGGTTCGGCTTCCAGCCCCGGGGGCAGCGGAGGCGGGGCAGCTGCAGTTGTTGCTGCTTCTGGCCCCAGGCCCACCTGGTGGGAGGAATTAAGTGGCGGATCAGAGCAGGAGTGCACAGCCTGCTGAAGATCTAAGCCCAGTTCGGGCTGGGGGTTCTTGGGGAAGGAGGAGTGCTGGGGTGACAGAGCTGGCACCTCCCCCCCAAACGTGGAACATAGAACTCGTTAGTCTACAAGCAGTCATACCCCACTGAAAAACTCAAGGGTCAAGTTAGTTGGTTGGGAATATGGCCAGGCAGCGAAAGCACACCCAGATTCAGTCTCAGACTTTGGATTCTTTCTTTGGTGACAAAGAAGACCAAAACATACAGCCTAAAGAAGACAACAAAGTCATAGAGCCTACAACAAAAGCCTCCAAGAAAAACATGAACTGGTCCCAGGCCATGGAAGAGCTCAAAAAGGATTTGGAAAAGCAAGTTAGAGAAGTAGAGGAAAAATTGGGAAGAGAAATGAGAAGGATGCGAGAAAACCATGAAAAACAAGTCAATGACTTGCTAAAGGAGACCCAAAAAAATACTGAAAAATACACTGAAGAAAACAACACCTTAAAAAATAGATTAACTCAAATGGCAAAAGAGCTCCAAAAAGCCAATGAGGAGAAGAATGCCTTGAAAGGCAGAATTAGCCAAATGGAAAAGGAGGTCCAAAAGACCACTGAAGAAAATACTACTTTAAAAATTAGATTGGAGCAAGTGAAAGCTAGTGACTTTATGAGAAATCAGGATATTATAAAACAGAACCAAAGGAATGAAAAAATGGAAGACAATGTGAAATATCTCATTGGAAAAACCACTGACCTGGAAAATAGATCCAGGAGAGATAATTTAAAAATTATTGGACTACCTGAAAGCCATGATCAAAAAAAGAGTCTAGATACCATCTTTCAAGAAATTATCAAGGAGAACTGCCCTGATATTCTAGAGCCACAGGGCAAAATAGAAATTGAAAGAATCCATCAATCGCCTCCTCAAATAGATCCCAAAAAGAGATCTCCTAGGAATATTGTCGCCAAATTCCAGAGCTCCCAGACCAAGGAGAAAATACTGCAAGCAGCCAGAAAGAAACAATTTGAGTATTGTGGAAACCCAATCAGAATAACCCAAGATCTGGCAGCTTCTACATTAAGAGATCGAAGGGCTTGGAATGCGATATTCCGGAGGTCAATGGAGCTAGGATTAAAACCTAGAATCACCTACCCATCAAAACTGAGTATCATGTTCCAAGGCAAAATATGGATTTTCAATAAAATAGAGGACTTTCAAGCTTTCTCAGTGAAAAGACCCGAACTGAATAGAAAATTTGACTTTCAAACACAAGAATCAAGAGAAGCATGAACAGGTAATCAAGAAAAAGAACAAGAAAAAGAAATTGCAAGGGACTTACTAAAGTTGAACTTTTTTGTTTACATTCCTACATGGAAAGATGATGTGTATGATTCATGAGACCTCAGTATTAGGGAAGATGAAGGGAATATGCATATGTATATATATGTGTATATATATATATGTTTATGTATATATAGAAGAGAATGTGTATGAATGTATATATCTATGTGTATATGTATGTATGTATGTGCATATATATATGTGTGTGTGTATATATGTATATATATATGTGTATATATATATATATGTAAAAGAGAGAGAGCAGACACAGGGTGAGTTGAAGATGAAGGGAAGATATCTAAAAGAAATAAAATGAAATTAAGGGATGAGAGAGCAACATACTGAGAGAGGGAGATAGGGAGAGATAGAATGGGGTGGATTATCTCGCATAAAGGTGGCAAGAGGAAGAAGTTCTGTGGGAGGAGGGGAGAGGGCAGGTGAGTGGGGAATGAGTGAACCTTGCTCTCATCAGATTTGGCCTGAGGAGGGAATACCATACATACTCAGTTGGGTATCTTACCCCACAGGAAAGAAGAGGGAGGAGGATAAAAAAAAAATAAAAGAGGGGGGGATGATGGAGGGGAGGGCAGATGGGGGTGGAGGTAATCAAAAAAACACTTTGGAAAGGGGACAGGGTCAAGGGAGAAAATTCAATAAAGTGGGATGGGTTGGGAAGGAGCAAAATGTAGTTAGTCTTTCACAACATGAGTATTGTGGAAGGGTTATACATAATGATACATGTGTGGCCTAGGTTGAATTGCTCAACTTCTTAGGGAGGGTGGGTGGGAAGGGAAGAGGGAAGAGAATTTGGAACTCAAAGTTTTAAAAACAGATGTTCAAAAACAACAAAAAAAAGTTTTTGCATGCAACTAAAAAATAAGATACACAGGCAATGGGGCGTAGAAATTTATCTTGCCCTACAAGAAAGGAAGGGAAAAGGGGATGAGAGGGGAGGGGGGTGATAGAGGGGAGGGCTGATTGGGGAACAGGGCAACCAGAATATATGCCATCTTGGAGTGGGGGGGAGGGTAGAAATGGGGAGAAAATTTGTAATTCAAACTGCTGTGAAAATCAATGCTGAAAACCAAATATGTTAAATAAATAAATTTAAATTAAATTAAAAAAAAAAGCAAAACCAATGTATATAACTTAGGTAAATAAACTTTATTACTTAGAAAATGCTATCAAAAAAAAAGACAAGGTACTTGCCACTATATTAGAATGTTGCAAACCACCTTCTTATTCATATGAAATTATACAGAATCAAAGTGTGATTAACTATGAAATAACTTGGTTTTGGTTCAGTAAAATATCCTATTTAACAGGTAAAGATTCAATAAAAATATTTTGGCAAAAAAAAAAAGCCTCTCCTGACCAGTCCAGCCCCCAATTACTTCCCTCCTTCACTTGCATTTATAGCTAATCCATACTCTATCATGCTGTGTCTCAGATAAACATATGCAAAGCACTGCCACAACCTTGGAGTACTATTTAAATGCAATTCTTCTTCTTTTCATTATCCTTGTACTCTCCCACTGTTTTATGTACATGAGTTCTTCAAGGGCAGGGCTGTGATTTTCTTCTAAGTCTCACACTTCCCAGAGCAGAGATGGGCACAGAGCAGCTGCTCAGTGCTTAGCTGCTGGCTGATCAAACAGAAAGAAACATATTGGACGTCATATTGTACTTTTTACCCACAACCCATCATAGCAGTAATGGAAGTAACTAATTGGCTGTGTGACTTTGGACAAATCTTGTCCCTTCTCTGGGTCCAATTTTCCTCATTTGTAAAATGCTAGCATCAGATTGGATGATTTCTATGATCCCTTGGTACTACTGTGGAAAAAGCACTGGCCTTGGAGCCAGAGGACCTGGGTTCAAATCCCTCATTCTTCCTCTTATTACCTGTGTGAACCTGGGTGGCTAGTTTATCTTTCTGGGTCTTAGTTTCCTCCTCTGGGAAAAAAAGGGAGGGTTGAATGATAGTCTCAGAAAACAAATCATGAAACCTGCCTCACTCTTCACAGTAGAGTCAGGGGCTTACTAAAGACAGCTCGGTGGCCCAGCAGATATAATACTGGGCCCCAGAGTCAGAAAGATCTGAGTTCAAATGAGACATGACCCTGGGCAAGTCACTTAACTTCTGTCTGCCTCAGTTTCCTTAACTTCAAAATGGGGATAACAATAGCACCAACCCCCTAGAGTTGTAATGAGGCTCAAATGAGATATTTATAAAGTGCCTAGCATAACATAGGCTCTCTATAAACATTAGTCATCGTTATAATGGCACAATGTTGTATATGTTTTTAGATGGAGTCATGGGAATGGGTGTTTTTGCTTAATTTTTTCTTTTTGTGTTTGATTAAATACCTCCTCCTTCCCCTCCCTCCCTAAGGAAATAAAAAATAAGGAAATAAAAAAAATGAAAAGTAATGAGGCCTTAAGGACAGGGACAAGGACAGGGCTTATGATTTCATTGATGCACGGAATTTCCTGGTGAGGAAAATCCTTCCACCAATGCAGGTTGGCACCTTCTCTGTAATTTATAATCTTAGAGAACTGCCTAAACCCTGAGAGGTTCAGTGTCTTGTCCAGGGCTTTGAGGCTAGCCCTCTAGCCACTGCAGCTACTCAATATCCACATCTTAACAAAGTATAAAGACTGGTTAATTCTCTGTCATCTCTTTACCACATGTGAGAAAGTTTTGTTGGAATGAATTAGAAAGGGCAAGCCATTGACCTACTAAAGAATGGTCCTCCCCATGATGGCCCTTAAAAAGCTGAGCTCATCAGCTCTGGAATCAGTCTAGGCAGGAGTCAGAAGTTGGAGAAATCTGAAAGAAAAATCTCTCTTCACTTCTTAGAGAAAAAAAAAAAAGATTTCTCTCTTTCCCTCTCTCTAACATTGGCCATAGTATTTTCCTGGATACCAAATGGGGGATAAGGGAGAAACAGATACGTACTCTCCAGGCAGACGCTAACACAGAAAGGCACTGACTTGTGGCTGGAAGCAGCTTTTAGGAGTTCCCTATGAATTTAAGAGAGAGCTAACCCTGATGGCCAAAAGTTGAGCTGCAGAGATGAACTGATTCAAGGAGACTAGAGGAGGAACCCACCAGGCTGCAGAAGAAAGACTCCTCAAGGAGAGAAAAGACATCAGAGCCCTGTAGTATCAAAGGTGTGAGTTGCTTCGATCATGCATGTTCCCCACATTTATGCCTTACTAATATTGTACTCTAAATTTGTACCTACTTTCCCCACAGGAGCTACGTATATTTGTGGGAAGAATGCTTGACTTAGAGAATGTTTTATAGCTACTTTTCTTACTATGCCATTTAAGTAAATACCTTTGCTTTAAGCTAATAGTGCCTACTGGCTGACTGTTACTGAGAAGCTCACTAATGGGGTATTATGAGATATAGTTTTAGGAGTGTGCATCCAAGGGAGCCCTTAAAAACTGGGACTAGCAGCTGATCTCTGGGGGCTCATGTTCATGAGTAGGAGTTGGAATAGTACCCCAGAAGGGGAGCAACATTTGTTAACAAGTGAGAGTTTGGTTGGAGGTAATTTTATTCTAGATGTGATATAAAAACAAAAGATACCAGTAAAACACATTTTAAAATACAAAATAAAATGACGGTGTTGGACTGGCTAAACCTTTAAGGTCATTCTGGCTTTAAATCTATGTTCTTCTGAACTCAATGATGCTACAATTCTGTAGTCCTGGGAAAGCTATCCAAAGACTGGAATTATGTTTTCCTCTTTACCTGAGGTCCTGTCGCCAGATGAAAAAGTCTTTAATTTTCTAAAAATCTAGAGAAATCAGGGAGAATGAAATGGCCCTGGGCAGTAAGGGTGCTCAAGTGAAGACAGCAGATACTTTTGCCAGCAAATCAATGGCTCTCAAGGCCCCAGGCTGAAGGGCACCTTGAATTACTATCAATCCAACCTCAGAATCTTCGAAAGAAACGTGACTCTGATTCCCCATCAGAGAGCTAGGAAATATCACTTACCGGAAAAATTAATTAACCTTCACTGTCTTATCTCTTTACTTTACTTAAGAGAAACAATGTACATTGCCTCGGAGTACAATGGAAATGATTGCACTTGTCCTTCAAAATGTAAATGGAATACAAACTGTTGAGCTCCCTCCCATAGAAGAGATGAGAGGCAAATTAAACATAAATGAGTCTCCAGAGTACTTAGCAGGGTAGAGCATAGTTCTGAGTAGGCTGAAGTAGCTCCTTTGAATCTATATTGACCAGAATCCTGTTCCCTGGCCACGGCCACAGATTGACCCCTGAGCCCAGCTGTAGACTGATCCCCTCCCCAAACTAGCCATGGACTGACCCTTAATCTTGGCCACATGCTGAACTTTAATCCCAAACAGAGACTGCCCACTTCAAGTGGTCATAGAATCAATTCACAAGCATTTATTAAGCACTTACCGTATGCTAGACATTGTGCTAAACACTGGAGATACCAAGAAAGGTAAAAATATCCCCTGCCCTCAAGGAGCTTACATTGGGATGGGGTAAGACAAAATGTAAATAACTAGATATGTACAAATTGTATACAAAGTAGATGGAAGGAAATCTCAGAGGGGAAGACACCAGGAGATGGGGGGCAGGGGCCGACAGAGAGGGACAGGAAATCCCTGATTCTCTTACCTCAGTCACAGATTAAACTTTAGACAATGGCTACAGATTGACCTCTTAATCTTGGCTGCAGGATGTACCCATAACTCAATCATAGACCAAACCCTTAAGCCCAGCCAAAGACTGATTCCCTAGCTTAACCATAGACTAATCCTTCATCTTGGCCATTAGAGGTTTAATTCTAAATGTGACCACAGACTGCCCTCTAAATCCCAGCACTTAGCACAGTGCCTGGCACATAGTAGGAACTCAATAAATGTTTATTGACTAACTCTAATCATAGACAGATTTCTATCCCTAACCATAGCCTGAGCCGGTCATGAAATGACCCTGAATGACCCTGAATCTTGGCACACATTGAAACTTATTCACAGGCAGACTCACCCCTAACCCTCCAGCCGGAGAATGACCCCTAACCGCAGCTACACACTAGCCCTCTAGCCTGATCACAAACTAATCTTCTAACCTGAGCCATGGACTGATTTCTAACTCTAGCTGATCATCTCACAAATGCAATATATTCGATTAATCATAAGAACAGCGCGAAGTGTCATACAAGACACTAAGGGATATAAAAATGAATCAACGTAATGAGGTGATATGACTTATGATCATGTTACCGCTGTCTCAAAGCCCATTGGTATAGGACATTTTCCTTTTTGGTTGAGACGGAGGCCCTCCCCTGGCTGAGGGGCAAATGGAAAGAGCAGAAGAGTTCCCATCTTCACCAGTCCCTTTAGGAACTTTTCTAGTGGGAGTCACCCCTCTCCCCTGAGTTTGGGGATTCATCAAGATTCAAGTCTTCAAGTTTTGAGACACTTTGGGCACTTCTGGCTTTCAGCTACAAAAGACAAAATGGAATGAGGGTACCGAAGGAAAAAACTCTGGGAAGACATGAAGGAAGTTGGCAGTCTCTGTCACGTCCCTATTCCCAGTTTACCACTCTAGAGACCGTGAAGAGTTTCCCCTTGGGTGAAATCGAGACCCTCTCTCTTGGTGGAGCTGAGTTATCTCACTCCCAATATTAGAGCTCAATCACTCTGTATTGTCTGGTACGTATTCCTTTCTGTATACCTTCTCTGGTTTCTGTTTTGCTACAATTTAGACAAATGGGTTTCTTTGATATTTGATATATGTATTCCTTGTGAAACTGGTATTTGGTGAGGAAGGGGTCAAGCCTCAGATATAGAGCTTGAAGTACCCCTTCCACCCACTAATGACAAGGGGATCAAAGATTAGCTCAACCCCAATCACATCCCCTACACTAATAATATTTAAGGGACCAGAGAGACATAATTCTAGTCCAGTATCCCTTCTCTCTGAGGAATACGGAGTGGCCTCTGGACCCCAACCTCCTGCTTCCCCTTCTGGCAGGAATGAAAGGTTCTCATGGAGAAGTGTGGGGGAGAAGAGGCTAGGGATGTCTATCCTGACTCCATTCAAGCCATGCAAAAGACTCAAACCCCTACAAGCCCTCGCCACACATGGGGCTTCTCTTTACATTTAGGCACCCTCTATGTTCTTACCCAGCCTTAATCACTGAATGGGCATTGTCTCAGACAAACTGAGACGTAGAAAAGACCTTAGCTTAAAAAGGTCAAGGCCTCCCACTATATCCAGGACCATCCCCAGTCACCCTCATCCATGTCCTCCCACTGGACCCAGATGACCGTGGAGGAGAGAGTGAGGCTGGTGACTTTGCACAGTCCTCCTCCCTCAAATCCAATTCACTTGCAAGTCAAGACGTCAGCTTCCTGATGTCATTAATCCTTTTTGAGAATGAAGGACAAACAACAACAAGGCACCCTCTATACGTGTGAGGCCCACTCCTCTGCTACATACAAATGAGGGGAAGAACATTGTCTCTGTAGTCAGAGGACCTGGGTTGAAATCCAGCCTCTGACAGTTATTAGCTGTGTGACCTTGACCAGGTTACTACATCTCCCCGGGACTAAGTTTTCTCCTGTGCAAAATAATGGGATTGTACTAGAGGGATTCTGAGGTTTCTTCCAGCCTGAGATCTCGGATCCTAAAGAAAACACAAGATAAATCTAATCGGAGCAAAGGAAAGCTACCCAAAGCGTAATGAGAAGCTCAGGGAGGGAGAGATCACTTTTACCTTGGAGAGGAAGAGACAGTTAAGGAAAACCTCCTGGAGGAAGTGATAGCAGAGTTGGGCCTTAAAGGGTCTTCAACATAAGGAGATTGTGGAAGACTGGAGCAATCCAACACAAGTCTAGGGAACAACATGAGCAAAGGAAAGGAAATGGGAGAAAGCAAGATAGAAATAAGAAATGAGAAGTCCAGTCTAACAAGGACACAAAGAACAAGTGTGCAGAAATAAGGTTACATGGGTAAATTGGAGCTAATTTGTGGGGAGACTTGAATCACAGGATAATGGAGTCTCAGAATTGGAAGGGACTTTAGAGATCATCTGGTCCCAGCATTCTTAACCTTTTTAGTGTGTTGTATGTGGACCCCTTTGGCAGTCTGGTTAAAGTGGACCTTTTTTCCAAATAGTGTTTTTAAATGTATGAAATAAAACAAATAGGAGTGCCAAATAAATTAATTACATTGAAATACAGTTATCAAATTAATCACATTGAAATACAGTTATCAAATTATTTTTTAAAAAAATAAGTCCATAGACCTCAGGTTAAAAATTCCCAATCTGACCCAAACCCAAAAGACTTGGGTTGAAGTTCCACTGGTTAAGTCCATTAACTTCTCAGTGCTCTAGGCAATTCTCTAAGACTGCAAATCAAAAAGAAGGTGTTCACCTGAATTGGTGAGTTTTCCCACCTGGGAGTTCTCTATACCAATAAAATCACAGGCCCAATCCCTATCCCCATCGATAAACTATGGAAAAATAAAATATCATAAACAGTGGTTCACCAATCATATCCACATATGAGTGCAGTTCGTTTGGACCAGGTGACTTGAATTCATCAAGCACTGCTAGTGCTATCATGATCCTTATCCACCTTGGGCATGAACTCACTATTAGCCATTTGGGATTTGTCCTTTCTGGTCTGGGGGTCATTCTCCTTGGCAGAGAAAGCAGAAGTCCAATAAGAGTCGAGCAGCTCTGCTTTTTTGCTGTTGTTATCAATTGCCCATCTACCCCTACAAATGGTCTTTTGCTTTTATTTCTCCTCTTCTTTTCCCAATATAGCTTTTAAAAAATGAAAACAACATGCTTTTTGTTGTTCTTAGCTTTCCTTACTAACTTTAGTTTATTGTGACCCTCTGAAGCCTTTTCTTCTCCAGGCTAAACATTCTCAGTCTCTTTTGACTAATCTTTGTCTGGAAGGAACACAAGGCCCTGCACCCTTCTCTTTCTCGAGATGATCTCAGGCTAATCAGTGTTTTGACTAAAATGTGGAATCCCAATGCTAAAACCACTACTCCAAATGTAGTCTGACTAGGATAGTATAAAGTGGAACTATTAACTCTCTAATTCTGGGTACTATGCTTCTTTTTGGAAAAAAATAATAAAATTTTATTATTTAACATGTTATTCCATTATTATGACATTATTATGAATTATTTCATTATTATCAATTAATAATTATTTTTATTATTTTAAATATATCCTTTGGATTTTTTTACACTACCAATATTTTCTCTAGTATCACTCCTCCTCTCCTCCCAAAATACCATCCAGCCTTTCCTTCCTTTAGTCCCCACAAAATAAGATTCAATTGGAGTAGAAAATGTGAGTTTCTTTTTTTTAACAAAACAATATTTACTGAGAAAATATGACAAGAAGAGAAGCACAAAACATCACCCTTGGACCAGAGAGCACATTCTCCCTGCTATTACCTTGATCCCTAAGGATGGTAGGCTCCAATTTAAAGCAGTTGCTACAAAAAAATTCACTCCACACCACCACCAAGTTTATTTCCAAATGTAGTGGCAGAGCTGATAGAAGTTGCTACAGAAAACTGAGGTCAGTCCTCGCTGGGCTTGCTTGGCTGCCAGTCAACTCCAATATGGCTTCCATTTTCTGGACCTCTGGGAGTTCACTCTCCAGGAGTTTCAAAGCTCACAAGGTCACAGCCTAAGCTGGAAGATCTCCAATAGTCCTTCCACTAAAGCATTTAGGACAGACACAAGAGGGACAGAACCAATGGCAGGGTCATGTACTCAGGGCTTCATGTTGACCTAAATGGAAAAGGTAGTCCCCCTGGTGCTGGCATTGCCCTTCTCAGCAGCAGCAAGGCCATGACTCTGCTAGAGGCCTCATGGTGGCTCCCCTTCCCAGAGGCCCATAGCTGCTAATCCTGAGTCCTTTCCAAATCTAAAATACTCTAATATTCTCTCTCTCTCTTTCTCTCTCTCTCTCTCCCTCTCTCTCTCTCTCTCCCCCTCTCCCTTTCCCCTCTTTCTCCCTGTCTCCATCCTTTCTCTTCTTTCTTCTCTTTTTCTCTCTTATTTCTCCCTTAAGCTCTTTTCTTCCCTCTCCCTGCCTCCCTCTGTATATCTCTCTGAATCTCTCTCTCTCACTCCCTCTCCCTCTGTCTCTACTTCTGGGCCATCTCCAGCTCCCAGAGTTCACAATGCCACACATTCCAAGCCTTCCAGGCTCTTCTGGAAAATAGATGCCCTTCACCCCAACCATCTCATCTCACCAGACCTCTGGTATCTCAGTCCTTGTCTCCCAGCGACAGAGTTTAGCTTCAGCCAATGGAAATGACCCATGGCCTATGTACGCTTAGTTCTAGGAAGCCATGCATGGCACAGTTTATGGTTTTTAGCTGGATCTTCATTAGTGTATAAAAAGAAGTTGTTTTTAGAGCCTAGAGCCCCTGCCTGGATAAATATTGAAGCCATCCCAGGGTCAGGCTGAGCCTATTCTGTTATTTGCTGTTATTACAGGCCTGTGGAGGCCAAAAACAGTAACTTACGAAGAACATAGGATCATCAAATTCATATCTACAAAGGGCCTTAGAATGTATATAATTCAACCTCTTTATGGTGACAGGTGAGAAAGTTGAAGCCCAAAGGTTAAATAATGATACATTTATACAATACTTTAAGATTTAAAAGAAATTTTATAAAATATTTCATTTGGGCCTTATAACAACCTTTTGAAGCAGGTATCTATTATTATCCCTATTTTACAGATAAGAGAATTGAGGTTCAGAAAAGTTAAATGACTTTCCTATGATCAAAAGTGTCTCAGGAGGGATTTAAAATGAGGTCTCCCTGAGTCTAGGCCTAGTACTCTATTACGGTGGCAGGGGTGTGCTGGTAAATGTTTAATGACCAACTGTCCAGAAAGAAATAGAGTTAAGTTTCATTTACATTATTAATATTTCCTCCATCACTTTCTCAAGTCTAGACAATCAACAAAACAATAACTCAAGCCCTGATTTCTGATGTATAAATGCTCACACTGAAAATTTAACAACTGGTTCTCAAGAGTCTGTTTGAGCTGGCTCCAGCATATACCCCCTGCTCTTGAAACACAGTGACTTGGCTTATGGCTTGTCCAGTTCACTTAAGGAGCACATGGCACAACTTGGATTCAAAGTCATACCTTTGGATTCCATATCCAGCATCCTTTCCATTCCACATTGCATACAGAAGTACTAAAAAAGTGAATATCAGAGGAAAAAAGCAACCTTGTGGACAGATGAAGCAACTGTTCTTCCTCTCCAATCCAGGGCCAAGACCCTACTATGGCACAGTGAAAAGAGCGCTGGTCTAGGAGAGAGGGAAGGACCGGTGGTCACCTCCTGGGCCATTCCTATGGATAAGATAGAGAACTGTGAGCTTGACAATAAAACTGTTAGATTTCTAGTAGAATGCTCCAAGGAGCAGCCCTCAGCTCCATGTGTCGCCACATTTTTATCACAACTTAAATGAAGTTAGAGAAGGTTTGCTTTCAAAATCACGGTTGATGAGAAAATAGGATAAATTCAATTAGAGGGTTAGGATTCCAGAATACATCAAAAAGATAAAACAATGGACTGAGCTTAATAAGATGAAATTTAATAGGAATTAATATAAATTCTACCTTCAGGTTTACAAAAAAAATCATGAGTAGAGGATGTGTGTTAGGATGTGCTGGAGCCAGCTCAAGCCAACTCAAGAGCAAGAGCTGATGGTTAAACTTTCAGTGTGAGCATTTACACCTTGGAAATCAGCAAATGGTACAAATCAGAGTTTCATTTATTGTTTTGCTGATTTCTATAATTAAAAAAGTGATGGAGAAAATATTAATAATGCAGATTAAATTTAGAATTAAGTTGTATATACTTTTTTTTTGGAGAACCAGTTGTTAAACATTTACCAGAACATCACTTGATGTGAGTCTAATCACATCAATGTAAAATAGATCTGGGTCTCTTAATGGACAGAAAGTTCAATATTAATTAATATTTTTATATGACAGCTAAAAAAATGCTAATGTCACACTAGACTGAAGAAAAAGGGGAGGTGGAAGTTCCATGGTACCCTGTCCTTGTCAGATTGCATATAAAATAGCATGTTTAGTTCTGGGCACCATCTACATAAAAATTTTTTTTAAATAAAATTTTAGGAAGGACATAGAAAAGAAAGAGTGTGAATAGAACAGAGTGACCAGGATGGGGAGACCATGCCATATAAAAACCAATTGAAAGAACTAGGGTTATCTAGAAGAGACAATCCAGAGGGGACAAGCTAGTTCTTTAAGTATTTGCAGAGCTAGATGTAGAAAGATGAAACTTGATCTGTTTGACCCCACAAGAGACAGTGAGGTGCAAAGGGAGGAAGCTGCAGAGAGGTAAATGTAGATTTGATATAAGAAAAAAAATTCTTAACAATAAGACTGCCCCAAAATGGAACAGGTGGCCTCAGAAGGTAGGTTCTGGAGATTTTCATGCAAAAGCTGAATGTTCACTTGTCAGTGATATTATAAAGAGGATTTTTGGTCAGGTATAGATTGGGCGAGATGGCCTTGGAGGGCCCTTTTAATTCTTTGAGTCTGTGACTCCATGACCCCAGCAGATCTTGGGCCCAGTAATACTCAGGCTCTCCAGCCATGTAACATTTTTGAATATAATATTCTATTATCAAGGCTGCCTCTAGGTCCTTGACTTCCCCACAGCTCCATTCTGCTTCTGAAAAGTCATGCTATGAGGGCCTCCCCCAGCCCTCCAGGCAACATCTGCTCATGAGAAATATGAAAGGCAGATGTAGCCTGCCATCCTCCTATAACTAATAAATGCAGTGCTGTCATAATGCTATCTTACGTGTATGGATATGTGCTTCTACATATACATATATGATGCTTATATAATTTAAAAGATCATCAATCTTAATTGAATCTCCATTCATTCAGAATTTTCCATATTAATAATAACAATGATAATGACTAACTAAACACTTGGAATAAATGAGTATAATGTAAGTTGCTTGAGAGCTGAAGTAGTTTCATTTCATATCTCAAGCCCCTTTGCCGACACAAAACAGGCATTTAATACGTGTGTGTTGAATTGTATTGAACCTCAAAATTTCCCAGCAAAATGTTCAGGCTCTAAAAGATGTCTCCCATTTCTCTGCAACAGAACTGCATTTCCTCCATCTGTTTCTGTCCCTGCTAATGCTCACTTAGTTCAGTAGTTCAAAAGATCTAGGAGTTCATCAATTTGGGTACTACCTACTCTGAAATGGAGCAGCTAGATGGTACAGTAGATAGAGTGCCAGGTCTGGAGTCAGGAAGACCTGAGTTCAAATCTGGCCTCAGACACTTACTAGCTGTGTGACCCTGGGCAAGTCACCTAACCTTGTTTGCCTCAGTTTTCTCATCTGTACGAGCTGGAGAAGAAAGTGGCAAACCACTCCATTATCTCTCCCAAGAAAATACCAAAAAGAGTCAGACACAACTGAAATGACTAAACTAAAACTTTCCTCTGACACAGATCCCAACCTCTTCAGGTCTTGGTGAAGGTCTTCATGGGGTTGTAGAGCAAATACTTATCAACTGGTGACCTTCCCAGTGACCACAGAGCCACCTGCACCTTAAATAATTAAAACATGACTCCCAAACTAGGCTAAACATGAAAGGTCACCTCCTACTCAAACATCATCCTCTCTGCCTTCTGTTTCTGTCCAGCAGAATGTAAGCTTCTTGGGGGTAAGTGTGGCTTTTGCATTGCCAGAGTCTTATGTGCTCTCACAAATAGAGTGTTTGCTTAATATGTGTTTGTTGTCCTGTAGTATTCCATGGGGTGTGTGGTTTCTTGCAAAGATATGCTGTGCTAGAGCAGGACTGTTTGTCTTGCACTAAGTAGTGATGTTTGGTTGACCAGGGCTCTGGGAGCTGGGAAGAAAGGGAGACCTAGTAGAGACAACTAGATGGTGCAGTGGATAGAGTACTTGGCCGAGAGATAGACCTGAATTCAAATTAGTCTCAAACATTTACTAGCTGTGTGGCCCTGGGAAAGTTATTTAACCTGTTTGTCTCAGTTTCTTCAACTGTAAAATGGGGATAATAATAAGTTGTTGTGGGGATCAAATGAGATAATATTTGTAAAGCACTTAGGACAGTCCCTCCTTCCCTCCCTTCCTCCCTTCCTTCCTTCTTCCCTCCCTCCCTTCCTCCCTTTCTTTCTTCCTTCCTTCCTCCCACCCTCCTTTCCTCTTTTCCTCCCTTCTTCCTTCCCCTCTCCCTTCCTCCCTCTCTCCCTCCCTTCCTCTCTCTCTTCTTTCCTTCCTTTCTTCTTTCCTTCCTTCTTTCCTTCCTTGCTTCTTTTCTTCTTAATGAAGCCCACAGGCAAATGAAGTATCTCAAATTCTGGAGTTCTCAATCTATCCTCCAGTAGAAATCTAGGCTGCCCCAGTTCCTTCATCTGTAACATAAAGGATTGGACCACATAATCTCTGAGCTCGAAAATTCTCAGCTCCTCTGATCTCTTTGTGTCAATGTAGGTGAGCAGCAATTTGAGTGCTACTAGGAAGGCAGGACAAAGGTTACTCCTAGCCTGGGGTCTCAGAAGAAAGAAAGAAGATGAAGAAGCCCAGAATGAACAGCTGTGTCAGAATTTACAGCAGCAGAAAGCCTGGACCCCTTGACACCCTAAATCCCTTACTCATACTCATCAACCTAGCTCATCTCTCATCCCTCTTCCCTTTTCCTTAGCCCATCATATCCTGCCCCTCACCATCTCCCAGTCCCCCTCCCCACTGCCACCACCACTGACTTCTATGTGAGCAAGTTCCCATTCCCATTGCTTGGCAGATGTGGGGAAATACATTCCTAGAATTCCAAGTTGGGGCAAATTTTGTCTCAACTCATGGCACATTGTATGTCCCTATCCTCTTATTCATTGCTATTTGAACAGAACCACATAAATGCAGAGATGAAATGGACCCAGAAACCAACGAATGCAAACCAGAAACTGAACAAGAATCCTTCTACAACACATCCAACAAGTGACCTCTCAGACTTTGCTCATAGACTTTCCAGTAAGGAATTTCTGTGACTTTCTATTCCATTTAGGAATTGTTCTGCTTGTTAGACTTTCCTCACAACAAGGCAAAACTACCTGGACAGCTAATACCTACTATTCCTAGGTGTGCCCTTGGGGACCAAGCAAAACAAGTTAATGCCTCTTCCAGGTGAGAGGCCTTCGAAAATTTGAAAATAGCTAGCAAGTCCTCCCTAAGTCTTCTCCAAGCTGAACATCGCCAGTTTCTTCAACTAGTTCTTGAATGACCTATTCTTGGGTCTCTTTACCATTCTGGCGGCCCTCCTCTGAATACTATCTGTTAGATACTATCTGGTTGCTTTCCTCTGGATATTATCTGCTGGCTACTATCTGGCTGCCTTCCTCTGGAACTATCTGTTAGATGTTATCTGGTTGCCTTCCTCTGGATACTATCTGCTAGATATAATACCAATTGCTAGAAAGGCAAGGTGAAGAGCATCCCTGGCTCACAGCATGAACAAAGGAGGAAAGCATAGGGCATGTACATGGACTACTGAGTGAATATCAGTTTGGCTCACCTGTAGATCATCCACAGAGGAATGGTATGAATGATCTGGAAAGGAAGGGCAACATTACATAGTGAAAGACTTTGATTGTGAGCCTAAAGGGTTTGAACTTCATGGAGTACAAAATACCAGATGAAGCTCCTTTTTGAGCAGAGGGGTGAGAACAATGATCATGGGCCTTTTGGGGACATCCTGAGCCAAAAAGCTCTTGCCCCTCCTTTACTGCCAACCTCAAGTACTTTATCAAAAAAAAGGAAGGAAGCCTTCTCGAAGCACCCCGAACTCCTTCTGCACCCACGCCTCTCCTTCTGCATCCATGGGTGGAGAATGAAGTCTGATGGGAAGATTCAATCTGGCAAATTCTGGCCGGTCAGCCTGGCAGCTCCCAAATGCCAGGTATTATCCATTCTATACCCATAACATTTCTTTCCTCCTCCTTTCCTTCTCTCCAGTCAAGAGGCCACCACTACAATTTAGGCTCTAATTACCCTTCCCCTACACTATTCTAATAATCTCGTCCATCTTCCTACCTCTTCTCTCCTTATTCTCTCTTAACTACTATGAGACTGATTTTCTTATGACAATGGATGCCTGTAGATCATGGATAGCAAGATGGTGTAGTGGATAGAGCACTGTACTTATACTTAGGAAGACCTGAGTGCAAATCCTGCCTTTGACACTTGCTAAATGTGTGACCCTGGGATTAAATGCTTTACCTCTTGGCCTCAGTTTTCTCATCAGAAAAATGGGAATGATAATAGCACTTACCTCACAAGGTTGTAAAGATCATATGGACAGAGTGCTTTGCAAACTGTAAAGTGCTATAGAAATGTTAGGTGATATCATCATGGACCACAATTTCTAAAAAGAGCAACAGAGGGATGCCTAGTGAGCATAAGCTGCAACATATTGCTAACAATGAATTTCACAAGCAAAATGACATAAAAATAGCTAGGAAACGTATTGTCAGAAAAGGCAGTAGATTGATTCTTAGTACAGAGTAATAGATGGTCTAAGCGCCATAAGGGTACTTAAGGAAAATTAAAAGACCTAGATCAAAGTTTCTTAACCTGGAATTCATGGATACATCTCAAGGGATCTATGAACTTGGGTGTTTATTTTTACTAACCTCACATTAAATTAACATTTCCTTCAATCATTTAAAAAAAAGAAATATTCTGAGAAGGGGTCCATAAGTTTCACCACACTGGCAAAGTAGTCCATAACATAGAGAACGTAAAAACAAACAAACAAAAAAGAAAACCAGCAACGACAACCTGACCTAGAGGAATCCCCCTGGTGTGTTACGTAAGTCCTCTATGGAGAATTTATGGTAGAATGAGTACAAAATTACAGTAACTGAGAAGGGTTTTTATTGGCACCATCGAAGAAAGTGCCCATGAGATCACAGAGCCACCAAAGTATTGAAATATCCCTGCTCCAAAACACCTTCGGTGTTCCATTAAGAGAAAGTCCTTCCTCACTTCTATTGATCTCTCGGACTTCAGTCTAAGGCCAAGTTGCTTGTCCTGAAAGGGAAATAGGAAGAAATCTCAGTTGATATAAGCTTCAGGAGGGGTCTACCCCCATTCAGTTGTCATATCTCAAACAAACTTCCAGGCTAACTACGAAAAGAAAGAATGGCATTCGGGTCTACCTGCTTTGTCTCCTTTAAGAAGTATAAGGGAAAAGGGAAGAATGCGAAACTCTGGATAGAAGTTTGGGTACTGTCAATTTGCAATCATTCAATCAATTACTGTGTCTGGATTTTGGCATGTCATTAGACAGAGTCTCTCACGATATTTTAATAGACAAGATAGGGAAGTGTTGGATAAATGCTACCATACTTAGGTGGATTTATAATCTAGCTGGATGACTGGTACCCAAAGAATAATGATGCTCCATGATGGTGTAGGATTTCGTAATTACAAAGCACTTTCTTCCCATTAGACTGTGAGCTCCTTAGGGCTGGGACTATCATTTGCCTTTCTTTGAATTCCCAGTGCTAAGCACAGTGCCTGGTATGTAGTAGGTGTTTTAAAAAATGTTTATTGGCTAACCAACTGACTTTACATGTGAGGTGTCATTTGATTCTCACAATAACATAAGGTAGCTAGCCAAAATATGACTTATCCCCACTTTAGAGATGAGGAAAATGTGGTGAAGAAAAGCTGAGGGATTTGCCCAAGTCTACACAGCTAGTTAGGGCAGCTAGGTGGCGCAGTGGATAGAGTGCCAGGCCTGGAGTCAGGAAGACTCATCTTCCTGAGTTCAAATCTGACCTCAGACACTTACTAGCTGTGTGACTCTGGGCAAGTCACTTAACTCTGTTTGCCTCAGTTTCCTCATCCGTAAAAATGAGCTGGAGAAGGAAATGGCAAACCACTCCAACAGCTTCACAAAGGAAACCCAAAGTGGGGTCATGAGGAGTCAGACACGACTGAAAAAGTGACCGAACAACGTACAGCTGATTAGTGGCAGAAGACTCAGGTCTTCAGACTGCAGGTTTTTCTTCTCCCTATACCATGCTATTACTTAGGGGATCAGTGGCAACCTATGAGCCTAGACCCATGTCCTCAGTGATGTATCACGTAGTTGATTCTCAGACCCTGTCCAGTTTAACGTATTTATCACTGACTTGGATGAAAACATTAGAAGGCAATCCTTATGAAATCTGCAAAAGACATGAAACTGGAAGGAAGAGCTAATTCAGTTGAGTACAGAGTCAAGTTATCCACGGGCTAGAATAATGAATGGTAGGTTGACTCTAACAAGATAAAACATTAAATCTTGCACTAAAATAAAAAAAAAACATACTTAGACAGTAGTTCATGTGAAAGTGCCCCTTGCAATGAGCCTTCCATTAGCTGGTGGGGTCAGAGCGGCAGGAAGGTCAGGAAAATGAACACCTCCTCCGAAACTTACAGTCTTAGCAAGTTACTCAGAGCACTGAGAGATCATGTAAAGTGCCTATGATCACGCAGCTAGTGAAGTATGTGTCCGAGGTGAACTTGGAATCCAATCTTCCTGATGCCAAGGCCAGTTCTCTCTGCCGTGCCACACTCCTCTCTAATGTGATCTTCAGCTCCATTGATAGTACGTTAACTAAGTTAAGGAAGGTGATAAGCCTCTTCCACCATGTTCACTATAGTTAATAATAAGAGTTAATATTTCTATAGTGCCTACCATGGGTTAGGCACTGTGCTAAGCATTTTACATATGTTATCTCATTGATCCTCACAACGACCTTGGGAGATAAGTGTTGTTGTTTGTTCCATTTCCATGAGGAAACTGAGGGAATAGAGGTTAAGAAATTTTCTCAGGATCACATAGCTAGTAAGTGTCTGAGGCTGGATTTGAATAATAATAGCTAACATTTACATATATATATTATATACATATATATATATATATGGCACCTACTATGTGCCTCAGTTCTAGGAAAGTGTCTAGAAGAGGGTAGCCAATATAGTGGGAAGAACCAAAACCATGTGTAGCATATGTAAAACTTTGGGATCCTTATCCTGACTCCCATTCCCACTGTCAAGTCCCCAGAGGGCAGATTGTTGTTGCTGTTTGTCCTTCGTTTTCAAAGAGGACCATGACATCAGAAAGGTGATGTCATGACCATCCAGTGCCATCTCCAGTCATCTGATCTATATCTTGCCACTGAACTCAGATGGCTCCAGAGGAGACAGTAAGACTGGTGAATTTGCACAGTCAGAGGGCAGATGCTTCCTGGGCTTCTGGGGGTACTGCTGAGATACTGGTGTGTCTTTCTAGTGCTATTGGCTCAAATCCCACTCTTGTGTTTTCTCCCAATATCAATTGTCATTTACTACTGACCCAATGCCAATTAACCATTTAAGATTGATTGGCTTTTACAAAATGATATATACTGAGAAGATACAGCAAGAACAGAATTACGAACACATCCCCTCTACCACTTCAGCCTGTAGAAAGACTAGGCTCCAACTTAAAGTAGCTGTTACAAGAATTCACCCCAGGGGCAGCTAGGTGGCGCAGTGGATAGAGCACCAGCCCTGGAGTCAGAAGGACCTGAGTTCGAAACCAACCTCAGACACTTGACACTTACTAGCTGCATGACCTTGGGCAAGTCACTTAACCCTAACTGCCTTGCCTCCCCCCTCCAAAAAAAAGAAGTCACCCCAAATTTACTTCAAAATGCAGCCAACCTGATGGACAGAGTTGTTCCATTCCTTGCCAGACACAGCTGCAAGATGGGTCCATTGCTGGGCTAGGTCAAACAGGCATTCTCAAGCTTATGCCAGCTCTCGGGGATTGGCTGTTGGCAACCTCTGGTATGGTCTCTTGTTCTTGGGGCTCTGGTGACTATCCCAATCTTTCAGAGCTTACATCATAGCCTAATGATTCGTTCCATCTCCACCACTCATTCATCTAAGATTACAAAAGAAGGAAACGCAACAGAGATAGTACAACAGCCTCACAATGCCCTGGTGGATCTACCTCAACCCAGGTGGGGAAAATAGCCCTCTGAGACTTATAGCAATACTTGCCTCACTCACCACCACCACCACCACCACCACCCCCAGGAAAAGGGGAGCAAGAGGTCCAGTCATTGGAGAGTTTGGATGCACGCTCAGCAGCCAATTAAGAGGCTTTTCCTTGACAGTCAGTAAATAGACAGGAAAAAGTTACAGAACACGTACTGGTGCTCTGAATTAGGGCTTTCCTCCATTTCATATCAGCACACGCTTCAGAAGCAGGCCCACCAAATTCTGAACATGAGTTGGCAGCAGGCAGGGCCTGTTGCACATGCTCTCAGGACTGGGTCCTCATTGATCAGTTCTCTTATTCTCTTGTCATATGCAGATGAGAGCACTTCTAGAATATCATGTTCACCATAATTTTGGGGTTGTGTTCAGAGGAGGGTAAATGAGATAGTGAGAAGACTCAAACCATTTCATATATGGAAAAATTGACGGAACTATGGCTGTTTAATCTTGAAAAAGGAAAGAATTGGTGGGCCTGGGAAAGGGGAGATAAGAGTGATAGCTTCAAAAGTTCGAAGGGCAGTTGTTTTAAAATATGGAGTCCATATTTGTGTGGTTCCATAGAGCTCCTAGGACCAATGAGTATGAGTTACGGAAAAGTAGATATCATTGGAACTGTCTGACAATGGAGCAAGCTCTTTCACTAAATGAGTTTCCCATCACTAGAAGTTCAAGAAAAAGTTAGATGACTGTTTTTAGGGATGCTGAAGAAGGAAATTCGTACATGAGGTAAGAGATTTAATAGATGGATCATAAGATCTTTTCATATCTAATATTATATGATTGGATGATCAATGAATATTTTTGTAATTTCCACCATGTGCACAGAGGATAAATCAAGACTCCCTCCAATACCCTACAGAAGGAAAAGAATACCGTGGCCGAATGATTTTAAATTCCATAAAATTAGGGACTATGTCTTAATCATTTTTATGTCTTCCCCAATTCCAAGATTAGGACTGCTTAGTCAGCACTTAAAAATTGATTGCAAGATAAATTGACTAATTAGTTGAATGACCAATGAAGCCTCCATGGAAGACTTGGGATTTGAGTTTGGCCTTGAGGGATGGATAGAACAATTATTTGTTGCTTTTTTATTAATATTAGGGCACAATGTATCAAACCCTTTATTAGTACAGCCAGTAAATGGGTCCATTTGGGTACAGGGGATAGTATTATGCCTAGCTGTGGAGCTGTCCTCCTACCCACCCACATCCTTTTTCCACAGTCCCTTTCACCTCTGGTCCTCAGAGTCCAATAGAGCAGAGATGCACACCTAGAAGTTAGGGTAAGCCAAAGATCAATGGGATTTCCACGACTCTTAGCAAGGAATCCATTCATACTCTACATAGTGTTCTGTGTTGTGATCTATTTTTAACGATGTCATTTAAATTAAATAATGAACAAGTCTCTTGTCTTTGTGTTTCGTTTTGTATAGCCATGCCAAACAGCTATCACAGTTTGATTATAAAAATAATTGTTTCCATTAACTCTGCCCACTCTTCTTCCCATCGCCCCCACTTTGACCTGACTACTGATCAACATTTTCCCTAGAATATTAAAGCTAGCAGGACCTTAGAAATCACATGGCTTAATATCCTCATTTTATAGGTGAGGGAACAGAGAGATGAGGTTACTTGCCCATGATCCCACAAATGGTTGGGACAGAGCTGAGATTCAAACTGAAGTCTCCTGACTCTCGGTCCATCATTCTTTCCTCTATATCATTGGACCTCTCCTTCTAAACATTGAAGATGGGGCCATGCCATCAAGAGGATGATTTCCAAAATCCCACTATGGATAAAGAAGGGGGATGACCACTACTATGCTTTCCCAAGCTGTGGCATCCCTGGGGTTGGCAAAAGCACTCAGTGTTCATAAATCCATGAAATCTCCATGGCGGGTTCTTAAACCTGGACTGCCTTTATCTTTCCCCTGTTACCCTGCATGTCCCCTTGCCAATGATGCATTTGGAGAATGGAAAGTTATTTCATATTAGCTCTGCACGCAGCAGACACCCTAAGAATGTTATTGAAAGATAGGAAAACAAATCCGCTCTTTAAAAAAAATCCTAACATTTCTCTAAATTAAATACCAAGGGGTGTTTAAATCTTCTCTTTGGGATTATCCATGCCACTTCTCCCCTGAATCCTGTAGCTAAATCAAGAGGCAATAGAATTTCTGTATGGAAGAGAGCCTAAAATATCAACCCATGGAAAATAGGTGAGGACCATTTCACTAGCTAATTCATAGCTTAAAGAAAGACTGGGATTTAAGAATACTCCAAAGGACCAAACAAATTTTGTGTTAATTGATGTACCTGGTTCTTCTTTAAACACTGGAGATTCCACACATCTTCTCTTTTTTAATATCATTTTTTTCTCAAAGAATGAGTCATTACTAGACTGTTGTCTTTCGAGTGGCTGATGACATCTCTTAGAATTGAGGCTAATTCTGGAAAGAAATAAATCATAGTGCTCTTTTCACAAGTATTGTGTGCTAACATTTCCCATCCCGCTGTCAGAATAATAACAGCTCACGTCTTTTTTTAGTGCTATCAGATTTACAAAGCACTTTTCCTCAAACATTTTTGTGAGGTGGGTAGAACAATGTATCAAGATCTTTATTAGTACAGCCAATGAATGGTCCATTTTACCCCCATCTGAGAGATAAGGCAAATAAAAGACAGTCACATAGTAAATAAATGGCAGAACCAGGACCACATTAGAATTACAGAAACTCAGAGGTGGAATTGATTTTAGAGGCCACCTAGTCCAATCTATACCATACCTATATAGGATTCCCTTTTGCAACATATTTGACCAACGGTCATCCATCTTTTCTTGAAGACCTTGAGTAAGGAAGAACCCATTAGCTCCCAAAGCAGTCCATTTTACTTATGAAAATCTCCAGCTGTTGGGAAATTTATCCTCATATCAAACCTCAATTTGTCTTTCTATACCCATTACCCATAGTTCTACCCTCTGAGGCCAAGCAGATCAAATCTGATCTGTCCAGACATCCCCCCTTCTCTAGCAGCCTTCTCATCCTAGAGATGGCTAGAAAAGTCTTAAAGTTGGCTCTGGTGATTGACGAATGGCTAGCCCAAGCCTTCATTCCATGAGGGGCTTCAGCCATGTTCATTTCATTCTGGGTTTCACTCACTCCCCTGACTTCATCTCCACCCAGCAGCCCTATTCTTGCCCAGATAGCCACTCCTCCCTATCCCACCTCCCATTTCCCCTTTATATGATGTTTTCTTCCATTAAAAAGTAAGCTCCTTATGCCCAAAGGGTTATTAAACTATGCATACCCTTTGATCCAACAATACCACTGATAGGTCTATACCCCAAAGAGATTAAAAAAGGGGATTGGAGAGGAGGGAAGAACCTATCTGTACAAAAATATTTATAGCAGCTCTTTTCATGGTGGCTAAGAATTGGATATAGAGGGGATGCCCATCAATTGATGAATGGCTGAACAAGTTGTGGTATATAATCATAATGGAATATTATTGTGCTATAAGAAATGATGAGCAGGATGATTTCAGAAAAACCTGGGAAGACTTATGTGAACTGATGCAGAGTGAAGTTAGCAGAAACAGGAGAACATCGTACACTGTAACAGCAATATTGTAGGATAAACAACTGTGAATGACTTAGCTATTCTCAGCAATACAGTGATCCAAGACAATCCAAAGGACTCATGATGAAAAATGCTAACAGCCTCAGAGAAAGAATTCATGGCATCTGAATATGCGCTGAAGCGTACTACTTTTCTCTCTTTCTTTTTCTTTCTTTTTTAATTCAAGTTTTCTTCCACACAATGACTAATATGGAAATATGTTTTATATGATTGTACATGTATAATCTATATCAGATTGCTTATCATCTCAGAGAAGGAGGAGGGAAAGGAGGAAGGTATAGAATCTGGAACTCGAAACTTTAAAAACCATTAAAAATGTTTTACATGTAATTTGGGAAAAAATAGTTTTTTTAAAAGTAAGTTCCTTGACAATAGATGTTATCTTGCTTGGGTTTTTTTGTATCCCAAGAGTATAGTAAATGCTCAATAAATGCTTTTTCCATGTTTCACATGACAGTCTTTCAAATACTAAAAGACATCTATCATATGCCAATTAAATCTTTATATAATCATAGGATCATAGATTTAGACCTGAAAAGAATATCTGAGACCTTCAAATAGAACCATTTCATTTTACGGTGAGGATTCTGAAACAGTCAGTCAGTCAATTAGCATTTAGTTCTGGGGAAACGAAAAGAGGCAAAAGACAGCCCCTGCCCTCAAGGAGCTCACAATCTAGTGGAGCAGACAAGTAACCAAGTATGTGCGAAAGCACAGGAAGGCACGTGACTTGCTAATGTCTAAAATAGGTAGAATTTGAACCTAGGTCTTCTTGACTTAAAGACCAATGCCTTGTCCTTCAACCAATACTCAAGTGTCATGGTGTTCAACATGTCTGGACTGTCTCCAGTTCATCAATGCTGTTCCTAAAACGGGTCACTTAGAACTAAACACAATACTCCTGTGCTCTAGATATGATTTTTTAAAAAACTGTATTTGTGAATTCACCAATGAAGATTAGTACTTTTTCTGAAACTTTAAGTCTGAGAAAGTTGCCAGGGGCACAGGGAGGTTAAGTAACTTGACCAAGGTTACACAGCCTGTATGTGTCAGAGGCAGAAATTCAACCTAGATCTTTCTAGGTAAGATCCACCCCAAGAAAGGCTCTCTAACCACTATGCCATGCTGGCTTTCTATGCATTGTGTTTCTTTGATGTAGCCTAAGATTGTGTAATAGAGTTTGTAACCCACAGAGCATGTCCTTCTTGCTTCTAGCTATTTATTCTTTCTCAGCCCCGAAAGACTCAGGCATTTTAGGTTCATGAAACAATTCCCTTTTTGGTTTCTTAGTCTTGTAGGTTAGGGGCTGCATCAGTTGACAAAGACAGCTTCCCTCACTGTCCTCCTTCCTGTGGCTTTCCTTTCTGAGAAGTAATGCTTCCTCACTAGACCCGTGAATGGGTGGGAAAAGGGCAGCAGTATTCTTTTGCCCCACTCTGGCAGCACGGCATTTGCTAGCACGAAGCAGTGAAAGCTAGGGCTTGTCTTAGCAAGCTGAGCCTGGGCTTCGGAGCATTTAATTCCCTAATTATAGGTGACTGAACAATGATCCAGAGATGAGGCTGTCCAGACTTTGAGGTAGCCTTGTGAATCCAAGAAGTTGGCATTCCTGAATTCCTCAGTTAGTGTGGAACTGACTATATCAACTCTATACACACTACTGTATCCTCTCT
Organism: Trichosurus vulpecula; assembly: GCF_011100635.1. Lineage (NCBI taxonomy): Eukaryota > Metazoa > Chordata > Mammalia > Diprotodontia > Phalangeridae > Trichosurus > Trichosurus vulpecula. The sequence continues at coordinate 344,554,511 of NC_050575.1, forward strand.
ATATCCACTATCATACTTCTGGGAGATGACCACCAGCCAGAGAATAAGCTTGACTTCTGGCCTGGCTTGACAGAAGACATGGATTTTAAAGAAATTATTTGCACAAAGAATTGGAAATTGAGGGGATGCCCATCAATTGGGGATTGACTGAACAAGTTGTGGTAAACGAATTAGTAGAATACTATTGTGCTATAAGAAATAATGAGCAAGGGCAGCTAGGTGGCGCAGTGAGTAGCGCACTGGCCCCGGAGTCAGGAGGACCGGAGTTCAAATCCAGCCTCAGACACTTGACACATTTACTAGCTGTGTGACCTTGGGCACATCACTTAACCCCAATTGCTCTGCCTCCTTCCTGCACCCCCCCCCAAAAAAAGAATCAACTAGAAATGATGAGCAGGTAGATTTCAGAAAAACCTGAAAAGACTTATATGAAATGATGCTGAGTAAAGTGAACAGAACCAAGAGAATACCGTACACAGTAACAGCAACACTGTGGGATGATCAGTTATGATTGACTTAGCTCTTCTCAGCAGTACAAGGATCCAAGACAATTCCAGCACTCATGATGGAAAATGCTATCCACATCCAGAGAAAGAACTATGGAGTCTGAATGCAGATCGAAGCATGCTATTTTCACTCTTTTTTTTTCTTTTTCATGGTTTTCCCCTTTTGTTCTGATTCTTCTTTCACAACATGACTGATGAGGAAATATGTTTAATATGATTGTACATGCATAGCCTATATCAGATTGCTTGGTGTCTTGGGGAGAGGGGTGAGGAGGGAGGGAGGAATGTAAAAGTGAATGTTGAAAACTATCTTTACACATAATTGGGAAAAAATAAAATACTATTAAGTGGGGGGAAATTAAAAAAATTATTTATCCAGTGCAAAGTGGATGTAGAAGGTAAAATATCTATTCAGCAGTTCTGCAAAATGCTTTGTTTTGATGATTTTAGGTCTCAGCCTCCCAGGAGAAAGCAACGGTAGTTATATTATTAACTGCTACTACTTTTTTTTTCTCTAAGTGGAAGGTTTTTTCCCCTGTCTTTTATGCTTAATATTTCTTTTATGTCAAAGAAATAAATAGCTATCCTACATCTGATCTGCATTGTACATTGAGTGCCTTTTTCTATTCCCCTTTGGGGAGATCCTAGATATGAGCCAAAATCTAAGCTCTAAGCAATTCTTCTCTAGGTCTCCTGGGTGGAGGCATAGAGAATCAGAGACAATGAGACCAAGAGCATCCCAGGCTCAGGCTTCTTTAGGACTGAACTCAGTGTACGTGTGTGAGGTTCTAGAGCTAAGAGGGCCTCCCTAAGTGAAGAGGGAGAGGGTACTGCATATTAAATCCCTGTGCATAGCAGCACTTTTGATGATTAGAATTGCGTTCTTTTTTTTGATTGCTATGTCACACTACTGGCTCATATAAGAATCCTTGACTTCTAAGACTCCCAAGAATCTAAATCCTGAGTTTTCACTACATCCCAAATGCCTCTCTCACTACTGCCATCTAAAAGTTGGGTGCTCATTCTGAACTCTTCACAGGACCAACTGTTCCCTTCAATTCTAGTTCACTTTAGAACCATAAGAATTAGAAGGAGATGGGGGGAGGGGTGTCCAAAAATTGGATTTCATCCCAGGCTCACCTATTAATGCTTACATGGCTGAATCTAGGCCAGAAAACTAAGACAGTGTGGTGCTATGGAAAGAATCTTAAATTTGGAATTAGAAGAGACTTGATTTTGAAGTCTGCCTTTGACACTCCCTCTATAGCCATGGGGAAGTCACGTAATAGTTCTGAATCTCTTTCCTTATCTCTTAAATGGAGATACCTGTATTATTTACTCTTACTCTGTTGTTTAGATGAACAAATGACATAATATATGTAAAGCATGTTATAAACTTTAAAATGCTATATAAATATCAGATATTATTTTGTAAGGTCTGCATTTTGTACTTATTTTTTTAGTTTTCAGCATTGAGTTCCACAAGATTTTGAGTTACAAATTTTCTCCCCATTTCTACCCTCCCCCAACTCCAAGATGGCATGTATTCTGATTGACCTGTTCCCCAGTCACCCCTCCCTTCTGTCACCCCACTCCCCACCCATCCCATTTCCCCTTACTTTCTTGTAGGGCAAGATAGATTTCTATGCCCCATTGCCTGTATATCTTATTTCCCAGTTGCATACAAAAACAACTTTTTTTTGAGCATCTGCTTTTAAAATTTTGAGTTCCAAATTCTCTCCCCTCTTCCCTCCCCACCCACTCTCTCTAAAAGAGCAAGCAATTCAACATAGGCCACACATGTATCATTATGCAAAACACTCCCATAAGTAGCCATGTTGTGAAACACTAACTATATTTCCCTCCCTCCTGTACTGTCCCCCTTTATTCAGTTTTCTCCCTTGACCCTGTCCCTTTTCAAAAGTGTTTGCTTTTGATTACTTCTTCCCCCTATCTGCCGCCCTTCTATTGTCCCTCCTTTTTATCCCCTTCCCCCTACTTTCATGTGGGGTAAGATATCCAATTGAGTGAGTATGTTATTCCCTCCTCGAGTCAAATCTGATGAGAGCAAGATTCACTCATTTCCCTCACCTGCCCCCTCTTCCCTCGCAACAGAACTGCTTTTTCTTGCCATTTTTATGTGAGATAATTTACCCCATTCTATCTCTCCCTTTCTCCCTCTCTCAATATATTCCTCTCTCACCCCTTAATTTGATTTTATTTTTTTTGATATCATCCCTTCATATTCATCTCACCCTGTGCCCTCTGCCTGTATATACATACATACACACACACACATATATATACATATATATGTATGTATGTATGTATGTATGTATGTATGTATATTCCCTTCAACTACCCTAATACTGAGAAAGGTCTCATGAATTACACACGTAACATTTCCGTGTAGGAATGTAAGCAAAACAGTTCCACTTTAGTAAGTCCCTTATTATTTCTCTTTCTTGTTTATCTTTTCATGCTTCTCTTGATTCTTATATTTGAAAGTCAAATTTTCTATTCAGCTCTGGTCTTTTCACAGGGAAAGCTTGAAAGTTCTCTATTTTATTGAAAATCCATATTTTGCCTTGAAGTATTATACTCAGTTTTGCTGAGTAGGTGATTCTTGGTTTTAATCTTAACTCCTTTGGCCTCCAGAATATCATATTCTAAGCCCTTCAATCCCTTAACGTGGAAGTTACTAGATCTTGTATTATCCTGATTATGTTTCCACAATACCCCAATTTTTTCTTTCTGGCTGCTTGCAGTATTTTCTCCTTGACCTGGGAATTCTGGAATTTGGTGACAATATTCCTATAAGTCTTCTTTTGGGGATCTTTTTCAAGAGGCGATCAGTGGATTCTTTCAATTTCTATTTTACCCTCTGGCTCTAGAATATCATGGCAATTTTCCTTGATAATTTCTGGAAAGATGATGTCTAGGCTCTTTTTTTGATCATGGCTTTTAGGTAGTCCAATAATTTTTAAATGATCTCTCCAGGATCTATTTTCCAGGTCAGTGGTTTTTCTAATGAGACATTTCACATTGTCTTCCGTTTTTTCATTCCTTTGTTTCTGTTTTATAATATCTTGATTTCTCATAAAGTCACTAGCTTCCACTTGCTCCAATCTAATTTTTAAGGTAGTATTTTCTTCAGTGGTTTTTTGGACCTCCTTTTCCATTTGACTAATTCTGCCTTTCAAGGCATTCTTCTCCTCATTGGCTTTTTGGAGCTCTTTTGCCATTTGTGTTAGTCTATTTTTTTAAGGTGTTATTTTCTTCAGTATTTTTTTGGGTTTCCATTAGCAAGTCATTGACTTGTTTTTCATGATTTTCTTGCATCACTTTCATTTTTCTTCCCAATTTTTTCTCTACTTCTCTTACTTGCTTTTCCAAATCCTTTTTGAGCTCTTCCATGGCCTGAGACTAATTCATATTTTCCTTGGAGGCTTTCAATGTAGGCTCTTTGACTTTGTTGACTTCTGGCTATAGTTTTGGATCTTCTTTGTCACCAAAAAAAAGATTCCAAAGCCTGAGTCTGAATCTGAATCTGTTTTTGCTGCCTGGCCATGCTCCCAGGCAACTACTTGACCCTTGAGCTTTTTGTCAGGATATGACTGCTTGTAGAGTACATAGTACTTTGTCCCAAGCTTTAGGGGCTGCGCTGCTGTTTTCAGAGCTACTTCTACACAGCAAGCTCTGCCACACCAGTGGTCTTCCTCCCCTGACAACCGCCAGCCGGACAGCGACCCAGATCCAAGCAGGCTCTGCACTCCCGCACTTAATTCCTCCCACCAGGTGGGCCTAGGGCTGGAAGCAGCCGCAGCTGGAGCTCTGGGAGCAGCCCCAGAGCTGCACCACTTCCATGCCCCTGGGGCTGGAGGCAACCACACATTCTTTTCACTCGGATACAGCAAATCCAGCAGTTTTTCCCACTAATCTGCTCTGTTGTCTTTGGCATTTGTAGGTTGAGAAGTCCAGTAACTGCCACAGCTCAATGATTCAGGGTCCTACCAGCTATTCCACCTGGTTCCCTGTCTGGTTGGTCCTGGCATGGCCCACACTGGGCTGTGCTCTGCTCCGCTCCCAGCCCCATGCAATAGACCCTTCCCAGCGACCATCCAGGCTTTCCTGGGCTGGAGCCCTTCTTCCCTCTGCTCTTTCATGGGTTCTGCAGCTCTAGAATTTGTTCAGAGCCATTTTTACAGGTGTTTGGAGGGACCTGGGGGAGAGCTTAAGCAAGTCCCTGCTTTCCAGTCACCATCTTGGCTCCGCCCCTCAGTTTTTGTATTTATAAAACAGAACTAACAATGTTCCTTGTTCTAGAAAACATAGAGCCTTCTTAATGAAAGGGCCAAGTACTGCGGAAGAACTGCCACAGCATGATGCAATATAGCTCTTGGATTCAATTCAACCTTAATTGAGCCCCTGCTATAGATATGGCTAGCACTAGATATTTTTTTGTCAGTATCCAAAAAAGCTCCAATCACAGAACTCATTTAAAGGGCAACTGTTCCATGGCAGAAATCCTTTCCAAAACAATATCCTCTCTCCAGAAGGGGATTGTATCCAGTTGGTTTTTTTTTAATCTTCATTCTATGTTTATTCACTGGCACCTAGGCTGGGTGCCAGGGGTGATGGCTGGTGAGGCTCCAACACATTCATCTCTCCAGTAAGATGCAGCAGAGTATGAGAATGGTGATGTGGTAGGAAGCGCAGTAGAAGAAGAGGCTGAGCTGGACTAAGGAAGAAAAAGAGAGCCCTCAGTTGTGGTCTGAGGTGTAACTCTTGTGCTAGGGCATACTGTGCCAGGACTATCATCTGAGGGTTTATCATTCTTTTTGAGTCTGAACCCAAATTCAGAAACCTGGGAAATAGAGCTGACTCGTCTCCCCTAGAACATCTTCCCCCTTTGTAAGCAAAATGGGAGCGTCTTGTTGAGAGACATTCACTTTGCTGGGATGATACAGCAACTCTTAGCTAGTACCCTGTGACTTGATGGGTGGGGGAAGAGTTATGTTGAAGATGATTTGCCACTGAGTCAGGAAATGCTGCCTACTCTATGACCTACAAAAGGAGAGGGAAGAAAGGTTCTACCTCTCTCTCTTTTTAAGTCTTTCTCAGTTATGTCCTTTTTGGCTGGCACTTAAGTCACTAAACAGCTTCTAGTTTTAATTGTACATTTCTGTACTTCAAAGATTCATGATTTCCTCGGTAGGGGTATTCCTTCCACCAATACAGATCAAGATCTCTCTCTGACTTGAGAAATGATGTTCTTGAATTGCTGGCACCACAAATTACAGCACCCTGCAATTAATCCGAAACTCTGACTTTAGCTAGGTTGCTCCTTGGACAACAGGTGTTGTTTGCCCTTCATTTTCAACAAGGACCAATGACATCACAGGATGATGTCTTAATTTGCTTGTGAATTGGATTGAAGTGGGGCAGAGTAACACAATGTCATCAGCCTCACTCTCTTCAGGAGTCATTGAAGTCCAGTGGCAGGACAAAGGTCAAAATGTCTAGTGATGGCCCAGGATGCAGTGGATGACCTTGGCATCTTCCATGTCTGACCAAGCTCTAAAGGCTTCAGCCACCTTCATGGTCCATTGGAACAAATGGTTCTCATCCACCTATTCTGCCAGGGGAAGTATTCAAATGCTTGGGGTAGACATCCCCCAAGTATGCGAAGACTTTATCTAACTCATCAACAGGTTTGAGGCTCCTCAGTTACCCTCAACCTGGTTTATCCCCTCTGCTCAGACAGTTTACTAGGGTGTGGCCTCTGCACGTGCTACAACTTCTTGGAGCCACAGGTGAGAGTTGGGCGAATCAGGCAGACACCAAAGGTGTACAAGCAACACTGAAAAGGGGTTGCCAAGCCCTCCTACCAGAGGTTCTAGGCCTCCTGAACACCTTCTATATTATGATGAAGCCCTGGAGGAAAGCTTTAGGGGAATGGATAATTTGACAATTATATAATACTACATTAACATATTGCTATAGTGCTTTAAGATCTATAAAACACTTTCCTTACAATACCTTTGTAAGGTAAGTGCAAGTATTACTCCCCATTTTTTAGATGAGGAAACTGAGGCTTAGAGGAGCTAAGTGACCTGTTCAGGATCATTCAGAGTCAGAATTTGAATCCAAGTCTTCTGACTCCAAGTCTGGTATTCTTTCAACTAGAACCCATTACCTCCCAGTATGTAGCCCTGCCAACCAAAGTCTACCTATTCTCTCCATCTCCTATTATGGGTTCCCCTAAAGGTCAATTAATCTCTTAGATCAAGATTTCATCCCCCCATTCTTTGTTTTTCAGGACATATCTTATATTGCCACACATGGTCTATTGCCTTACTTGATCTTCTCCCATGTAGTCTCCTGGATGATTCCATTGGTGCTGTCCTTGGATGCCATGTACAATCCTTGTGTGGTCAGGGAAGCTGGACATAAGTCCTGCCCAAAATGTCCTTAGATCTCCTCTTAGAACAACTTTTTTCATCATTGCCCAACTCCCTGATCTCAACATTTGGTCCAGAATGAGTATTTTCCTTTAAAGCTCAGCTCAGGCACCTCATTGTGACTGTCCTGATTCACCCCCTCTATCCCACCCCTCACTAGTGTTTCTCTCTTTCTCCAAATCACTTTGTATATATTTTTACATATCCACATGCATACATGTAAATTGTACATGTTTGCATGTATAGCTATCTCCCCCCTCCCACCCAAACAGAATGTAATCTCCCTGAGGGTAGGCACTGTTTTATTTTTGGTTTTGCCATGTTCCTAGCTAGTTCCTGGCACATAGCAGGTATTTAATGAGCACTTGCTAATTGATTAGCAAATACTTACCAAACAGCTACTATATATGAGGTACTAAGTACTAAAGGACATACAAAATCTATTAAATAAAATTTCTGCCTTTGGGTAGCTCACAATCTAGTTGGAGAGGTACATAAACCTTTTGAATAATAATAAAAGATGGGGGCACCTAGGTGGCGCAGTGAGTAGAGCACTGGCCCTGGAGTCAGGAGGAACTGAGTTCAAATGCAACCTCAGACACTTGACACATTTACTAGTTGTGTGACCTTGAGCAAGTCACTTAACCCCAATTGCCCTGACTTCCCCCTCCAAAAAATAAAATAAAATAACAATAAAAGGTAATGTATAATTGACAAATGATTAATACTCACAAGAAGTACTACAGGAATTCTCAGAAGATGATGAGTAGAGATAGAATGGTTAGGAAAGGATTCAAGGGCAAGATGAAACTTGGGATGGGCATTGAAGAATGGAAAAGATTTGAATGGCAGAGGGGAAAGAAAGCTATTCAAGGAAAGGGGCACCAAATGAGTAAAACTTGAAGTTGGATTTGATCAAGAGTATCTGTATGATGAAAGATGGTGTGGCACAGTGGATAGTTTTCCACTTGGAGTCTGGAGATTCATTCTTTCTAAGCCTCATGCAACTGTCTAAGACTATAAGTTATAGAAAGTTTGTTATCTGCTTCAAAGGATGGAGTTCCCATATACAGACTTCTCACACTAACAAAAGGCAGGCCATATTTAGGTGATAATGAGGCCCCTAGAGCAAAAGATTCTCTTAGTGGAGTAAAAAAAGGTAATAAGTTTAGGCTTTATCCTGTAGTTACTAAAAGTTTTGCAGCCAGAGAATGTCCACCATGAAAGCCAAGCTTTAAGAAAATTAATCTGGTGGCAGCATGCAAAGTAAGTTGTAGGAGAGAAAAACCTGGGGCAGATGCTGTTGTAATAAGCCAGGCATGAAGTAAATAAACTTTGAGTTTAACTGGCTGGAAAGTTCAATATCTCAATACTATTTCGGTAGGCAAAAACAGCATTTATCATGGTGTTGGTTTTTTAAAATTCTTGCACATTCAAAAAGAACTAATCATTTCCCTATTACATAAATTGATTAGATCATCCATAGGAAAGATTTATAGCAGCCATTTGTTGCTAATCAAGCTAGGACAGCAAGCTGGAGGACAAATTAGCTAACTCTGCCAAGTAGAGAAAGGGTTGTGCCAATAGCTACAGAAGCACTGGGCAATTTCACCTCCTTCCTGACCTTTCTCAGGTGTATTTACAAAGGGACTAAAACCCCATATGAATAATTTGCTTTTATCCTTTGGTGTGTTTCTATGACACCCTGAGTACAGTACCCAGTGAAAATCCATCCTGGCTGTAAACATTTGGACAACCAGAAATGGAGCCAAATAATATTGTTTTCTTTGGGCTGGATCAAGTTAATGACATCTAGCAAGGGCTGGATATTCTAAAGGGGGTGGCCAGTTGCAAAGAAAGGGGGCAAATGTAAGAAATAGGACTGAGATAAGGGGGATGGAAGACAAACATAAGGATTAATGGCTGGGCAGGGGCAGATTTGAATAAACATGATATTTAATAAACAATACATTAATTTACATAAACCAATATGAAAAACAGCACATTTGTTTTTAGTGAACAGTGAGAGCTCCTGGCTAGACCCCACATCCAGTGAGAGAATCAGTTTACTGAGTGAGGCATTTTCATATTTTAAATGAGTCCTATGCTGATTGAAGAATAGTGATAAGTGGAGGTAGGAGTAAGGACATCTTGACTTTGGTCATTCATAGCAGACGTTCAAAAAACTAATACACACTGAGTTGGGGGGAGTGGTAAAGGGGATGAGAGAATGCCTCCTAGTAAAAGCCCTGGTAAAAAGCCTAGATCTTGATACCTGGGACCTTTGAACATTTTTGCCTGGGCAAGGGAATAAGGAGCCTTGACCTAGTTTCCCATGTATGAAATGGAAATGAGTAGAATTGGTTTCTTTCAAGGCTAGGAAGTTATAACTGGGATAGTCGAATTATGGGGATGTAGGACTCATATGATCTGAAAAAGGAACGTGCCCCCACCTCCAGTGATCTACCAGAAAGAGAAGTAAGGCCTAGTTGGGGGGAAACAACACCACGAGGCTTGAAATCAAAGGAGCACAGGTTTAGAGCTGGAAGGGATACTGGAGCTGTTCATCAGGAGAGCAGAGGTCTAAAACCAGCTTTGCCATCTTAACCAAGTTCCAAATTTTCTGAGCCGGAGTTTCCCCATTTATGAAATGGAGAAAACAATACTTGTTCTACCAAGTACTAAGAGAAAGGTAGGTGCACTAAACAAATGAAATGGGTTATCACTGTTATTGAGGAGAGAGAGAAAATGCAGTAATGCTCAAATTTTGATGAGGCATGGGTCTTGCTCCTTTCTGCCTGAGAACCAATAGTATAAAGCCCATGGTAGTGACATCTAGAGTGGTAACTCGGGAAGAGGTAAGAACTAAGAGGAGTGTGTCTCTCAGTCCAGCGTATTACCTCCTGCAGTACAAAAATACCTACACCCGACCCAATACTGAACCTCGAAAAGGAAGTCCACGTAGAGAGCAAATTCGCTTCTCCAACCTAGATTAAGGATCTTCGATCTAGGGGAATCTTGCTCTAAATCGCGGTGTATCAGATCAGGATCTTTCCAGAAATGCTGGTTGCAGTTCGAAAAAGCCAGATTTGGGTTGGAGGATAGAAGCAGGAAAGGGAGGGGGAGGAGGCTGGTGGGGGAGGGAGAATGTTGCCTGGGGCTTCAACTGACCTTGGGGTTGCAACCCTTTCCCTCTAGCGGTCAAATAGACCCCATTCTGGGGCAAGGCTGTTGTCTCAGAACTGGTTTGTTTGTATTTTTATCCTTCTGGAGGACTGGAGGGAAAAGTGGAGGAAAGGAGCAGGGAAGAGAATTTTCGGGGGGGGGGGGGGCGCGGCGGAGGGGATCATCTCTCTTCTGTACCGAGAACTAAATCCATTCAGAATGTAACTTTGTTACCAGAGGTTGCTCTATATTCCTCACTCCCTGGCCCTAGCTCGAAGGAGGCCAGGCTGATTCAGGATGAACAAAGTGTGGGAGACTGGGGAGCCGGTTAAAGATTGCTTTTCCAGAAACTGAACACTGAGGTTCAGGGTACACCGAAGGTGGAAAGCCCGAGGGGAAGGGCGGGGCGATAACTCTCATAACAACGCGCTAGAGCTCACCCGCCTTTTTCTCCACTTTTCCTTCCCAACCTCCCCACCACCACCACACACACCCCGGAACCCCCGCCTCCAAGAGCCGGCTCTGCGGCTGGGAACCTGGGCAGTACTTCCTTCCTCTGCCGCCGTTGCTGACTCTAGGCTCCCATTCCCAATCTGACCGGGAAGGGAAAGGGGGGCTTCCTCCTGAGTGTCTGCAGTTCGGACAGGGCGGGGTCCAGCCGCCCTTACTTCTCCACTCCCTGCTCTGTAGCCATCTCACTTCCTCTTTTCCCTCCCTTTCCCCCCAGGCAGGCCCTAAATCCTAGCCTGCCTTCGCCACACACATCACCTCCCATTGAGCCCCTCCTTTCCTCTAGGCCAGCTCCCAGATCCTAGGGCAGTAGGGACACGAAGGTGAAGGAGTGGAGTTAGGGAGGGCGGAGTCTGGGGAGGGACTAGCCTAGATTCAGGCAGAGACTGGTGCCCCGCCGGCTGCGCTGTCCGCGGTACTGAAGCTAGGCGGGACTCAGGAAAAGGAAGACTTGGTGAAGCTTGGGTTTGGGATATAGGAATGGGAAGGGTGGAAGGCAAAGCACTAGCACCTGACACGACGGGTGCCCTTGTTTGACGCAGCCCACAAGAACCCTCGAGCTCTCAGAGGGGTGTTTGCTTCTAGAGGAAGGGTGCCCTTGCAGTTGACCAAACCGGGAGAGAGGTCACCCCAGGCTAAGGGGCCAAAAAAATTTTGGCTTGGCAGTCTCTCTGCACCGTCACTCGTGTTAGAATTGGAAGAAGGGACGGAGAAGATAAATTGAACTTTGGACTTTGTATCTGAATTCAAGAAGTCTGCAGGATACCAGCTCCCACCCCCATCTGCCCAGTCCCTTCTCCAAAGTCCGCAACGGACCCGCAAGGCGTGTAAAGTTCGAAGTTGACTCTGAGACCACCAGTGACTGTTCAGTGGAGGTACCAAAGAGGAGGTGGAGAGAGTAGCTCCCCAGAGAGTTGGACGGCCAGAGGTGCCAGACACCTGTTCTAATACTCAGGTACTCAGTGTGGAGCGGACACGAAGACAGGGAGGCGTCACTGCAGCTTAGTGCTCTCCCCCCCTTCCTCCCCCACACACCCCGCCCCAGGCGCGGTGACTCCGCCTCTCTACACCAAGCAGTTCCCAGCCAGGAGCTAAGGTAGAGGACGCTTTTCCCCGGACCTTGTTTGGCTGCTGACTCCAAACCCGCTGCCGACAGGGGAGAGAAAGGGCCCGGAATACAAAGCCAAGGAACCTCAGAAGGCTGCATCTGGCTTGTTGGGTTGCTTTCATGGGACGTGACTGGGGCTCTCCCCTACACCTGCCGCTTCACAATCCTAGGCGGCTGGAGTCGGGTCCCGGAGTAGGGAGCTCCTCCCTGCCCCCAGCTCTGTGGCTTCCCCAGAGAGGAGTATGAGGGACAGAGGTCAGCAGGTCCCGGCCACGGGGCGGCTGGGAGCTTGCTGGATAGTCCTGAGCCGAAGGGAGGAGGAAGAGGAGAGTGGTGAGTTGATCAGGCGTCGGGTGGCTGAGACGAGTATCCTGGCCCCGCAGCGCTCAAAGCAAATCACAGCCCCTGTGCCAGAGCAGAAGGGGCAGTCGACTCTGTTCTGTGCCTAGAGACTCCGGGGAGACGGCGGGAGCCGCCCTTCCGGCAACAGCCGACTGGCCCTTTGGGGGTGGCGTTAAGGGGCTCTGCGGGAGGCTGGAAAGACGGGGTGAGGTTGGGCTTTCCCAACCCCTATTGTCACCATCCTTGCTCTCCTTCCTTGGGCGGGATCCTTTCCGTACGACCCGCTGGGGGCATGTATCGCCTCCGGCCGAGCATGCTACCCCCGAGGGGCTGAGGTCCGGACCATGTCAGCCCGGAGTCCCCGGCCCCAGTCCCGCCGCTGCCGCCGCCTCCTGCTCTGCTGCTGCTGCTGCGGCCGCCGCTCTCACCTCAACGAGGACACTGGCCGCTTCGTATTGCTGGCCGCGCTCATCGGCCTGTACCTGGTGGCTGGTGCCACTGTCTTCTCTGCCCTGGAGAGTCCCTCTGAGGCAGCGGCGCGGGAGCGCTGGGGCGCTACGCTGCGCAACTTCAGCGCGGCGCACGGCGTGGGCGAGGAGGAGCTGCTCGCTTTCCTTCGAGACTATGAAGCTGCCCTGGCTGCAGGTATCCGAGCCGATGCTCTCCGTCCGCGCTGGGACTTCACCGGAGCCTTCTACTTTGTGGGCACCGTGGTGTCAACTATAGGTGAGGAACGCACGCGGTAGTCCTTTCCCTCTTTTGCTTTTCCCCACATCGTTCCTTCTCTTCTTTCCTCTTTTTTCTTTCTTCCTCTCTTTTTCTTTCCCCTCTCATTTGCCCCCTTTCTCCTCCTTGTTGTTTCCTCTCCCTTTCCCTTCTTTCTTCTAGATTCTTTCTACTCCTACCCCGGCCCTTCCTGACACTTCCCTTCCCTTCTTTCCTTTTCTCATCTTTCCCCCTCTTCCTGCATGGTGCAGAGCACTGACATGGAAGTAGGGAGTCAGGGCCTGCAAACAAGTTACTTTGTCTCTCTGGGCCTCAGTTTCATCATTTGTAAATTGAATTTTTTTTAAATAAATGGAGCTAAAGTTCCTTTCAGCTTAAGAATTCTTTGCTCCTTCTCTCACCTCCTCTTATTTCCCCTCTTCTATCTCCTTTCTCTTCTCCTTACTCACTTCTCTTTCCTTTACAATCCTTTATCTCAAACCCCTTGGCCCTAAGTCCTTCTAATAGACTAATTTTTCCTTCTTTACATTCATTAAATATGAAAGTTCCAAATCTGTAAGATCACAAATGTTGATCAGCAAACATTTTTATGCTCTATTTCTGTTTCCTTAAGTTCCTTCGTTTTTTCCATCACTGTCTTTCCTTTTTCTGCACCTTTTCCCATTTCTTTTGCCTTTGCTTTCCCTAACTTTCTTGATAAATTCTTCCCCTTTTTTCACTTGCCTTCAGTTTTTTACCCTAAACTCCTTCAGCGCATATACCTCACCATTCTTCTATTCTTCCCCCATAACTTTCCCATTACTTTCCCATATAATCCTATGTTCAATTGTTACATGTAAGTGTAGTTGGCAGTTGCTGTGTTTTTTCATAACTCACCACTTCAAAGAGTTTTGAAGAAACAGCTCTATTCCAATTCAGTGGAACTTCAGATCTGTCCCATAGGTTCTAGAGAAGGGTGGCACTTTGATGCTGCATAGTGACCAATGAGAAGGATCCTCATTGCAGTAAGGAAAAATGTGATCAGCCATCCTGTTTCTCATTTGCTGCCCTTTGCCATTTCTGAAGGGTGGGATACACTGGTATGTGTAGGCAAAAGAACTTGTGGAATCTCTGTCCCTGGCGAAGATTGGGGATGGGCCAGTGACTTCCAGCTGGGAGGCAGGGGAATGGACTGGTGACTAGTCTTGTAAGATTCTCTATGCAGGATATAAACAAACCAAAAAGTTTCTTTTGGGGCTAAGGGGATGGATGGATCTGGTTGTGTACATGTATGTATTTTTATATATGTAAAGGTATAGATATATAGATATGTGGAGGCTATAAATGGCTCCTTTCCCTACAACGATTTTTCATGTGTCATGCTTTATATGTGTTTTTCTTTAAGGGAAGAGGCAAATGCAGACTGTCTAAGACAAACACAAACTGGATAAAAATACACTTTAAAAGCTATATTATGTTGTTATGGTGATTAAAGATACAAAATAACCAAAAAAAAAGTTCCTTTTAAGAGCTTCATCAAGTTGCCATAGTAACTAGAGTTTTAAAGTGCTTTGAAAGCGCTGGCACTGCCAGCTGAAAGATGACATCATGTGCACACTCACATTGACTCTACCCTGAGTGTTATAAATGCACTGTGATCCTTTATACCCTCATTATTCCATTCAAAAGAACACCTGTGCACACAAGCAATAGACATGTCATACTGCTCCTAATGACATGCTTCGGCTCCCTGATGAATCCTCTTGTCTGAAGATGCAGTTGTTGGCAGTCACCTTTATTCTTCTGGCCCATGTGTTCCCATGAGAGGGTAATTGTGTTTGTGCTCTGTGGATGTCCTGCAGGCCTTAGTCAGCCCTCTTTCTCTTGCCACCTCAAAAGTGGCACAGCACATATCATGAATGGGACTTCCAAAGCGTGCTTCAGCTATTTAAAAAGAATCAAGATCTCATGTTTGAAAATTGTTCTATGCCTTGTCTTTCTACCTTCTCCAGTTTTGGGTTGCTCCATAGTCAAGCCAAGAGGGACTATATTATCTTTCTGGGGTTTGAGAGTGTTCTGTTTGGTTTTTTTTTTCAGGAAAGTGATACATTTGCACAAGCAATGCATTGAAGGGTATGGCTGTACTTTCATATTACCCAGATGAGTGTTATGGGATTTAGAACTGGAAGGGATCTTAGAAATAGACTAATCCAATCCACTACCAATTAGGTGCTATAGTAGATAAACTGCTGGGCCTAATGACAGGAAGACCTGAGTTCAAATCCAACCTCATACACCTATTAGCTCTGCGACCTTGGGCAAGTCACACTTTACCTCTGTCTTCCTCAGTTTCCTCAACTGTAAAGTGGGGTTCATAATATTACCTACCTCACAGGGTAGTTGTGAGGATCAAAGGAAATAATCTTTGTAAAGTGCTTAGCACAGTTCCTAGCACATAGAAGGCACTTGATAAATGCTTATTCCTTCTCTCTCCCCCTTCATTTACCGGAAAGGAAATTGCAGCCCAGAGAGGCTGATGACTTACCTAAGGTCACACAAGTAGTAAACACTAGAGCTGGGATTCAAACCCAGATTCTTTGGATCCAAATCCGGTACACTTTCTACTTCCTCCCACACATCACCTCTAAAATGTGCTACAGGAAAATTTTAGTTTTAGAATGAATCTATATTCATGGCCACAGAACCAACCCACAGGAAACTTGGTGGAATGATTTCTTACGGTTTGTTCAAACGACCATATGAACAGCAGGGTCCCTGCCAATGTTGGTTTGAGGCCACAATTGAAAATGATCTCCTCTTTTAATGAGACCCTTCTTCCCAGCATAAAGATACAGTGCAAGTAGCCAAATAAAGAGACCCTCTCTTTGTGAGAATGGACTTGTGTTAAGAAAAGAACCTAAATATGTCAGTTTCCTTAATATATGATACTAATCTCATCTGCTCCTTGCTCATCACAGCTCCTTGCCCTGAAATCCCCTTAGTCTTGAGAGTCATTGTTATTATCACTGCCGCTTTTGTCTGCCCAACAGTTCAGAGGGCCCAGGGGTATGTCCCAAATCAGCAATCAGGGCTCTGCCTTCTCAGCACTAAGTGGAATAGAAAATGAACAAATATCCACTTTTTTTGCTTGACTCACCCAGGCAACTTATGTAATTCATTTACAAATATGGAATTTGTTAGGCTTACATGATCTGGTTTGGTTGTCTACATGATCTAATTAAATTTTTTTCCTTCTTTATGCTACATTAATTCAGTTTAATGATTCCCTTGAGTCTCTAGAATATGGTATTCTTGATCAAAAGGTCAAACCTTGTTTTCCACATGGCAAGGCTTGCACCGTGTGTAGATGCTGTGGTCAGTCTGTATCTCAACCTTTTGTTAGTACCTACATGACCCCCAACAAGTCACCAAACCCCTATCAGCTTCAGTTTCCTTATCTGCAAAATGGTGATAATGATAATTCCTACCTCAGAGAGTTTTTGTGAGGTTCAAATGAAATCATATATGCAATACACTCTGTACACCTTAAAGCACTCTATGTGTTAAATAATTTTTTTTTCCATCTTAACATATTGTTACTGATTATTACCTGCCAGTCAATTACATGGTCATTTGTTAAGATAGCTCAAATGACTTGATAATCCATTTAAGGTATATAGATAGGCATGTCTTTAGAATAAACTTTGTTTTGTCTTGTTCAAAAGATTGTGTCTGCACAGTACCAGAACACCCAGATGAAAATAGAAAGAGGCAGAGCTAGGGGCAGCACCAGGGTAGATGTAGCAAAGGGAGGTGAGAATCTAGAGTCCTGCTAGGCAACAGAAGTTTAGCAGGCACTCACTTCCACCACTTTGGGCTGTAGTAAGGCAAGCTGTAAGAGGAGGTAATGTGGTATAATTGATAGGGTGTTGTATGTGAAGTCAATTTTGGTTCAAATCTTACCTAGGGTACTTACTAGCTTTGTAACCCTATGCAAGTCTCTTAAAATCTTTAGCCTCATCCGTAAAAAGAGGGAGTTGCTGTTGATGACATCTAAAGTCCCCATCATCTAGGTTGGAAGGATCAGGAAAATATCACAAGCCAAGTGGGCAATAAACTGAAACAGTCTAGACAGTCAAGGGCTCAGAGATAGGAACCAGTGAGTATGGGAAACCATAGGGAGCTGTGGTCTTACAGCAGAGAACAAGCAGCTATATGCTTTTTGCTCATTGTGGGTAGACAGGAATTTACAGATTTGTGCTTGAAGCCCAGAGGAAGAAACAGAGTCCTAAAGACACTTCCTCCTGATAAAGTGAGGGGACAGATGTTAGACCTATCAGGGGAGGATCTGATGGGAGTAAGGCATAAAATGAGATGCTCGGACTTTTGACACACATGATGATGATATCATCATCCCAGAAGAAAGGACATAAGAGATCAAATTTCAAGAAGGACTGAGGTGCCCTTTCAGGAAGACACAATTCTAGAAGACCCAGAGGAAAATGGAATTGGTCAATCACCTCAATATTTGCTCTATAAAGTGCCCAACATCTGGGCATTAGACCATTTTTGCAGACAAAGTTCATATCTAACATGGCATAAAAAAAGATCTGGCAAATTACTGAGTTGACTTATGCTGTGTAAATAGTCAAAATGTATAGCGCAGGTGAAAAGGAAATCTGACTTATACACTTAATAAGGCTACACTGGTTCAGAAAGCTATGTAACTGTCAATTCTCTGCCTTTTTTACATTGATTGAACAGAAATACAGAGAAATCATCAGATGTGCTGAATTTTTTTTAATGTGAATCTGAAACAAAGAGATGAGTAGGGGAACCTGGGTTCAAATCCCAGCTCTGCTACATATTGCCTGTGTGACTTTAGGCAAATGATTTAACCTCTCTGAGCTTCAATTTCCTTATCTATAAAAGGAAGAGTTTACACTGGTTAGTTCTGAGGTCTAAATTTATGATCCTATGAAGGATGTAGCCCCAGCCACGTTGTTCAGAGCTGTTTCAAGGAGGCTAATAAGGATAGCTTTGTTCTCAACATCTTGGAGGAGAGGAATCCTGTGCATTTTCTTCACTTACATATGTTTGAAATAATCTAGCATGACTTAAACAATTCATCATTTTACTTCCTAAAGGATTTTGCACTGATTTACTTGAATGGATTAAAAGAAACTGCCTGTTGGGGCTTTAATTATGCAACTGCT
The DNA here is from genome assembly GCF_011100635.1 of Trichosurus vulpecula. Lineage (NCBI taxonomy): Eukaryota > Metazoa > Chordata > Mammalia > Diprotodontia > Phalangeridae > Trichosurus > Trichosurus vulpecula. The sequence continues at coordinate 344,572,527 of NC_050575.1, forward strand.
GTCAGATTTGTGTGTGTGGAAGAGGAACATATTTAAAAATCTTCTTCAAATGGCAGCTTGTTATAAACAGAAATATTTTTGCCTCCTGTTATTCAGTTCTCGGGAAGTGTATTTTAGCTGCAGAACTTCTAATCATGCCGCTATCCTAGACTCAGAGAAGAAGGTGTGAGAGGTGTCACGCTTGGCACAGAATAATTGAGTTTGCTGCTTTCAGAATTAGGGATGCTTAATTATCCAACCATCAGATTCATAACAAGGACTAACTTTTCCCTCCCATCATATAAATGTGGATTTTTAAAAATAAATGTTTCTGCCACAAAGGAAATTGAGATGTTAAAAGACCTAAATGTCAAGGCAGTATTAAAACATCAGTTCTCCTCTGACACATATGCTCTCCAACTGGGAAGCTCTTGTTTAGGCACATTGGAGCTCTTTAAGAAAGATGCTTTTAACCTGTAATAGAATATATTTTTGAAGAGAGAGAAAATCTCTCTTGTTTATTTTTCCAGTGTTGAAGAGGGAGTTTATTATTTTAGGTTAGGAGTTCTTAACCTGGCACCTGTGAACATGTTTTTAAATTGATAATCATGTTTCAGTATAATTAGTTTCTTCTGTAATTCTGCATATTTTATTTTATGCATTTAAGAAGGGGTCCTAAGGCTTTACCAGACTGCCAAAAGGATCCATGACACATGAAACTGCTTAAGAATCCCTGCAAAATATCCTGTCTATATCATACACACAAACACACACACTCAGGGGAGATTTAGCAAATTCAGTGAATTAGGTCCCTGCGGCTGAACTACAAGTTCTGTTGTGGTAGATTGGCTGTGGCCTATGTTAAGCTCCATGCCAGGGGCAGAAATTCCTGTGAGTAAGGGGTCCAGATAGGTCTGTTGGTACCTGTCCAGGCCCTGGCGAATATATATTAGCTCCCTCTCCTTAATGATAGCTGTCCCCTCAGAGAAGTCCTGGGCATAGAAAAGAGCATTATTGTGAAGTGTTTAAGAAGTGAAATAACTACTAGAGAATTATGGGATGTGGTACAACAAGAGAATTTTATCTTCTCTCTAGGAAGCATTCATTAAGCATCTACTACATGCCAAGTCCTGTATCTTTCCCCACCACCCATATGTACCTGGGGATGACCTGGCCTGGAGGAGAGAATGCCTGGGACTTGGACCCTGCTGGTTTACTGGACATCAGCCTGGCCTTATAGCCTCTATGATAATAATACCATTTTTAGGGTGCAAAAAGATCCCAGTCATTGATAACCATCTTCCTAAATGAAGAGAAAATTCCAGAGATAAAAATGCTTTCTTAAAAGGAACCTTAGAAAAATCATTTTGTCTAACTTCCTCATGTTATAGTCAATCAATCAACAAACACTTATAAACTACCTACTATGCGCCAGGCACTATACTAAGTGCCGTAGGTACAAAAAGAAGCAAAGGAGAGTGACTGCCCTCAAGAAGCTTACAGTCTAATGGTAGAGACAATGTGCAAGCAAATATATACGAAACAAGCTTTGTGTGGAATAAATAGGAAGTAGTTAATGGAGGGAAAGTACTAGAATTTAGAGGGATTAGGGACTTCCAACAAAAGAAGGGATTTTAATTGGGACTTAAAAAAAGCTTTTTCAGGTGAGAAAACTGAGACTTAGAAACAGTAAGTGATTTCCTAAGGTCACTCAACTAGTTAGTAGAAAAGCTAGGACTAGAATACAGGCCTCCCTTATTCCCTCTCTTTGTTGAAGGCCCCTTCAACTAAACAGAACCCATGGATTGTGTCTGGACTGAAAAGAGCTGTGGTCTTCTCCCCTCAAGGTGATCATTTATAGGATGGTGCAGGACACAAGCACCCTGAAACAAGCTGAGGACGTAGAGGTGAACAAAATAGATAAACAAGGGTGCTACTAATCAATTATAGCTGTCCTGCATAGGATACGTGATGGTGACGAGGATGCAGGGTGAATGGAGCAGTCAGGGCCCAGTGAGATTAACTAAGAATGGTTTCCTGGAGGAGATGAGTTTGAGCAGAATGTTAGAGGTTGGAAGGACATGACTTGGTAGAGAAGGAAAAGGTATTGGAGATTTCTAAATGACAAGCACAGTCTCCTAGGCAAAGATGAGGTCACATTTATGAAAATTACCAACGGAAATTATGCTTTTTATATTAATCAATATGATGTGTGTAACAAATATACTTATAATTTAAAAATCACAATTCCGTTCATAGAAGGAACAAGCTTTTTTATAGTGCCTACTGTGTGCTAAGCACTTTTTACAAATATTATTTCATTTGATCCTCATAGTAACCCCACAAGGTAAGTGCTGTTAATTATACACATTTTACAGCTCAAAAAATTCAGGCAAACAGAATTTAAATGACATGCCTTGGGTCACACAGCTAGGAAGTACCTAAGGTCAGATTTGAACTCAGATCTTCCTGACTAGTGGCCCAGTCCTTTATTCACTGCACTACTAGCTTCCTCTGCTTCACCAAGGTAAAATCTGTTTTACCTTGATACTGATTGGTGAGTTTGCTCACTTGGTATAAGGGGAAAAAAATCCTGGGGCCCTGGAGAATATATGAGGAGGCATCTGTGTGGATGAAAGCAGGAACCCCTCGGAGGCAGGTAGCTGCTCCTTTGTGGAGACCTGGAGCTGGGTCAAGAAGTAGGATAGGAGATGCATGCATCTGTAAGGTGTCCTTTTGTCTTCCTTTGTATCTGCAGGGCTTAGCTCTGTCACTGGCACATAGTAGGTGAATAATAAATGTGTCTTGGTTGACTGACTGTAAATGACATCATTTCCACAGGAAGTTTGGCTCTCACATTCAGCAGGACCATACAAACCTGGAAACCTAGTCTTAGGATCTTGGCTCATCTTTAAGGCAACAGAGCACAGTAGAAAAAGTATCAGATTTAGAGTTTAGCATGAGACTTGGGTTTGAATTCCAATTCTACCATTCAACTACCTTACTACCTCATTACTTGTGTGTCCTTGGGTGAGTTATTTAACCTCTCTGGGCCTCAGTTTTCTCATCTGTAAAATAGAACTATTGGATTATATGTCCTCTAAGGGCCCTTCCAGCTTGACGTCCATGATGCTACAATTCTGTGACTACTTCCTTTACTATGCTCCAGGCCAATACCTTACCCCTTTTAGAGCATTAAGGGGGGAAAAACAAGGGACTTTCTATAAATGCTTAATGGCTCAGTCATCAGTATATTGTGACTTTCCCCAATGAAGTTCAGCAGAGGTATAATCCAAACCATGAAGGAAACCCCAAATGGGAATAAGTCAGCAGCAGCCACACTTGTACACAGCTCTCTCCCATCTGGCCTTTGACCTCTCTGCTCTGTCTTTCTCAATTCTATCAGCTCTTCCCAGGATCTGTAATCAAAAACAAAGCAGGTCTGGCCTTTCAGGATATTTCAAGACACTATCTTGTCCAAAGTATGCAAAAAATTCTCCTTTTCCCCTTACATAAGGAACAAGATAGGAGTTCTTAAAAGGAACATTTACTAGCAAATGAAGAAAAAAACAAAGCAATAAAAATAAATTATACAAGTATAAGAACAAAGAAGATTACAGATCTTTTTCTGCATCTAGACACCGCTTGCCTTGGCTGACACATAGTTCCTCCTGCATACACAATCCACATCCAATTCCCTTATTTCAGCCCTTTCTAGGAAATGTCTTTGGCTCTAGTACTTAGAAATACTACCCTCACCTGTCCTCTCTTTCTCTCTTTCCCATTCAATTTGTCTGAAGTATTCACCAACCAGTGGTTTATCCTCTTGTTACTCTCTTGCTATACTCCTCAGGAAACACACTTTAGGATTATAGAATTTAGAGTTGGAAGGAACCTTAGAAATAATACTAATAACTAACATTCAGATACTCCTTCAAAGTCCATAAAGTACTTTCCACAAAATAACCCTGTAAATTAGATAGCACAAATCTTATCACACCTGTTTCACAGATAAGAAAATTTGGGCTCTTTCTGAGTCTAAACCAGAATCCAGGCCTAGTTTCACAAGCAGCCATCATGTGGTCTCGACTGCCCTCCTTCTGCAGCCAGTCAGCTTCAGATACCAGAAATAGACTGTCCTGGCTCTTTTACACATCAAATTCCAGGCTGCGCGTTTGACTGCTCACTAAATTTCTTGTTGGAGTTGGGGAGATAACTAGTTCTCAGTTTATTTACAGAGCAAATATTTAACTGATGCTGAGCTCAAAAAATGAGAAAGCACTCATTAGGCCTTTACTCTGGGACAGGCACTATGACAAGCAATGGGAATAAAAAACAAGTCAGTCTTTCAGTCATTCAGTTAACATTGATTAAGTGCCTACTACATGCCAGGCACTGTGCTCAGCATTGGGAAGACAAAGAATAGTGAGATAGTTCCTGATCTCAAGGAACTTATATTCTAATAAGGAGGGTGTGGCCAGGGAAGAGAGTTTTGGTTTGGTGAATCCCTGGGATGGTGAGTTGGTCCATAGAGAAGCCAAATGACATACCCTTCCAAAAGCCATAGTACTGTTTATTTGATAACTGAGATCAAGAGGCGAGAAGCTGGATGAGGGATTGGTCGCAAGACCGAAATGCCTCGTGGCAAGGCCGATGGCAAGATGTTAGCTGGATGAGATGTGAAGCATCACCTTATCTGGTCTGGAACAGGTTAGATGGTATAGTGAGCTCGTCAAGTTTGCAATTACTCAAGACAGGTCAGCCCCGGGATGTTAATTCCAAAGCTGAGTAAGTAGGTTAACTTCCCCAGAGACTGGGGCCATAGATTCTGGAAGCCCAGAGTGCCAACTTTTCTCTAGGTGAGGAGAAACAAGGCAGCAGCCATGGTTGGGCAGATTAAGATGGCCTGGGTGGATGGCTGGATGGGATGAGAATCTTCAATGATCGACGAAGCTCAGGTGACCAGCTTTTCTTGTTTAAGAAGGGACCTTGAGAAACATTACGTTGCTTGACCACCGATGCACACAATTTTTGCATTCATGGCCAAAGATCCTTACTTCTTAAAGCCTATGATTGTAACAAATTGACCATCCCTTTCCCCCTCTTCTTCCTCCCCCTTGATCCTGTGTCTCCCAACCCTATCCCTGTTCCTTCCCCTGAACATCTAAAAAACAACATACTAATGCTTCAGAGGACAGAGTGATTGGACATAAAACGTTTAGATATTTTCCCAGTCCATAGTAGAATATGGGTTAGGAAATCTTTCCTTAGAGATCGCCAAGTCCAACCTTCTCAAACAGCAGACTAGAGAAATTGAGCGAATTGTTCAAGGTCGCACAGCAATTTGTGTAGGTCAGCATTCTTCACACTATGTCCTCAGGTTGCAAGTGAGCCTGTAGACCTGGATTCAGGAAGACCAGAGTTCAAATCCAGCATCAGACACTTACTAGGTATGTGACCTTAGGCAAGTCAATTAACCTGTATCTTCGGGGATCAGAATAGCATCTACTTCGAAGGGTTGTTGTGAGGATCAAATGAGATAATATTTGTAAAGGGTTTAGCACAATGCCTAGCACATAGTAGGTGCTATATTAATGATAGACATTTTTATTATAGGTTCTCTTTAATAATTTGCCCTGCAGATCCCCACTGTCTCCCTTCATCTTCTCTCCCCCACCCCAGTATGTGATCTTTGAAAAATCCTATCATTAAGTAATAATAATTAATAGTTTCCACCAGTACAAGGAAGGCCATTCTCTTGCAGGCACTGAGTGCAGGAAAGATAGAAATAAGGATTTATTAAACACCTACTATGTGCTGGGCTCTAAGCTAACCACAAATACTATCTCATTTGAACCTCAAACAACCCTTTGAAGTAGGTGCTATTATTTGCCCCATTTTACAGTTCAGGAAACTGAGGCAGACAGCTGTGAAGTGACTGGCCCAGGGTCATAGAACTGGTATGTGTTCAAGGCTGGATTTAAGCACAGCTTTACCATTAGTGAAGTCCTACTTGACCTTAGCTAAATATACTTAAAACAAGTCAAGCACTAATTAGGCCCAAGTGTAACCCTGACTTGGTGAGCTCTCTGTCCTCCTTCAGGACAGCAGGGGTGTCCAGGAACCTTCCCTGATTTTCTTATACTCCTGACCATATTTGTCAATGTCATGTTTCTTTTCTTCAGCCTCCTGAGGCCTCCATGATTTCCTACAGGGATGTCATCTTTAGTTCTCTGGTCAATCAATCAAACGCCAATTCTTGTGACACACCTTGTATTTCTGTCTGGTGCTGTTATGTAATAACAACTGGATTGTTATTGAACTTTTTAGTCTGCATGCCTTATCTTCCCAGCCGAAATCTTCCCTTCTTCATAATACCACCTCACATCCATTGCCGGAGCACTTTACCTTCCTCAGACCATTTCCATTTAATACATTATTTTATTAAATATTCAAAGCAAATCCACAAGTTGGGTTAGGTCAGGTGCCTCATAAGAACCCAGATTCAGAGCTGGAGAGGCCATGGGAGATCAAATGGTCTAACACTCTCATTTTACAGAAGAGGAAATGGAGAGAGGTTAAGTGAACTTGCCCAGGGTCACAGAGCTAAGTAATGTCAGAGCTAGCCTTTGAACCAAGGGCTTCTCACTCCCAAACCAGTGATCTTTTCAATTTACCTCTCTGCCTCCACTTTATATGAATTCAGGAAAGATGTTTAATGAATGAAGCAACTCATGTGTGTTCAGCCTTGTGCTAGGCACTTTGGGAGAAAAAGAAAACAGTCCTTGACCATCCTTTTCTTTCCTTCAGTTTCAATTCAATTCATGAAACATTTATTAAACATCTACTGTGTACATACTGTGCTATACTCTTCTAACCTTGATGATCCACTGTTGGGCCTAGAGGGTCTGGGGGTATAGCACTATCACCTCCACCAAGGGGCCCTTCAGCTGTGGACTCAGTCATATGGTCTGACTAGTGGAACCTGGCCTCTAATGGGGGAGCAGGGGAATGCTAGACTTCCTTTTCTCACATCTTTGGTTTATTAAAACCACATTGTAGTATCTCAGGGTCTATTTATTTAAAGCTTAAGTTTTAATTCACATTTAGGGTTCCCCCTCCAAAAAGTAGAAAAATCCTTATTATGCATTATGGATCACATAAAGTATAGGTATTCCTTTCCTATGCATGAAAGAAATGTTAAAACACACCAAAAAACTCAGACATTCACAGTAAGACAAAACAGGATTCAAGAACTTATAACTACAGTTATATTCTCTTAGGAAGCTGATCCTTAAGACTCATTAGAACATGAAGCAGTTCATGGGATTGTTGAGTAAGCATTTTACATTTCACCTTGGTTCTGTACTGTCCAACAACACTCACTACATGCCCACTGTTAAAACAACCAAAGTTGGGTCAGTCAGCCCTCTTATGAGTGGCTGTCCTCTTTGATTCAAAAACTTCCTCTACTTCTAGCCAGCTTCACTCATTGGACCTGGGACCTCTCAAACCCGTGCCTAGACATATGCACCTTTAGACTGATACTCAAAAAAGGGAAACTCAAAATAATGAAAAGAAGCCAGAGGTCCAGGTGCAAATTCACTTGGTTGAGCCTTTGCTCCTCCTAGAAGCAGTGGGAGGATAGGAGGAAAAACCACAGTCCATCTCTCCATGCCCTTTGGAGGGTTCAGAGACAGGGCATGCTACTTGCCACATGGGAAAGTTGAAGCAAGAGAGTGATTCAGAGGGAATCTTTTAACTGATGCAGTGCTCTGACCTCCTGCAATGTCACAGACTGGGGGGAGGACTATCCTATAGTGTACCTCAAGCTGCATTAAGAGAGACAGAACTTCCTGGAATAGGGAGGCCATCATCTCAATGCCAGACCTTATCTGGACTCTTTTGTTCAGTTCTGGGCACCGTGGTTTAGGAAAGACATTGATAAGATAGAGAGTGTCCACCAGGATGGTGAAGGACCTTGAATCAATGACATAAGGATCAATTAAAGGAATTTATCCCAGAATGGAAAAGACAAAGCAAAACTCAGAAGGAGACATGATAATTACTTTTAAGTATCTGAAGAACTCTCATGTAAAGAAGAGATTAGATTTGTCCTTTTTGACCCAAGAGAGCAAAACCAGGAAAATGGTGGGAAGTTGAAAAGAGGCAGATTTGGGTTTCATGTGGGGGAAAGGCTAAGGACCAATTGTTTCCCCCTCCTTGGAGGTCTTCAATCAGAAGCTAGCTGACCACTTGTTGGGTATGATGTGGAAGAGATTCCTTTGGCATGGGGTGTGGACTAGATGGGTGCAGAGCTGCTTTCCATGTCCCCAATTCTGTGATTCTATGACCAACAAACTACTCAGGGTTTGCCACATCATAACCATAACACCAAGTTCTTTCAGTGCCTGCTTGCCACATGGCTAAATATTTATTAAGCACCTACTATGTGCCAGGCTCTGTTCTAAGTACTGAGATTACAACGACAGCTAAAAGACAGTCTCTGCTATCGAATCTCAATCTAATGGGATAGACAACAAACAACTATGTACAAACAAGCTAGATAAAGCAGAAATGGGAACTAATGTACAGAAGGAAGGGTTTTTTGAGGATGAGAGAAACATGGGTAGACAGAAGGGAAGCAGCCAATAGGTGGGGAGAGACTGAAGACAAGTGAGAGAGTCAGGGTGATAAAGGGGCTGATCTGGTGGAGAAGATGGAATGGAAGGGAATTACTTATGTAGATCGAGGGGTTGACTGTGGCAAAAAAAAAAAAAAAAAAAAAGGCCATCTCGTGGTTGCCTGGGAAGTGAGCAGGGAATATCTATATAGCCCATGTTATATTCTAGAAGGGAGAGGTGTCAATTTTAGGTAAGATATGGTTCTTGCTAGGGGTGTGCTGGAGCTGGCTTATACCAGAAAAAGCCTGTTGTTAAATTTTCAGTATGAGCATTTATACCTTGGACATCAGCAAATGCTACATATCAGGATTTGATTTATTGCTTTGTTGATTTTCTAGGCTTAGTAACTTTGTACAGAAAACATTAAAAATGTAGATTAAACATACAGGTGTATCATTCATACATTTTGCCTTTTCGGAGATCCAATTGTTAAATATTTACCAGCAGACCACTAGTTCTTTACTTCATGAAACTCTATCTAGTAATGAGATAAAACACTTAAAAATAACTATGACTCATAACATAACATGATATGCATATTATCCAAATAGTACAGCATGAGATCAGGGGAAGAAGAATGTTCCTCACAAGGACAGTAAGGGAAGACTTTATGAAGGCAGTGGCATTTGAGATGGGTTTTAAAGAATGGGTAAGAATTCAGCCAATGCCTGAAAAGAAAGTGTACCGTGTGAGCAAAAACATGGATATCAAAAAGCATCGAGTATGTTCAGATGATCAAGTATTTTGAGAGTAGAATGTGTGGCACAGAGACCTCCCTGTTCTTTTGAGATGGTGTGGCTGCTACCTGAAATCAAACCTTGAATATCTTTGGAAATGCTGTAGAATTTCAAAGGTGAGAAGCAAAGAGCCAGTTGGGGCCAGATCTCTAGGACACATTCTTCTGATATCCACTGATTTGGGACCAGAGCCTGAAGGGGCTGATGCAGGGAGCTGGGCAGAGTTCTCTGAAGAACACTGCATTGCTGTGTGACTACAGCAACCAGCAGCCAGCAGGGGCTGATTGCAGCTTCTTTGCAGTGCTGAAGCCCATGAGCAATTCCAGGATGACTCAGTCACCAGTCCACCTGCCTGACAGCAAAGAGGCAGAGAGTCGGGGTTGACAGCAGATCTCCACGCAGGTGAGGAAACCTCAAGGCCACTGTCCCACTCTCCAGAGACCCCCCTCTAGGGGACTGACTGAGCAGAGCCCTGTTGAAAGGACCTCAGGTAGACTTTCCAGGTCTTTAGATTTCCCTCTTTCTTCCATTGGCATATAGGACCTCAAGCAAAAGTATGTCAGAAAATAATAACAGTAATCGTTTACATTTCTGTAGTGTTTGGGGACCTTTTGTCACAAGAGCCCTGTGAAGTAGGTAGTAGGAATACTGTTATCCATATTCTATAGAGGTTGCAAGGTAAAGAGGATGAAGTGAGGAGGAGTTGGGTTCAGGTTTTACTTTGAACACATATTAGATGTGTGACCTTAAGCAAGTCATATCTCTCTCTCAATGCGTTGGACAAGCCTTTAAGCTTGCAGAGCTTACGCAGAGCTTAATTATACTGGTAGAGGGAGTTTCTCACCAAGAACTCCCCACATCATTGAAAACAGAGGGGGCAGGGGCAGCTAGGTGGTACAGTGAGTAGAGCACTGGCCCTGGAGTCAGGAGGATGTGAGTTCAAATCCGGCCTCAGATACTTGACACTTAACTAGCTGCGTGACCTTGGGCGAGTCACTTAACCCCAATTGCCCTGCCTTCCCCTCTCCCAAAAAAACCCCCAAAAAACAGAGGGGTCAGCTAAGTGACAACTAGTTAGTGCAGTGGATAGACACTGGCTCTGGAGTCAGGAGGACCTGAGTTCAAATCTGGATTCAGATACTTACCAGCTGTGTGACCCTGGGCAAGTCATTTAACCCTGATTGACTCAAAAAAAAAACCAACCCAAAACATAAGTCTAGTCCCTCTCCCTGTTTTGTAGAGGAGGAAACAATTTGAAAGAAGTTGAGTGTCAGAGTCGGGACTAAAAACCCAAACCTGGGCATTTTCAACTGAGCCAGATTGCCTGAGGGAAGCAGAAATTCAGATCAATCAGACTGGCTCCCTGGGAGGAGTTTTTGTGAGAAACTAGGTGAGGGGAAAGAGACTAAGATGACTGACAAATGACTAAGTGGCTTCACTGAGCTCTGGTCTCCAGAAAACTCGGAGCTGGCTTTGAGTAGGCACTTAATAATATGCTTGTTGATTGACTGACTGCTTTCTCATCCTTCCTAGTATGGTTCCTCCCAGGAGGTACCCAGAATTGTATTATTTGTACTTGTTTGTAGTCAAGTCAACTCAACAAGCATTTATTAAAGCCAGGCATGAGGCGTGTGCTTGTAATCTCTACTCCTGAGGAGGCGGAGGCTGGTGGATCCCTTGAGCTCCAGGGTTCTGAGCTGCGGTAGGATGACAGTGGCCAATCTAGCGTCTTCACTAGGTCTGGCACCAGCATGGGGAGAGGAGGTCACGAGGACACTTTTGTTGTCATTTAATCATTTTTCAATCATGACTGACTCTTCATGACCCCATTTGGGGTTTTCTTGGCAAAGATACTGGAGTGGTTTGCCATTTCCTTCTCCAGCTCATTTTACAGATGAGGAAACTGAGGTAAAGAGAGTGAAGTGACTTGCCCAGGGTCACACAGCTAGTAAACGTCTGAGGCCAGATTTGAACTCAGGAAGATGAGTCTTCCTGAATCCAGGCCCAGCACTCTCCACAATGCTTTACTGCAGGGCTAATGCTCTATCCACCTCATCACCTAGCTGCTTGTACCAGGCCATTTGAGGAGGGGCAAAAATGACCCAGGTCAAAAATGGAGCAGATCAAAGTTTTGATGCCTATTAGGAGTAGGATCAGGCCCATGAGTAGCTATTATATCTACAGCCTGGGCAAGATAGGGAGACCCATTCTCAAAAAAAAAATCAACCAAACAAAAAAACAAAAACAAGAATTTATTAAGTGCTTATGGTATGAAGGCACTGTGCTAGGCCCAGGACAAAATGAAACAGTTCCTCTCCTCAGGGAGGAGTATCTAGTGATACTCTATACCCTGCATGTCAGTACTTGATTTGTGCAGAGGGGAGAGGGACCTGAGACATGATTCCTGGCAGAATGAGATGAAGTATGGGACAGCCCTCCTTCTTTCTGGGCAAGCCTTGAGATCATCCCGTTGCCTATTACATCAATCCCTAAGAACATTTTAGAATAAAATTTTAAATGGATGATTTTTGATCTCTTAGAAAGGGAAATGAGGCTCCACGGGTTCACTAAGAGCAAGTCATACCATACTGACCTCCTTTTTCCTTTTTTCTTTTTAATGGGGTTACTAGACTGACAGATCATTAGCATGGTATAGACATGGTAATATCAGAATTTCAACACAGCATTTAGTACAGTTTCTCAGTACACCATTGGGGAGAAAAGGGAAAGATGTTTACTAGATAGTAGTTAAAGTGAGGTTGATTCACAACTGGTTTAATTGCTATATCCAAAGAATGCTTGTTAAATGGTCAATGCCAACCTAAGCTACGTGCAAGTTTTTAGTAGCTGGCTCCAAGTCTAGTGGGCAGCAAGGTGGCACAATGGATAGAGTGCCCAGCATGGAGTTAGGAAGACTCATTTTCCTGAGTTCAAATCTGGCCTCAGACACTTACTAGCTGTGTCACCCTGGGCAAGTCACTTAACCCTCTTTGCCTCAGCTTCCTCATCTGTAAAATGAGCTAGAGAAGGAAGTAGCAAACCACTCCAGGATCTCTGCCAAAAAAAAAAACCTACATGAGATCATGAAGGATAAGACACAACAGAACAAACGAGACTTCATTTTTTGTTTTGTTATGTCTCACTTTTTTATCTGTGACTTGGATAAAGATATAGATGCTATATATATGTACCTATATGTGTATATATATATATATATATATATATCTCACATTTGCAGATGACAATTAAGCTTGGAGGGATAGCTAATTCATTTAGTGAATAAATGAATTAATGAGAAAAATCTATTAAGGTCTAAGTGGGGATTTGAAAAGATTTTGACATGCTGGAATATTGGGTTGACTCTTACTAAAATGAAATTTGATGCTAGCAAATATACATTTCTGCTCATAGTTTTTTAAAAAATCAACTGTACAAATAAAGGCTGAGGAAAATATGGCCAAATAAAAATAATAGCTAAAATATATGTAGGACTTTAAGGTTTATAAAGCACTGTGCATAGGTTATCTTAGTTCATCTTCATAGCCCTCTCACTTAGGTCTATTATTATTCACATTTTACAGATGAGGAAACTGAGGCTGAGGGAAGTTAAGTAACTGCCCAGGGTGATGGAGTTAGTAAGTCTCTGAGACTATATTTGAACCTGATCAGGTCTTCCAGACTCAAAGTTGAGAGCTATTGCCCATCCACCTACTTCTTGGCAAATCACTTAAGGGTTCATGGACGATAAACTTAATATGAATCAACAGTATAATGTAATTGTCAAGACGCCTAATGCAACTTTGGACTACATTAGTAGAAATGTAGTATCCAAATCAAGGGAGGTGTCATGTTGGTCAAACCATAATTAGAATACTGTGTTCAGTTCTGGATGCCTTGTTGTAAGAAGGACATTAGTAAGCTGGAACATGTCCAGAGGAAGGGAGGCTAGGAAGGTAAGGAGGCTCAAGATCACAGTATATGAAAGAACTAGGAATATTTTAGCCTAGGGAAGAGAAGACTTAAGGATCACATGGTCCCTATGCTTAAATACAGGGTGTCCCTAAAGTCTTAGTGCAGTTTTAAGCTATTAAACTATTCAACTTTAAGACTTTTGGGCCACTCTGTATTTGAAAGGCTTTCCTGCAGAAGAGCATTAAGTTTGAATTATTATTCTAGAACTAGAACCAATGGTGATAGTTACAAAGAGGCATATTTCATGTCAATATAAGGGAGAATTTCCCTAACAACTTGAACTATCTGAAAAGAGAATGGGTTGCTTCATAAGGTAGTAAACTCCCTGTCACAAGATATATTCGAATAAGAGGTTGATGACAATTTGCAAAAAAATTAATGTATATAAGAAATTGAACTCAATGACCTCTGGGCTCCCTTGAGTTCTGATTCTGTGATTATGCCTATGCACAAATCCTTATGCCTATGCACAAATCCTTATGCCCTATTACAGGAAAGGGAAAAAAAGCTTTGGATGTCTTTATTTTTATGCTAACTATTTCATGATTTTTTTTAAAAAAAAATTCCCACTATTCTCTATCCACTTCCTTTTCTCCAAGTACCCTTCCTTCTTTATGGCAAAGAAGAGTTGAGCAAAACATCAGCTCATGTAAATCTTCCTAAATTTCTCTGAATTTCTTCTATTCATTACTTATTATGGTGCAATAATAATCTATAACATTCATATGTCATTTAGCCAGCCACTCCATAATGGTTTGGCATCTAGTTGGTTTTTTTCCAGTTTTTTTTGGCTACCACCCAAAGTCTTCTGCCTTATTTCTTCATCTGAAATAATACAGAGAACTGACCTACTAACATTTCTCCTAATGAAAGGATATAGTCAAACCATCCCACTGACTTCTTTTTTTCACCACTTTGAGCACTACCAGGGGAAATGTTAGGGAATGCTGCAGTTGGAGGACTTTGTATCCTGGAGCCAAAGACCAGCTTCTAGCAGAGTCTGTCTGCCCCAAGGCAATATTTCAAGCTAGTATTGAGTATGTAATACTTTGAACCTCTTCCTGTGACAATATGCTTCTAGATAAAAATCAGTCATCAAATGTTTATTGATATCTATTCATCCCTGTGTTGGGACCAGCAGATGGGACATGGATTCTTGTAAGACATAGCTCCTGTCCTCCAGAAACTTATAATCTCATTGGGGAAATGAGACTTATCCACATGAAAAAGTAACTAACAATATGAGGCTGCCAGTGTATGCTATGGGCCAGATGAGTGGAGACAATAAATGGTGTAGATGTTCAGAGAAGAGAGAGTGATATAACCGCTGGCTAGAATGGTCTAAGAAGGTTTCGTAGGAGAAGGGACACTTGATTTGAATCTTGAAGGATTTAGATGGGGGAAGGCATTCCAGATATAGGGACTACATAAGCAAAGGTTGCCAAATGGAGAATTGCAAAACTTCATTCTGGAAATAAAATTAACTAATCTAATAGGAACAGGGGTTTTATATAGAGGAACAGTGGGGGATAAGATTGGATTGGTGAAGTAGAACCAGATTTAGGGAGAGGGAGACTTGAATGGAAGACTAGGGAGTTTGGGCATTATCATGTAGATAGTTAGAAATCATTGAATATTTTTTGAGCTGAGGGATGATATTATCAAATCAATATTTTAGGAAGATTCATCTGCTAATAGTATGAAGAGAGGTGGCATGGTACATTAAAAAAGAGCGATACTGTTGGTGGAGTTGTGAACTGATCCAGCCATTCTGGAAAGTAATTTGGAACTATGTCCAAAGGGCTATAAAATTGTGCATACCCTTTGATCCAGCAACACCACTGCTGGGTCTATATCCCAAAGATATCCAAAAAAAGGCAAAAGGACCTATTTGTACAAAAATATTTATAGCAGCTCTTTTGCAGTGGCAAAATTGGAAATCAAAGAGATGCCCATCAATTGGGGAATAGCTAAACAAGCTGTGGTATATGATTGTAATGGAATATTTTTGTGCTATAAGAAATGACAAACAGGATGATTTCAGAAAATCCTGGAAAGACTTAGATGAATTGATGCATAGCGAAGTAAATATAACCAGGAGAATGTTGTACACAGTAACAGCGATATTGTTTGATGAATCTGTGAATGGTTTAGCTATTCTCAGCAATACAATGATCCAGTACAATCTCAAAGGACTAATGATGAAGCATACTATCTACCTCCAGAGAAAGAACTGATATTGTCTGAATACAAACTGAAGCATGCTATGTTTCACTCTTCCATTTTTTTTCTTTTATTCAAGTCTCCTTGTACAAAATGACTAATATGGAAATGTTATATGTAATTGCACATGCATAACCTATATCTGATTGCTTACTCTCTCAGGGAGGGAGGAGAGAAGGGAGGGATACAATTTGGTACTCAAAACTTTAAATAAAAATATTTTTAAAATAAATATTACAACAGCACCAAAAAAGAGTCATAGCTTTGGAGTTGGAGGATCTAGGCTCTGTCACCTGTGTGACCTTGAATAAGTCACTTCATTTCTCTTTGCCTCAGTTTCTTCATGTGTAAAATTAGAAGACTGGACTCAGTAATCTTAGTTAGCATGTGTGTAACTCTAAGGTTTACAGTGTTCTTTATATATGTTATCTCATTTGCTCACAACAACCCTGTGAGGTAGGTGCTATCATTATATTTATTTTACAGATGAAGAAACTGAGAGAGATGCCCAACATCACACAATAAGTGTGTGAGACAGAAGTCAAACTCAGGTCTTCCTAACTCCAGGTCCAGTCCTCTAGCCACTGCCCTACCTAGCTGCCTCTAAGTCCTTTCTATGATCCCATAAACTATGAAAGATGACTTGTAGAGGGTAGACTGAGTTTAGGAAAACTATTATGGAAGCTTTTGCAAAAGTCCAGGAGACATGATGAGGGTTTGGACTATGGTGTCCATGGTGGGAATGACAAAGAATTCAATACAACACAGTGTGCCAAGAACTGTGTTAGATATGGTGACACGAAGTGGAATGAGAGATGATCTCTGCCTTCATGGAATATTATAATGTAGTGGGGGAAATGGGACATTTATACAAATAGAAAATAGAATATGGTAAGTGGATAGGAAAGGAATACAGAGTGCTACGAGAAATACCCAAAGGAGAATCATCCCAGAAATCAGAGCTAGAAGAGACTTTAAAGTATCATCTAGTCCAACCCCTTTGGTTTATAGATGAGGAAAGTAACGACCAGTGGGATTTCAAGGTCACCCAAGAAACAAGTAGAAAAGTCAGGATTCATATCTTGGTCTTCTGACTCTTAAATCCAGTGATCATTCCCCTATTCCACACTGTCGTCTAGCTGGAAGAATCAGGAAAGGGTTTGTGGAGGAAGGGACTGACAAACCAAACAAAACCTATTGGGAAGCCCAAGGTAAAACAAAGCCTGAGATCAGGCCTTTCCAAAGGCTGTTTCTTTGAAGGGACATTCTGCCCTTGACATCAGGAGCCAGCAAATGCTCCCCAGTCATTTTGAGTGGGATGATGACAATAAAACCACAACCCCTGCCATGAAACCCAGAGCCTGGAATAAGGAAATAGGAGAAATGGGGCCCAGGATAACTCCAGTCACATCTCAATGGTTGCCCCCTGCTGTACTCTAAGAGCTGGTAGAGTGCTAATTTGTCTCTTTGGGCCATTGGTTTAAGGATTATTTTATCAGCAGGCTAGTGGGTGTGTGAAGTGGAAGTCTCTTATTAGATCTGCGATTTCCCTGAAATACAATACTGCCGGTGTGGCTTACTGGCTGTCCAGGTCATGAACCCGACTATATGGTTGTGTCTGAGTATATTGAAGGGAGAGATCTGAGTGTAACACAGTGATGCCCAGGAGAAATAACTGGAAATTTTTTCACCCTCTGCCTCTTGCAGGAGTTGTACTGCCATGAGACAGTGGGGTGGTCACTGGGTTGGCTTTCCAGGGACCTGTGTTCCAAACCCAACTATGTGACCTTGGAAAAATCATTAAACATTTCTAGGTCTTGGTGCTTTAACCATAAAATGAGCATAACAATACCTTCCCTGCCGGTCTCACGGGGCTATTGTGAGGATCAAGTGAAATTTTATACATTTAAATATGTATATATGTGTGTGTGTGTATCTATGTATGCATGTGTATGTATACACACATATATACATGTATAGACTATACATATACATACACACACATATACACGTATATGAAAATTCTTTGAAAGGAAATTATACAAATGGAAAATACTAGCCTTATTCATTCTCTGAGAAAATTTTATTGTGTACCTGCTATTGTGAAGAGTACAAAGAAATTTGAGATAGGACCCCTGCCTTCATGAGGCTTGCAGTCCAGTCGAGGGGATAAAAGATATATGTATTGCAACAGATTTGCTGGGCCAGGGAACTAGCGTACTTTCTCCCATTAAGCAGTCCCAGCTATGGGCCCATGGACTCAGTCTAGTCATAGGAGAACCTGGTCTCCAAAGAAGGGGAAAATCATTTAAAGTTTTGGTGTCTGGGGTCTCCCCAAAAAGGTTGGAAAGGTACCCCATGTATAAGGTAGATCAGGTATAAAACAGCTATTTATTTCCTATACATACACACACACACAATGTTTAAAGTGCAAAAAGAGTCATAAGAATTAACAAAGACTTAAAACATGGGAGCATAAACAATAACTCCTCTTATACTTTCCTAGGAGGGTAAGACTTAAAACCTTGGAATGTGAAATATTTTGTGGGACTGTCCAAGGACCATTTCAGCATCTCCTCAGCTCTGCACTGTCTGAATACCTCTCTCATGTCATGGCTTGGGGCTCATCTTTCTGGTAGTGTTTATCTTCTTGAAAAAGCACATAGTTGCAAAAATAAACATTCTGCTGCTAATCACACCAACTGAGGAACCCAAGAACTCCCAAACTCCTGACATAACTACTCCCTAAAATTCATCTCTAATGATCACTTTTCAGTCACTTGTGCTTGGAGAAAGAAACAGCAGAGGGGAGCAAGGAATAGTTCATCTGTCAGATTTATGGAAAATGGATGAATTTATGACCAAACGAGAAATAGAGAACATTATGAAATGCAAAATGGATAATTTTGGTGTCATTAAATTGAAAAGTTTTTGTACAAACAAAGCCAATGCAACCAAGATTAGGAAGGAAGCAGAAAACTGGGAAAGAATTTTTACAACTAGTGTCTGATAAAGGCCTCATTTCTAAAATATATAGAGAACTGAGTCAAATTTACAAGAATACAAGTCATTTCCCAATTGATAAATGGTCAACAGAGATGAACGGGCAGTTTTCAGAGGAAGAAATTAAAGATATCTATAGTCATATGAAAAATGCTCTAAATCACTATTGATTAGAGAAATGCAAATCAAAACAACCCTGAGGTACCACATCACACCTATCAGATTGGCTAACATGACAAAACAGGAAAATTATAAATGTTGGAGAGGATGTGGGAAAGTTGGAACACTAATTCATTGTTGGTAGAGTTGTGAACAGATCAACCATTCTGGAGAGCAATTTGGAACTGTGCCCAAAGGGCTATAAAAATGTGCATATCCTTTGACCCAGAAATACCACTTCTAGGGCTGTATCCCAAAGAGATTGTAAAAATGGGGAAAGGACCCACATGTACAAAAATATTTATAGCAGCTCTTTTTGTGGTGGCCAAGAACTGGAAACTGAGGGGATGCCCATCAATTGGGGAATGGCTGAACAAGTTGTGATATATGAACGTAATGGAATACTATTGTGCTGTAAGAAATGATGAGCAGGCAGACTTCAGAAAAACCTGGAAAGACTTATATGAACTGATGCTGAGTGAAGTGAGCAGAACCAAGAGAACATCGTACACAGTAACAGCCACAGTGTACGATGATTGACTTTGATAGATGTAGCCCTTCTCAGCAATGCAAAGACCTAAAACAATTCTAAAAGACTCATGATGGAAAATGCCATCCACATTCAGAAAAAGAAATATGGAGTCTGAATGCAGATAGAAGCAGACTATTTTCTTTTTTTGTTTTGTTTTGTTTTATGTTTTCCTGTCTCATGGTTACTCCCATTCATTCTAATTCTTCTATACAACATGACTAATGTGAAAATGTTGAATAGAAATGTGTTTGTAGAGCCTATATCGGATTGCATGCCATCTTGGGGAGGGGGAGGGGAGGGAAGGGGAGAAAATTTAAAACTTATGGAAGTGAATGTTTAAAACGAAAAATAAATAAATTAACTTATCAAAAAAAGAAAAAAGAAAGAGAGAAAAAGAAACACCAAGCAGATGAGGTCACTGGGTCTCAGGCTTCCCTAGCCAGCAATTCATCACTACCTACTGTCTCCTCACCTTGCAGTTTGGCTTTTGCCCTCACTGTTCAACTGAGGCAGTGCTCTCTGAGGTTATCAAAAACATCCTAATAACAATGCTGTTGACCATCTTTTATTGAACTCTCTCTGTCTCTGTCTCTCTCTGTCTCTCTCCTCTCTCTGTGACTCTCCTCTCTTCCTTCTCTTTTCTTCTCTTCTCTCTGTCTCTTCTCTCTATTTGTCTTTTCTCTGTCTCTCCCCTCTCCTCTTCTCTTTTCTCTCTCTCTCTCTCTCTCTCTCTCTCTCTCTCTCTCTCTCTCTCTCTCTTTCTCTCTTTCACCTCTCCTCTCCTCTCTCTCTGTCTCTCCTCTTTCCTCAGTCTCTGATTCTCCTCCCCTCCTTCTCTTCTCTGTCTCTCTCTTTTCTCTGTCTCTCTTTACCCTCTCCTCTTCTCTTCTTTTCTCTCTCTCTGTCTCTGTGTCTCTCTGTGTCTGTCTCTGTCTCTGTCTCTGTCTCTCTCTCTCTCTCTGTCTCTCTCTCTCTCTCTCTCTCTCTCTTCTTAGCTTCAGAGATACAATTCTCTCCTGGTTTTTCTTTTACCTCTAATCATTCCTAATCTGTCCTTGTCACTGCCTCTTCATCCTTCTCCTCCTCCTACTCCCTTAATGTGGAGGGTCCTCTCAAGGTTCCTGTCCCTTATCCCTCTTTTTTTTCTTCTCTTTTGACAATCATATTGAGTCTCATGACTCCAGTCAGCACCTCTATGCAGATAAGTCCCAAATCTCCAACCCAACCTTTCTTCTAAGAGTTACACCCACATCTCCCACTGTAGGGCATCTTTACTTGGATGTCCTGTTAGCACCTCAAACTCAACATGTCCAAAATCAAGCTTGTTATATTTGTCCCCTAAACCTCCTCCTCCTTCTGACTTCTCTATTTTGAGCAGCAACAGTGGCATCGTTCACCCTGCCTCCCATGTTTTATTCCTTGGTTTTATCTTTGATTCTTCCTTCTCCCTGACTCCTCATATTCAATCAGTTACCAAGTCCTAACTGGTTCACCTTTGTAACATCTCTCATATCCATCTCTTCCTCTTTATTCCCACTGCCAGCGCTCTACTACAGGTCCTCATTACTGTCTACCTGCTTGAACCATTGTAAGAGCCTCCCAATAGATCTTCTCACCTCCATTCCCTCCTCCCTCCAACTCTCCCCCTTCATACCACCACCAGAATTGCCTTCCTGAAACATAAATCTGGTATCCCACTTCTCTGCTCCAACATTGGCTCCTAATGCCCAAAGAATTTAAGGTCCTTAGCCTTATTCCAAGCCATGATCTGGTGCCAGCCTACCTTCCCAGCCTTATCCTATATCTCATATTCATTTTCAGCTGATCCTGCCCTGTCCTATGCTCTTTTTACCTCTGGGCCTTTGCACTTTCTTATGCCTTGAATGTCCTTCCTTCCTCTCTTTACTTACTGAAGTCATACCCATTCTTTAAAACCCAGATCAAATGCCACCTTCTTTTATTAAAAATAATAAGAGTAAATGCCACCTCCTCCATGAAACCTGTCTTGATACTCCTTGTCAGTTACTTTACCCCTCCCACCTCTCATAGAACCTTATTTTGTACCTAATGTACCTATTAAGTAATATTGTATTAATATACAATAATATATAAAATATAAATAATATATATAAAATAATATAGTTATCTTTTTTGTTTTATCCCTATTTTTAATCTGCAAATTCCAGGAGACCAGGGATTTTATCTTATTTAAATGTCGTATTTGTCCAAATCACTTAGTGCAATGCTCTGCACACAGTAGGTGCCTAATACATGTTTGCTTAATGAGGATGGCAGAATGGTCCAATGGAGAGCCCACTGGATTTGGAATCAGAGAACCTGGGTCCAAATCCCAACTCTGTTATTTGCTCCCTGTATTCACAGAACTAATTCTGTAGCTACAACAGACCTTAGAGGTTGTTTAGTTCAATTCTCTCATTTTACAATTGAAGACACTGAAGTCAAGAGGCGTTGTAACTTGTCCAAGGTCACATGGGTAGGAAGTAGTCAAGGCAGGATTTGAATTCAAGTCCTTCAACTCTTAGTTTAATCTCTATCCAGGGAATACCAAATTGAAGCTCATGAAACCTTCCCCTATACCTCTATCTAAAAACTGAATATGTACATAAAAACTCATCGATAGCTAACTTGGGTAAATTGGGTAAATCTCACATTTATAGGATTTAATCAGAGCAGAAAAGAAGCCTGAGAATCATTGTTTAACCTGTTCCTTTTATAGGTGAGGAAGGTAAGACCCAAAGAAGAACTTTAAGGTCATACAAGTAGTAACTGACAGAGGGGAGATTTGAACCCAGGTCTGATTCTGAATCCATTGCTCGTCCCACAATGCTTGGTTTTTGTGAGACTCTTATGTTCTAGCTGCATGGAAAATTACTGTCGGGATCAATTAGAGAACACTGTGTGATCTCTAGCCAGTGCTTTCCAAAGGGTTATGATGGTGCTAGCTCCTGCCAAGCCACTCTTGACTTTCCCAAGCCATTAATTTGATTTGCCTATGATGTCAGAACCTGCCAGAAAGACAGACCACTGAAAGATCATCCTTTCAAACTGATATAAATAGAAAAACACCACACACTAACAATAAGTGTGTGTGTGTGTGTGTGTATGAGGAATGATCACAAACAAACTGTATGAACTGCTTCCCAGTTGGCAAATAGACTGCCCTCTCTGAATTCACCTAGTATCTTGTATACTTCTTCCAATATACTTATCTTGTAACATTGTATATTATGATTTGCAGTGGTTAGAGTGCTGGGCCAGGAGTCAGGAATATCTGATTTGAAATCTAGCCTCAGACATTTACTAGCAGTGTGACCCTGGGCAAGTCACTTAACCCTCTGTTTGCTTTAGTTTTCTCACCTGTGAAATGGACATCTACCTCCCAAGGCTGTTGTGAGGATCGAATGAGATATTTCTAAAAGGGCTTGGCACAGTGCCTGGCGCATAGTAGGAACTATGTAAATGCTTATTTCCTTCCCTTGTCCCCAGCTAGACTATAACCCAATAGTCTGGTTCAACCAGGTTACAGAACAGTAACACTCTCACCTCCTTCATTTCTTCATACTGCCTAAGACTGCGTTAACTTCTCCATCTGCCTTGTCCCACAACTGACTCATATTGCGATTATAGTCCTCTAAGAGCCCCCAAGCTCTCGTGGAAATGACTGTCCAGCCAGGTCTCTCTAATTTTGTACTTATAACATTGATTTTTTGAACCCAACTGTAAGACTTTACATTTGTCACTATTAATTATCATTTTGTCAGATCCAGGCCATCCTTCATGATGGTTTTCAATCATGATGCTATCATCAAACATGTGAGCCATCCCTCTTGGCTTTGCATTGTTCGCATATTTGACAACTATGCCATCTATGTCTTTATCCAGTTCATTGACAAAAGTGTTCAACACCAAGAAGCCAGGCCCGGAGCCCTGGGACACTCCGCACAGGCCTCCTGATATGTAGCTATCAGTCCCTTGATGGCTTTCTTTGGGTCCACTCATAATTCAGTCAGTCCTAAATCAATCTAATTGTATTGCCCTCTAGGTCACAACTTTCCATCTTGAACACAAGGACTGCATAAGAAAATTGGTAAAAATGCTTTACTAAAATTCAGACCTACTATGTCTATGACATTATTTTATCTATGAGTCAAATAATTCAGTCAAAAAAGGAAATTAGATAAGTCTACCACAAGCTGCTCTTGAGTAAGCCATGCTGGCTCTTTGTTAACATCTCTTTTTCTAATGTATATCAACCATCTCTTTAATAATGTGTTTTAGAATTTTGCCAAAAAGTCAAAGTCAAGCTTACCAATAGGTAGTATATGAAACACTCACCTTGTTCCTTTTTTTTTTTTTTTGAAAATCAGGACATCTGTCCGTCTCCAGTCCTGTTTATGGCATCTTTCATCTTTGACATAGTCTCGCATATATTATTAATCACGCCTTTAGCAATCACATCTGCCCAGGATATGAGTTATACAAGCCAAAGATCTTGAATTCACTGAGAGCAATTGAGTACTCTGTTGTCTCCCAAATAACTATTTTTGTTCTAACCTCAGTCCAAATGTTATTCTCTTGGCAGAGATAACAGAAGCAAAGTGAAAAATGAATAGTTCCACTTTCTCTCCATTGTCCTATTTATCCTAAGCAGTGTCCTGTCCCTCCCTCATGTCACCTCTTGCCCCTAGTAAAATTTGTCACCTTCAGTTGATTCTGTGCTTAGGTGCTCATGGCCCTGTTCTTATAAGGTCACACCCCTTTTATGAAACTACCTTCCATTTTTTGCCCTTTCTTCCATCTTCTACATAGGTCTTTAAAATCAAATTTAATTGTTATCTTTAGACAGCTTCCATTTTTCTCCCTTAAGAAGTGAGTGTTCAAACATTGTACAATGACCAACTTTGATAGATTGAGCTTTTCTCAGCAATGCCATGATCTAAGACAATTCCAAAAGACTCATAATGGAAAATGTTATCCACATCCAGAGAAAGAACTATGGTGCCTGATTACAGATCGAAATATACTATTTTCTCTTTTTTGTTGTTGGTTTTTTTTTTCTTTCTCGTGGTTTTTTCCTTTTGTTCTGATTCTTGTTTCACAACATGACTAATGTGAAAATATGTTTTATGTGATTGTCCATGTATAGCCTATATCAGATTACTTGCCATCTTGGGGAGAGAGGGAGAAAAAAATTTGGAACTCAAAATCTTATAAAAGTGAATGTTGAAGACTATCTTTACATGTACTTGGAAAAAAAAATACTATTAAGTGGGAAAAATGACTAATTGATAAAAAAAAGATATGAGTGTTCATCAGACTCATTTGTTTGTGTTATTAGGATTTTATTTTTGAGAGCTTCCCATCCCATTGGGCTGACTCCCTGTAGAATTTGGGCCAAGGAATCCCACCTATCTATTCTCCAAACTCTTTGCAATACTCCCCTAAAATGCATATCAGATAAAGCCTCTCTCACAAATTCTGAAGTAGAATTTTTTTTTCTCCCTATGTCACATTATTTCTACTTCAGGAACTATTTACTCCTTGATGGTTAAAATCAGAATTTTCTCTACCTTCTAAAGGATAGGGAAGGGAAGGAGAGGAAAACAAGCATTTATTAAGCACTAATTATGTACCAGACATGCTGAGTGCTTTACAAATATTATCTCATTTGATACTCACAAAAACCTGGAGAAAGTAGATATCATTATTCTCCCCTTTTTACAGTAGAGGAGTCCAAGACAGAAAAAAGTAAAGCGTTTTGCCCTGGGTCACACAACTAATAAATAAACGAGGCCAGATTTGAGCTCAGGTCTTCCTGACTCTCAGGCCAGGGCTCTATCCACTGGGCCACCCAGCTACCTAGAATGAAAATCAATTATTAATAATAATATAATTTTATATATGTGCACCTATTTGTGTCTGACAGTAACTATCTCTAGGGTGGTGTGGGGGCAAGAAAAAAGGAAATTTACATGGTAACTTCATTATATATTTAAAATGAATAGCAAGTTGTATATAATTGATTGGCAGTTTCATGTACAATAATCTTTTTTCTTATGCTACATTATGGAAATGCTTATTTTATTCCATAAATTAAAAATAAAATAAATTTTTAAAAAATCACATGTACAACCTGGAAATGGTTATACTTTCATGGTTAAAACATTCAACCGTCTTTCCCAGGGCTCTTCCCAGGACTGGGGTGGCCTTCTTTAAGAAAGCCCAAAATGGGAAAATCCAGACTTACTAAACAAATAGATTGTGAGGTATTTATCTAATAAATGCTTCTTGACTGATTGATATTTTAAAAAATAATACTATAAAATTGTTATTAAGACTAGTCAAGAATTTGCTAGTGGTTTTGCTTTTGGCAGAGAGGGAGAATTCTAGCAGGCATTCAGATGACGAAGTCTCCTATCACTTCTATACTATGCCTCTGTGTCAGGTTTGTGATGTTTCTCAATCTCCATGTCTGTTTCTGCCTTCTGAGTAGGTGGTTTATTGCATACTCTTCTCCCTCCATTGAATTTCATCTGAATGTGCTCTATCATACTTACCCTGTATCATTAATGGATTTATTCATATAAACATACCTCCTGAAAGTGTGATGCTTCTTCACTTGTTTGTCAATCTTTTGAATAAGGCATGCCTTCCATGGTCATGTTCTAGTCATGAGTATATGTCACCAAGTCTTGTTGATACTTATGAGGTTAATTTTGTCTCATTGCACTGGGATCTCTACTTCACCTTGTTTATCGTCCATGTTTTGGGAAGTGTATGTCTATTGAAGGTTGTGTTTGTCACTAGGCCCTTTCTTGGATATTGTGTTCTATGAAATCCTTGTTTCTGTTTTCCTAATACTATCTGTGGAATCTGCTTTGGCATATGTATTTGGTCAGCTTTCTCTGTCCTCCTCCATATTCAATACAAAGCCCTCCCGTCACAACATTTCTGACAAATATATTCTTACCAGTTCTCGTCACATACACTTCCTCTCCTGCCAGGAGCCCATCATTCCAACATTTTAAGCTATAGTCAGGAAATCTAAATCCCTCTTACAGGATGAGAAAACTGGAGGACCACCATCCTAGAGGAAAGAGAGTCAGGGAATTTGGAAAAGTATGTTAGACATCCTCTAATTCTCCCATTTTATGGATAAGGAAATTGAGATAAGAAAAATTAAATACTTTCCTCAAAGTCACACAAATAGTGCTGACTGGGTTTGACAACCACAGAAAGGGAGGGAGGAAGGGGGAGAAAGGGAACAAGTATTTATTAAGTACCTACTATGTGCCAGTTAACTGTGCTAACTGCTTTACAAATATTATGTAACTTGATCCTCACAACCACTCTATGAGGTAGTCCTTAGAATAGAAACACATTGAACTTCCTTATGTCCATACATTTCACCTGCCCCTACCTGAAATACCTCTCCTTTCTCCTCTCCTAGTGAAATCTTATCCTGCTGTCAAGGTCCAACCTAAGTCCCATTTACTTCATAAAGACTCCCCTGACTACCCCCAATTCATCATGTTCTCTCCTCTGTATAGCTATGCCTTTCATGGCATTTGTCATCCACTGATGTATAAGGGTTATCTTTTCATCTGGCACATTTCTTATCTATCCAGCAGAATTAAAAGTTCCTTGAGGACAGGGGCACACCTTCCTGTATCTTCTATAGCCCCAAGGACAGTATGTGCATGTGTAGACCATTCGAGGTGCTTATCTCTTTCTGTATGTCAGTTTAAATATGCCTTTTCATTTTTTACAAAATCCCTGGGGTAAGTTGGACATGGTTCAGGAGGAAGAGAAATATAATTCTGGTGATGACATTTAAAATGGTGTCTGGCCTTTCATTTTACACAAATAACTACTCAAGGGCAGAGGATGAAGACTGAGGATAGATAGAGCTTGATTTTTTTTTTCCTTTCTCCAAAGAACAGTGTGAATTTTTTGAGGGTGGAATGCCCTTGGATGGGGGCTCTAACCGCCCCCTCAGCATTTTAGGAGTGTTTGCCAAGTGCTAGGAATGGAAGCTCAGACTCCTCTGAGCAGAAAACGAAAGGAGACTGGGGAGCTCAGGGCAAGGACCCGGAGGAAGGAGAGACCCCTAGCAGTCTGAGAAGCTGGTGACAACAACAACAAGGACGATGACATTTAGAGAATGCTTCAAAGTGTGCCAAGTGCTTCACATCCCCCATCTCATTCTAGCCTCACAGCAGCCCGTGGACTAAAGCCATTGTCATCCCTGTCTTGTGGATAAACTGATATCCCCAAAGGTTAATTGACTTGCCCCAGGTCACACAGATGGTAGGTGTCAAAGGCAGGATTCAAGGTCAGGTTTTCTTGACTCCTTATACACACACACACACACACACACACACACACACACACACACACACAATGCCCCTACCAAGTCTATTCTTCTACAAGTTAAACAATCAGTTCTTTCAACCACTCTTGATATGGCATCAGCTCAAGGACCTTCACCATCCTGGTTGCCATAACCTAGATTCTTTCCAGGTTGTCAACATCCTTCACAAAATGTGGTACCCAGAAACTGACACAATATCCTTGGTTGGTTGGTTGTTGTCCTTCGTTCTTGAAGGGGACCAAAATGACATCACTATGCTTGAGTCAAGATTCAGGGAGTCCAACTGTGGCTGTTCAGGCTAATACGAGCTCAGAATGCTCTACCACAGGTCAGGCACAAATACCCCAGGCATTGTCTAACTAAGGTAGCAAACATAAGGACCATCACATCCTTATTTCTGCAAGTTATACTTCCTCAGTGTAGCCCAAGAAGTCTTCAGGTTTCTTGCCTGCTATGTCATCTTGTTGATCCACACTGAAATTGCACCCCATTATATAAAACTCCCAAATATTTTTAGACAATTCACTACTTAACCACGACTTCCCTACCTTGTACTTGTAAAGTCAATTTTTGAACCCAAATGTGAGACTTTATATTTATTCCTATCTAATTTCATTAGCCCATATAGGGGTGGGGAACCTGAGGACACTCCATAGAACAAATCCCTAAGGGATTTGGATTCAGTCAAAGGGCGACACTTGAGGACCTAGAGAGCCACATGTTCCCCATCCTTGATAGGTATCCTATCAAAATCTTGTTTGATTCAGATTCACTAATCCATAGATGGGGTCCTTTCTTCCTTTGTGTCATCTGCAAATTGAATGAGTGTAGCATTATCCAAGTCATTGACAAAAATGTTGAACAGTACAGGGCCTACCTACCATGGATCTCTGGGATGGTCCACTAAAGGCTTCCTTCCAAGTTCCATTAATGACCACACAACAGGTCTGACCATTCAACCACTTTAAATCTATCTAATTATACTATTGTTAAACTTTTGTCCTGGACTATTGTCCAGCATAAGAAACTCCAATTAGGAAACTGAGAGACGATTAGGGGTAGTGATTTGCTGGTAATCATATGCAAGGAGGTGAACCCTGGTCTTTGCGACTCCAGATCCAAGACCCTGGCCATTATGCTAAGTTATTGCTATTCTGTGCCATCTTCCCATAGAAGGCAAACCCAGAGTCCCAGCATAAGGGAAGACAATCATTGATAGGACTTCGGTGAGATTGTTCATGGAGAAATACTCGTACTAACTTGGAGGAGCTATGTAGCCAAAGACAAAAGCCCAACTTAGCCCTCATTTTAGTGAAGGATAAGGGAACAGGAAGAAGAGGGGAAAGAAAGAAAGGGCAAAGGAGAAGACTAAAGAGATAAGTACCTAAGGGACAAGAATAATTAGTGAAAATTAGGGCCTGCAGGCTTCCTCCCCACAACTCCAACCTCCACCCCAGACCACACCTTAGGTGAGCCCCTGCCTAGTTGGCCCTGCCCTCATCCCTCTCCTAGCATCAGTCTCCTGGAATCTGGGGACTTGAAGGAGATTTGAGCTCTCTCCCTGAGGCCTTAAGGCCTTACCCAACTGAATTTGTCTTAAAAAGTTGATTTAAGGGCTCCTTTCCTGATCCTTCCCCAGGAACACAGGTGTATGGGGGGCGGGGTGCTGGGTGTGTCCACGCACACCCTAATGAACCAATGGCCTGGTGTTAGAAGTACTTTGGGGCAGAGGTAGTTTTCTCAGTCTCAGTTCCCAGAACCCTCGTTGTTACAGCCGCCACCAACCCTTCTTCTATTTCCTTCCTCTGCTTCCTACTCACTTCCCTCTGTTCAGCTTCTGTGAGGCTTGGGGTGGGAGGGAGTAGGAGACCTATCTGCTGATTTAATTGCTTGCAGTGCCTGGCCCCTTTCCTCTGTATTCCAAACTGTCTGGCCTGCTTCCTTTCCTGCTCTGGGGATACAGAGCCCAGGTCCTAATGGGGTCAGGTGGGCTTTCTGTTCCCATGCTTTCTTCCCCCAGGCCCAGCAGCCACTGCTCCAACCATGGTACCCCCAGAGCAGCTGGGTCACAGAAAAATCAATTGGATATTTCCCCACCTTGACTCCTCTGGCCACTGTGTTTCTTAGGACTCAGCCAATATATGTGGCCCTAGAGCTATGGGTGGTAAGCGCCAAGGAAGGCAGAAAAGGCAAATGTTTCCATATAAAAAGGTGCACCTATGGTCCCCAGACCTTGAATTCCACCATTAGTTCTTCATGGCAAACTATGGGGCCAGGGATCAGAGTCCATTTGGATCTCCTAAGATTCGGCAAGACTGAAAACATTGTTCTGCATTTCAGAGGAACAGGAAGGGTTCTATTACAAGAAGCCCTTTGCAAAGTTTGCATTTTTGAAATAAAGTTTAATTTCTTTTAATTAACTGCTCATGGACCTGTGATCTTATCAGTTTGGGGGCTCTCTCCAAGAAGATAGTTCAAAATCCATCACTGTCTTCCCATCCTAGAGGACTCGTCTCTCCCCATAAGTTTAACATAGGCCATCCACCCGGCATTCTAGAAGCATTCTCTGCCTTTTCCGGACATTGTGAGGGCACCAGTGGAGGACTTCGGCTGTCTACCTGTCATCCTTCAACCTGAAATCAGGAGGAACTGAGTGCAAATCCAGTCTCAGAAACTTGCCTCTCTTGTCACTTAACTCCTCTCATAAAATCTATCTATAATTTCCATGTCTATAAAATGGAGACAGTGATAACACCCAGCTCCCAAGGCTGTTGTGATGATAAAATGAAACAATATTTGTAAAGCACCTTGCAAAGTGCTGTAGAAATGCAAGTTATTATTCTAAATAACCACATAACCATCCCATTTTCTGTTCCCATTATATAATTCCTTGATAATGTCTTTAACTCCTTTCTTGTCTCTGATGTTTCTCATTAGTTATACGCTCTCTGCCTTCCTGCTCACGTCTACCTTGGATCTCTCCATTGTCCTCTGTGTGACAGTCATTTCTCTTTCTAGTATATGGTCATTAAAGGAACTTATATAATTTCAGATCAACTGACAAGCTTTTATTAAGTACCTACTGTGTTCCAGGCACTGTGTTAAGCACTGGAGATTCAAATGCAAATATAACCCATTTTTCTCCCCCTGTTCAAGTCTGGGTCCAACTAACTTTCCCATACATACAGACTGAAAGAAAAGCTCTATAGATTTTCCATCTAAATGTGTATATCACCATCTGCCCAACAGACAATCTTCATCCACTTGGTCTTTTTTGTATGAGTGGAAAGTCCAAATGCTTTGGAGTGTCTGGCTATGGATCTCTTTCAGGAGACTCTGAATTGTTCCACAGCTTTGTGTAGTCAGAACGATGTCATCTATATAAACAGCAGTATGTGCAGGACCTTTTTACCCGCAGAGAATCTCTCTTCAACTTGGACTCTGTGCATGATCTTACATCCAACTCTCAGCCTTCCTAGCTTCCTTCAAAAGTCAGCTCAGATCTCACCTTTAATGCCTTCCCTCTAAAAGTCTTGGGAGTAGTCTTAGGGTCTAAGATTGCCTTCTCTCTACACCATCTATACCTCGTATGTACAAAATTATATGTATGCTCTCTCTCCCATTAGCATATCAGCTCCTTGAGGGCAGGGACTGTCTTTTTGCCTTTTTTGTTACCCCAGTGTTTAGCAGAGTGCCTGGCACACAGTTAGCTTTAATAAATGTTTATTGGTTAACTGAATGACTGACTAGATCTTTCACCTTCATGATGGTGGACACTATTACAATTTCACAATTAACTGAAAGCTAGAGAAAACAATAAGATCCCATCTTGTTCATTGTTTGTTGACCATAAAAAGCTATTTGATTTAGTAGAGCAAAAGTCACCTTCAAGCAGGCCTCTATTCCAACCAGATATCTTCCAGCCATAGTTCAAAAATCATATAAGATTCTTTGCCAGGCAGCTAGGTGGCACAGTGAGTAGAGCACTAGCCCTGGAGTCAGGAGGATCTGAGTTCAAATCTGTCCTCAGACACTTGACATGTGTACTAACTGTGTGACCTTGAGCAAGTAACTTAACTCCAATTGCCCTGCCTTCCTCCCCTCCAAAAAAAAATTTTAAAAAAAGATTCTTTGAAAGACCTAACAACCAAAATAATTGCATGAAAAAAACATCAGACGAGGCATAAAGCAGAATTGTATACTTGCCAAAAATTTTTTTAAATTAATTATTAAATTCTCCAAGAGCACACCTTAATGAAAAAGTGGAGCTTACCACCTAATTGGCCCACGGATATTTTGTAGTGCTTGCTTGCTCTGGGTTCTGGGATTGCCTGCTTTCTACCCTTTTGATAAAATGTGACTTTCTGGGTTTTTTTACATGTTGGGTTATCTTGGACCCCTTTGGCAAAATTTCGTGAAACCAGGCGTTCCTTCTCAAAATAATGTTTTTAAATGCATAAAATACTTATGATTACAAAGAAAATTAATTATATTGAAACATAGTTATAAAAATATTTTTAAAATTTAATTACTCTAGGTTAAGAGCACCTGCCTAACATAACTATAACACACACTCTGTCTCTCTCTTTCCCTCCCCTCCCCTCACTTTGTCTCTGACTTTAACTAAACACACCAGAACTTTGATGATGAAGTTTTTCCTCCCAGAGGGTTTGTCTCTTGCCAGAACAAATCTTATTAGCATGCAAACCAGCCCACTCTGCCACTTTTCAGAGAGAGAGAAAATGCTGACTCAAATGCAGTTTGGGGATTATCAATCAACAGGTTTTCTGTGTGTGTGTGTGTGTGTGTGTGTATGTGTGTGTGTGTGTGTGTTCAGTATATGTTCAACATTATTCTAGGCACCATGGAGAGTATGAGAGTTACTCCAAAGGAAACTGTTTTGAAGGGGACAGATAGGCCAGCCTTCCCCCTGGGTATTTGGAGGTATTGCCCTATTTGGGGACACTTAGGATGCAACTGGAAGCCAGCCTCCCCCAGACAGGGTTATTTACATTTGTATTTGTCCCATAGCTGTTTGTGGGGCCTTCTTAGTGAAGAAACCCTCTTCTGGGGCCTGGAGACAAAATTCATTTGCATGGATAAGTTGTAATAGGTTTGCTTAAAAATCAATCAGTCACACTAGTCAGACATAACTGAAACCATTCAACAGCAACAAAAATTTTAATGTCACACCTCCATGGGGAGAACAATCCTTGGCCCTGCTCAATCCTGGATGGCGTGAGGGCAGATCTGAGCATGCCACAGGAGGCCATGTTGAGGAGAAATGCAAGGGGTAGTTATTTCAGGATCTCCTGGGGAGCAGCTCTGGCCCGGAAGAGCCCAGCTTGCCTCACAGAAGCAGCTGATTCCTTGGCAGCTCACTCATCTTGCCCGTAAGGTTATTTCTCCGAGTATAAACAGGCTCCCGCAGTTAACAGGATAAATATAAACACTGCCGCAAGATCAGGGCTAGAGAATTAAGCGTCTCATCCTGTTCTTCCTGCTGCCACTGTATGGCATAGAGAAAACCGACGAGGAATGAAGCCAGATCCTACAGTCAGACTGGAAGAGCTCCTGAAAGGTGTTTTAGTCCATTCCCCAGCCTCTAAACAGAGACTCAACAAAGCCATCCCAGACAAACCAAAGCCTTTCTTGACTTTAAAGGAGCAATGGATAAGTGCTGCTGGACCTAAAATCAAGGAGACCAGAGTTCAAATCCCGCCTCAGACACTTAATAGTGATGTGATGCCAGGCCAGTCGCTTGATCTCTGTCTGCTATCTATAAAATGAGAATAATAAATGTACCTCCTTCCCAGGGCTGTTGTGAGGATAAAATGAGATGATATTTGTTAAGTGCTTTTCAAACCTTAGGGCAGGATATAGATCAGGGCTGTCCAACTTTAGATTTTATTGAAACAGTAGAGAATATATTTTGATTTACTGTTTTAGTGAGAGCTCTTCGGTAGCTCAGCTTCATTTACTAAAGCATTTATGTAAATTTCTATGCTTGGAGGCAGGCCACATAAATCGGCTGTAGGGGCTGCATTTTGCACAGCCCTGATATAGAGGCTCGCTATAATCAGAGAAAGGAAGTCCAGAAATGAATCCAACTAAATGGAGTTATTGGGGTCTGGTAATTTTTGGAATTCACATATATGTAGTGGATAGGACACTGGACTTGGAATCAGGAGCTTCTGGGTTTAAATCTTGCTTTAGACACTGCCTAGCTGTGTGATCTAGGGCAAGTTACTTTGTGCTTCAGGTTTCTTATCCAAAAAATGAAAGAGGCAGAGTCAATGGCCTCTTAGGTAACTCCCAGCTCTAAATCTATGATCCTGTGTTCCTCTTTTCCTTGCTTCCACCTGGGTTTTAGAGCTGAAAGCTGGTAATGCTGGTAAATGCTGGTAATGAAATGCTGGTAAATATTTAACAATGAGCTCTGGGGGTTGGGGGAGTTAGGGGGGTTGGAATTCATGGGACACACTTTTAAGTTTAATCTGCCTTTTCAACATTTTGTTCATCACTTTCTTAAGCTTTTGTTGTTCAGGCACTTTAGTCCTGTCCAACTCTTCGTGACTCCACTTGGGGTTTTCTTGGCAAAGATACTAGAGTGCTTTGCCATTTCCCTCTCCGGCTCATTTTACAGATGAGGAAATGGAGGCAAATGGGGTTCAGTGACTTACCCAGGATCACACAGCTAGTAAGTATCTAAGACCAGATTTGAATTCAAGTCTCCCTGACTCCAGGTCTAGGCACTCTACCCACTGTGCCACCTAGCTGCCCTTCTTAAGCTTAGACAATCAATAAAACAGTAAATCAAACCCTGATTGGTAGAGTTTGCTGATTTTCTAAGGTGTATCAAGTTGCCTGCAGCACACCCTTGGCTGAAAGAGACCACCAGGATGATCCATCTAGTGACTAAGATTTGAGCGCAGCTCATTTTCTAGTTGAGCGGAACTAAAAGGCTGTGATTAAGTTAGTACTGGCCAATTAATCTGTCCTCTCATTCATACACCTGACAGATATTTATTGAAGGCTTGCTATGTGTTCAGCACT
Organism: Trichosurus vulpecula; assembly: GCF_011100635.1. Classification (NCBI taxonomy): domain Eukaryota; kingdom Metazoa; phylum Chordata; class Mammalia; order Diprotodontia; family Phalangeridae; genus Trichosurus; species Trichosurus vulpecula. The sequence goes on from NC_050575.1 coordinate 344,607,267, forward strand.
ATCCTGGGCACTGTCAGGGGACACTAAAAACCACCTGCTTGAAAGTTCTCTATGGACAACAACTATAAAGAGAGGAACCCTTTTGCTGTGCCAAGAGCCCTCCCCTGATTTGATCCCATTTGACCCTCACAACAATCCCTTGGGTGGTGGGTAGTACTATCATGATCACCATGTTACTGCTGAGCAAACAGAGAGGTCAAGTGACTGGTCCAGTGTCATAGAGCTGGTAAATGTCTGGATCTAGAGTTGAGCTCAAGTCTTCCTGACTCCAGGGCCAGCGCTCTATCCACTGTACCACCTAGCTGCCTCTGAACAGAAGGATATTTACCCAGAAGGTATAGCAAAGACTGAAGTATGATAACATGCCTCCAAGTCAGAGGAACACTGCTACGTCTGTATACCCACTTGGACCCTGGGGAAACTTTAAGTGATTGCTAGAAAACATCTACCCCCACACGCTGGGGGAGGGGCAGGAGCAATTTTGGAAGTCCTCTTCACCCTTCACAAACTCTTCATCAAATTCACTTCTGGGCATCTCAATGCCCAGATCAGTTCACTGCCGGACTCTAGTCGAGCACCTCAGAAACAGTTCCTCACCAACTCAACTACTGCTACTACCAGCTCCAAATTGCTAATGGAGCTTTTAATGGCTCCTCTGACTTTTTGAAGCTCACATTTTCAGAGCCTGCTTCATTTTGTCTGCAATATTCATTTGCTAACATCGGAAAAGAACAAATACAAAAAGATGAAAAAGAACCAGGGGTAGCATGAATTCACAGCCAAATGGCAGCCAGTTGGGGAGATTACATTACTTCTCCCCCAACCTAGAAGCCTACAGCAATTCTTCTTCCTCAATTAAAATAAGGCAGTGCTTCAAGTACTATTATCTGCATTTCATAAGTGAGGAAACTGAGGCACACATCCAGTAAGGCCGGGTTTGAACCCCTTTTCCCAATTCCGGCACCAGCGATGTCAAACTCCAATCCAAAAACGGGCTGCTAATCCACATATTAGGATTCCTGCAGACTGCATATTGATTTCCTTTTTAAATGTAATGTTATTATGTTTTGTTGTGTTTTATTAAATATTTACCAATTACATTTTACTCTGGTTCCTATGGCTGCAGAGTTTGATACCTCTCATTCTTAAGTGTCACTCTAACAGGGAGATCGTTCATTCATTTCACAAATATTTATTAACTATGTACTCTGTGCCCAGCATTGCTCTAGGTGCTAGAATATGAAAATTAAATACTCTTGCCCCATAAGGAGTTTATATATTCTACTGCAAAAAAACCCCCAACATTCCATACATAAGAAAGAAACACAAAATGTATGAATACTGAATCTAAAATGGCTTCCATGGGTGGAGAGCACGAACTTGGAGGGTGAGGAAAGGCCTTTGTGTAGGAAGTATTTGAGCTGAGCCATGAAGGGGGCTGGAGATTCCAAATGACAAAGGAGTATTTCCAGCATGGGCACAGCCTATGCAAATCCCTCTGACACTTTTCTTCTCTCTAGGTTTTTGTGATTCTACTCTCTCCTGGCTCTCCTCCAACCTACCCAACTGCTCCTTTTCAGTTCCCCTGCTGGATCTTCATCAAAGCCATGCATGGTAGCTATCATTTTCCCATCGGGTTCTGCCTTTGGCCCTCTTCTCTTCTCCCTCGATACTGTTTTACTCAGTGATCCCAATAGCTCCCATGGATTCAATTATCATCTCTATACTGATGATTCTCAAATCTACTTAACCAGCCATAATCTCTCTGCTGACCTTTGGTCACTCTTGACTAGCTGCCTCTAGGACATCTTGAACTGGATGGCCCATACACATCTCAAACTCAACAGGTCCAAAACTGAACCCATTATTTTTCTCCCTAAACTCTCTCCCTCTTCCTAAATTCTTTATCCCTGTTGAGTGCACCACATCTTCCCAGTTACCCAGCCTCACATCTAAGAGTGATCCTTGACTCCTCACCCTCTCTCTCATGCCCTATATTCATTCTGTTCCCAAGGACAGTTAGTTTTGCTTCTGTAGCGTCTCTTGGATATGACCTTTTCTCCCCTCTGACACTGCCACTACCCTGGTGCAGGCACTCATCACCTCACTCCCAGACACTTGTATTTGGTTTTTCCTGTTCTTAGCAAATTATTATTGCAGACAAAATGAACCCTGTGTGAAAATGTGAGCTTCAAAAGGTCAGAGGAACCATTAAAGGCTCCATTAGCAATTTGGAGCTGGTAGTAGCAGTAGTTGAGTTGGTGAGGAACTGTTTCTGGGGTGCTTGACCAGAGTCCAGCAGTGAACTGACCTGGCCATTGCAATGCCTAGAAGTAAATTTGATACAGAATTTGTGGAAGGTGAAAAGGACTTCCAAAACTGTTCCTGCCCTTCCCCCCAGGTTGCGGGGGCAGATGTTTTCTAGCAATCACTTAAATAGCCTCTTAGTTGGTATCTACAAGTCTCTCCCCACTCCAGTCTATCTTTCACTCAGCTGCCAAAATGATCCAAGTCTGACCATGTCCTCCCGCTACTCTGTTAACTCCAGCAGCTTCACCTCCAGGATCAAATGTAAAATCCTATTGTGTTGAAAGCCTTTCACAACCTGCTCCCCTAATTTTCAAGTCTTCTTACACTTTATATTCCCCGCACCTATCTATTCTATGAAAAGGTGACACTGACCCTCTTACTGTTTTTTTTTTTTTTAATGACCCTCTATCTCCAGACTTCAAGCATTTTCGCCAGCTGTCCCACATGCCTGGAATGCTCTCCCACCTCGTTTCCACCTCCTGGCCTTCTTGGTGACCCAGTTAAAACTAATACCTACAGGAAGCCTTTCCTGATCCCTGCCCCCTCTTAATTCTGGTACCTTATCTCTATTGACTTTCTCCCATTTATCCTGGATATATCTCATTTGCACATACAGTAAGTCCCTGCCCTCCTTGCACAGAGTGAAGATAAATACTAAATAGTAACTGTTTCTCTTTTGGCCAGGAACCCTGAGGGTCTTGCCCTTCCAGTTTGATTTCTTTCTTTTTTTTTTTGAGTTTTGATTAAAGTGGCTGTCCCTTGATTAACTTCTTAAAGAGGCCTATTCACTGAATGGGCGTTACCTCACTCAAAGTGAGAACCTGAAAAGACCTTAGCCTAAAAGGGCCAAGGTCTTCCAATCCATCCTGTGCCACCTCCAGTCTTCCTGGTGAATATCAGGCCACTGGACCAAGATGGCTCTGGAGAAGAAAGTGAGGCTAGTGACCTTGCACAGCTGTCTGTCACTCAAATCAAAATCAACTGCAAGTCATGGCATCATCTCCCTGATGTCATGGTCCTCCTTGAGAACGAAGGACAAACTATTGACTGACTTACAGGAGGTAAAGATAGTGTTCTCTCTAGGAAACAGCAAGAAAAACAATCTAGAAAGATAGCTTGGAACCAGGCTATAAAGGTCTTTAAGATGCCAGATCAAGGTGATGGTATTTTGTCTTAAAGTCAATGGAAGAGCTACTGATGGTTTTTTGAGCAGAGAAGTAACATGGTCAGACCTTACCTTAGGAAGATTAAGTTGGAGAAGGAAAAGCCTGGAAGCAAAGAGACCAATTAGGAGACCACAGCAAGGGCCCAAAATGGAGTGGTAGTCCTATGAGTGGAGAAAATAAGTGAGATCAGAGAATATGATCACAGCCTCCTTGGTTAATTGGTGAGGAAACTGCGAATAAAAGAGATTAAGTGACTTGTCCAGAGTCATATGACTTCTTAGCGGCAAATCCCTGACTAGGGCCCTGGTCTTCTGACTTAACACTACCTTGCTTTTTCAATGACTATATTACTTTTTATTTTAGCACACTCTGATCAGTTTGCTCTGCCCCCACCCTACAAGTTTCCACCAATTAATTTTAACCTCTGATCTAGAAGATAAAGTCTGAGTCTTGCATATAATACTTGTTAATTATTAAATTGGTTGGTTTCCCAGAAAAGGGAGATTCTGTCCCTAAAACCATGAGGATGTGCAATCTGAGGGGTTTTCTTCACTGTTCCCAGGGTTTAATAAATAGAGCTATCCAGGTTGTTAAGCTTCAGCACAGCCAGACTCCATGACAGATGTTGGGTGTGGTTGCATAATAAATCCCCAAAGATGCCTAACAACTCTTTGGCTCCCTAGGTGTTGAGTATTGATTTCAGTTCTGCACTACACCCTGGACACTACAGTCTACTGCTACTGTTGCTACCACTAAATTTACCAGATGTTCTTCTAGGGTTTCTTTACCCTAGTTGTCAATAAACTTGATTTCTCATGGTTACTCCAATATTCCTCATCTTTTCCAGACTGTACCCTTTCTCCTTCTATTCGTTCTTCCAAGAGCATCCTCCTGTCCATCTCTCCCAGAGTAGAAGTTATCCACGATATGAAGCCTTCCTCTATTACTCCAGCCACAGTGTCTCTGCCTCCTCTGAATCCTCCAAGTACTTTGTACCTTTCATAGAACTTACTACATTCCCCTTTGGGGTGCCCTTACCCTGTTGTAAGTCCCTTGATGGTAAGGATCTTGTCTTATTTTTCACAGAAACTGATTTGGAAGAGACTTCAGAACCCACATAATGCAAACCCTAGAATCCTCTTTACAACATATGTAATAGTCCAGACTCCACTTAAAAATCTCCTACTTCCCAAAACAGTATAATTCATTTTTGGATAGGTCTAATTGTTTGGAAGTTTTTCCTGACATCAAATCTAATTATTTTGAGCAACTTCCATCATACTTGGATGGATAAATGGAGGGATAAATAGTCTGATGAATGGATGCATGGATGGATGGATGGATGTATAGATGGATGGATAGATGGATAGATGGATAGATGGATGGATGGATGTATAGATGGATAGATGGATGGATAGATGTTTTCTGACCCTCCCTGCTGTCTCTCTGCCATTTCCATCATACTTGGATAGAGGGATGACTGGATAGATGTTTTCTGACACTCTCTGCTCTCTCTCTTTCTGCCACTTCCATCATACTTGGATGGATAAATCGAGGGATAAATGGACTGATGAGTGGTTGGATGGATGGAGGGAGGGATGGATGGATAGATAGATGTTTTCTGACTCTGCCATCTCTCTGCCACTTCCATCATACTTGGATAGAGGGGTGAATGGATAGATTTCTATGACCCTACCTGCAGTCTTTCTGTTTCACATTACACTTAAGGCCTTGTCTTTAGCGGCTCTGCTCTGTAGTTTCCTCCTTTCAACTTGCTAAAGGCTACAGCAAGAAAGCTCACATCTGTGGAGGGAAATATGTCATTAAGGTTGGTTTCTTATGTTCCAGAGTCAAATTAGACAACAGGATCTAATTCTAGGATCTCTGATTTGTTGTGCAATTGAAGCTCAGAATCAGTTTGCCAACAAGCTCTCAGCAAGCCTCTGAAATCCCTGTTGACGTATTAGAGTACGGTAATCACAATATTACCTGTAGTGCTACAGGTGCTTCCCTGTTTGAGAAGGCAACACCAGGAAAATCATGGGAAGGTATTTCACAGCTTTTGTCAAAGCAGCAAATTAAGTCTGCTTTCTGAAAACTTGGATGGCAGCTAAATCACTTTATAAATAAAACATCCTGCTCTTGGGTGTGAACCCCTTGTTCCTGGCAAACCAAAGAATTGAAAGAAAAGGGTTTTCACAGGGAAGGTGAGCATTTTCTAATTGCATTTTTGAAACTTTATGAACTTCCTACATCAGGATAAGGGCACCCTGCCCAGAGCCATCCAGATTTCTCCCCAGAAAACCAAGCCTAGGGCCTGTCCAAGGGCTCAAATGACAGCTGCTCCCTCCCTGCCTCCCCACAGGCAGCTGCATGGTGCAATGGATGGAGTGCTGAGCTGGAATCAGGAAGACTTGAACTTAAATCCATCCTCCACACTTACTAGCTGTGTGACCCTGAGTACTAGCTCAACCTCTGTCAGCCTCAGTTTCCTCCACTATAAAGTAGAGATAATAAAAGGCCCTACCTCACAGAGTTGTTGTGAAGATCGAATGAGATATCTATAAAATGCTTAGCATAGTGTCTGATACATAGTAAGCACTTAATAGATGCTTGTTCACTTTGCCCTCCCCACAATTGTTAATCTGAGAAAAAGAAGCACAATAGCTTTCTTGCCCTGGAAGCTCACTCTACCCCTGGGATCCCTTCTTCTGAGTGGTCAGTTCCTCCCAGAACCTCCATTTTAAGGGAAGCACTCAGTCTTCATTCCTCTTCAGACTCCCTCTGCCATGCCCTCACATGGGTACCTTCTTGCCCCAAACTTTTTCAGTCTTCTTATATGTGTTGCCTTCCTCCATTTAGGTGAGCTTTTTGAGGAAGGACATTTCTCTTTTCTTGAGCTTATATTTGTATTCTTGGTGCTTAGTACAATGCCTGGTATAAAGTAAGTGCTTGTCGATTTGACTTGACTTGACAACAAATCACCTGTCCTTGTTGTAGCTGATAAGAACAACATAGTAGTGTGTATACTAATTCTTAAAGAGCTGGGTCTAATTCAAAAACATGGTGCTGAGAGTTTGCCCAAGCAATCTGAAGAGTCGTCAGGTTAGACAGTGAGGATGTTACATTTGAAAATTAAGGTAAACTGAGAGACAAAGTTCTGAGCATGATCATTTATTTGTCAGGTTAGCAGTAACCAATAAATTGGGTCAACGACTTCTCTCAATGAAGACCTTGAGTGAGGACTGACAGAGTCTTTTATAACAATTAGTAAGATGACAGAATAAAATCTCAAGCATATTAGCTTCTAAACCCCAACTATGTTTTGATTCCCTCCCACTGTTTGTACTTCAGATATGGGTAAAATGAGGTAGATTGAGTTATCAAAGCTAGCAGTCATGAGTGGATGAATGAAAGTTGGTGTTATTCTCATTGACACATTTTAATTACTTCAATTAAACATTTATTCTAAAATCATATTGAAGCTTGAGTAATTAGAAAATAAAGGGATCAAGATAAGAGAAGGCTTTTTTCTAGAGTAGAATGGAAGTGATCCATGAAATTCAATTGGATAATTTACATACACCAACGAGAGGAATGTCCACAAAGGGATAGTGCTAAGGGAAAAGTAAAAGCCAGCTCTTGGCTGGTCACAGTTAGAGGTGCTGGGCTTGGGGACAAGAAGACTCATCTTCCTGAATTCCATTCTGACCTCAGACACTTATGAACTGTATGATCTGGGCGAGTCACTTAACCCTGTTTGCCTCAGTTTCCACATCTGTAAAATGAGCTGGAGAAGGAAAGGGCAAACCATTCTAGTATCTTTGCCAAGAAAAACCCAAATGAAGTCAACGAAGTGTCAGACATGACTGAAAATGACTGAGCAACAACAACCCTTTGGAACAAAACACCCCTAGTGAGGCCACCAGTCACTTTGCTAAATATTTAAATATACAAAAGAAAATTTGAGTCATCTATCCTGTAAAATCAAAATAGTTGAGTAAGTATTTCTCAAACGCAGGAAGCAGGGGAACCTGTGATTTCACTGAATCACTTTTTTGGTGGCAGGCAGGCTGCTTTAGCTTTAAACGGGCATGGGAATAGACCTGTTACTGACTGGTCTTTGTTCTCTGTTTTCTTGATCTGAGACCCTACTGCTTTCAAAAAGCAGTTTGTTTCTTTTCCCAGACTCTGAATTTTATAACAACATCTCTTTCAGACTAGATTCCCATGTATTAACTTCAACAGGTTCCTTTTGCCTGGCTAAGCTGCTTTGCCTGCTAGAAACAAAAGGATAGGAAGCTCAGAGTCAGCATATTGTCACCCAGCCAGTCTGAGGCCAGATTTGAAGTCAGGAGTCTTCCCAACCCCAGGCCCAGCTCTCCATCCACTACGTCACTTAGCTACTGGGAAAGAGTAATTTTGCATATTGAAAAACCAACTATTTTATACTTATTCAGAACTTATTTCTTTAGAGAAATTTTACTGATATCTTTTTTCTTTCTTTTGGTATTAAATTTTATTTTGAATTTACATAATAAAATAAGCATTTCCATAAAAAAGATGATTGTACATGATAATACAAGTCTACTATGTGTGACTTGCTATTGCTTTCAAATATATAACGAAATTATCCTTTAAATTTTTTTCCCTTTTTTCCTTTTCTTTTCCCCCCACCCCCATCCCAGAGATGGCTATCATTAGACACAAATAGATATATGCATGTATATGTAATTATTCTTCTATTTATCAGTTCTTTCTCTGGAAATAGATACATGCATGTATATACATATATATAATTATTCTTCTATTTATCAGTTCTTTCTCTGGATGCACATAACGTCTTTCTTCATATGTCTTTTATACTTAATTTGCACATTTATAATAGTCAAAATAACTTATTCATTGAAAGTTGTTCTTAAAATAATATTGCTGTTCCTGTATACAATGTTCTCTTGGTTCTGTTCATCTTACTCTTCATTATTTTGTGCAAATCTTTCCATGTTTTTCTAAAATCATTGAGTTCACTTGCTATTGGTATCTTCTAACATCATTTTCATTTTCAAATACGTCCCTTCGTGTCCCTTACCAAAAGAGCCATCCTTTGTTACATAGAGTAAAAAAGAGGGGAAAACATTTTCAGTAAAACTAGGCAAGATATCAACAATTTAGGCAGTGTTCCATGCCAATAGTCCACCACTTCTGAAAAGAGGGAAGAATGATGTATTTCTTCATCTTTTCTCTAGGGCTAAGGTTGCTCATCATTATTACATAGTTCTGTTACCCTTCAGATAGGCAGTGAATACCAGTGATTTTGTTCTTACAATCATTGTAAAAATGAATCCTAGCGGGCACAAGGAGGTATGAGCCAGATAACACTTTATGGTCAACCAAAACCAGGCCATTCCAACAACAATTTAACAGCAAACCCTGCAGGAAGATGTGAATTCCAGATCCATACACGAAATCAGCAGTATGTACCCGGGAGTCCCTCAAGAGGGTTGGGTCTCAGACATTGAGTAATCAAAATATAGAAAGTCAGAGGGCACAGTCTTAATCGACTTCTACAGCGAAGAATAATGGCAACAGCAAAACCCCTCATTCATTCTGGAGATGAGCCTCTCTGAACTCTAAGAAAGTGCTAGGACAACAGCAGGCATTCATTAAGCACCTACTGTGTGCTACAAGTACCGAGCCAGGCACTGGATCACAGTGACAAACAATAAAACAATCCCTGCCCACAAAGAGTCTTCGTTCTAACAGGAGAAATACAGACGCATAATCTATCAACAGGCCTTATTCCAAACCTTTCTAATCTGGTAGGACAAAAGATACTTGCATGCCATAGTATGAGACGTCAGAGTAGGAGTGACATCACAGTAGCTTTTATCTCTGTTGTACTTTGTAGCTTATAATAAGAAGAGCCTGCATTTTTATAATGTGTATGTTTATAATGTGTATGGTATAATTTCCAAAGGCCTTTCTTCCTCTTACAACCACCTTATGAGGTAGGTGGTAACGTCAGGCCCATTTTACTGATAAGGAGTTAAAGTGAGTTGGCCAAGACTTGTTTTTCAATCATTTCAGTCATGTCTGACTCTTTGTGACGCTATTTGGGGTATTCTTGGCAAAGATACTGGAGTAGTTTGCCGTTTCCTCTCTAGCTCATTTTACGGATGAAGAAACTGAGGCAAACGGGGTTAAGTGACTTACCCAGGGTTATACAGATAGTAAGTGTCTGAGGCCAGCTTTAAACTAAGTCTAAGAATGGTTAAGTGACTTGCTCACAGGTTAGTTAAGTGGCAGATTTAGTACTCGAACTTAGGCCTTCAGACACCAAATCCAGTGCTTTTTGCACACTATCAGGCTGCATCTTCCCTCAAAAAACCATCTAATGTACATATTATATTTCCATGTACCTTGAGTTAGACTGTATGTTAAAAATTCAAGGTGAAGGTCAGAATCAAGCTGCCCTAGGGAGCAATTGGGTATTTGCTCATGGGATTTTTCAAGGTAATGCTTGCCAATCGTATATCAGGGACTGATATTTCAGCATTACCAATTTCAAGAACCATTTTTTATGATTGTTTAAAGGAACACTTATTAAGCCCCAAACTATGCCCTACCTCCTTCGTGGAGTTTAATCCCCATACCAGTGACTGGTGAAACACAGCGAAGATTCGGGAAAGTGTCATTTTGGTCACTTGGGCAAATAACCCCTCTTAATACTAGTGCTTTCCTTCTGTTATTTATTTCCTATTTATCTTGTACATAGCTTGCTTTGTATATATTTGTTTGCAAGTTGTCTCCCCCATTCAACTGTAAGCTCCTTGAGGGCAGGGCCTGATTTGCCTTTTCTTTATCCCCACTGCTTAGCACAGTACCTGGCATGTAGTAGACACTTGCTAAATGTTTCCTGATTGATTGACTGACTTATTGGTCAGAACTGTAACTGAGAATTACAGCATCTGGGGTGGATTCATTTGGGACTGAGATGGAAAGCGGGGGATGTCAGAATGAAGAGCGACAGGGACCCCAGAACATCCCCCACATGCTGCCACCGTAGCTGAGAACATACATCCCAAATGGTGCAAGAGCCCCTAATTAACAGTCTTCCCAGGTTTAAGGCTGCCATGCTGGTGTTACAGCCTGGCCTCACTTAAATCCGATTCACTTGCAAGTCAAGACATCACCCCCCTGATGTCATTGGTCCTCTTCAAGAATGAAGGACAAATCACAACACTCGTTGCTTGGTGCTACAGTGAAGGAAAGAAGGGCAAGAAGAGGAATACGACAGTGTGGGAACCCTCAGAGAGTAGCATCCATAGACTAGGGGCTCCCTCTAGACACTGCCAATGATACAATTCCCAGAGCTCACCATTTAACCAACCCCCTTTTCACTGATGTCTGCTCTGTTTTCGCAGGTTTTGGCATGACTACACCCTCCACTGTGGCTGGGAAAGCCTTTCTCATTGCATATGGCCTGTTTGGGTGTGCAGGGACCATTCTTTTCTTTAACCTCTTCTTGGAGCGCATCATCTCTCTGCTGGCATTCATCATGAGAGCCTGCCATGAACGGCAGCTCCGTCGGAGCGGCCTGCTGCCCCCCAACTTCCGCCGTGGTTCGGCATTGTCTGAGGCAGACAGCCTGGTGGGCTGGAAGCCCTCTGTCTACCACGTGATGCTCATCCTGGGCATCTTTGCCATCCTCCTCTCCTGCTGTGCCTCTGCCATGTACACCAGCGTGGAAGGCTGGGACTACATGGATTCTCTCTACTACTGTTTTGTGACTTTCAGCACCATTGGCTTTGGGGACCTGGTCAGCAGCCAGCAGGAGGCCTATCGAAACCAAGGGCTGTACAGACTGGGCAATTTCCTCTTCATTCTCATGGGTGTGTGCTGCATCTATTCCCTCTTCAATGTCATCTCCATCGTCATCAAGCAGGTTCTGAACTGGATGCTGAAGAAACTCAGCTGCCAATGTTGCAACCGATGCCGGAGGCCCAGTTCCCGCCTGGGGAGACGCAATGCCATCACCCCCGGCTCCCGTTTCCGCCACCACCTCACCGCGATGGAGGCCGACGGGCACTACGATAGCGACGCGGAGGGCCGGAGGTTATCGGGAGAGATGATCTCTATGAGGGACCTGATTGCCTCCAACAAGGTCTCCCTGGCCCTCTTGCAGAAGCAGCTGTCAGAGACAGCCAACGGCTATCCCCGAAACGTGTGTGTCAACACACGGCAGAATGGCTTCTCGGGGGGTGTGGGGGCTCTTGGGATCATGAACAATCGACTGGCAGAAACAAGCGATTCCAGGTAGATAGAGTGTTGGGGGTGGGGGGGCGGGATGGGAAAGACAGAAGATGCAGCCTTTTGGTTTTCTTTTTAAATTTGCCCTATGAGAGTGGCGCCATCTATTTCTTTATCTAATGAGATGAAATAAGATACCAAATACCAAGTGATCCTACCAGGGCTCTTAGGATCACCAGCTGATTTCAGAAGATCCTAAGCTACCTGCTAACTCATGAGTCTCTTCCCAAATGTGTTGGGAACCTTTGCCTCTACCTAGCAGGCACTGAGGATGACACCTCAGCTCTTTGGAGAAGAAAGAGGGGTCCAGGGTTTCTCTCTGCTGGTAGAAGCACAGAGAGTATTTCCCTGCCATAGGGCCACCAGCGAGGACTGTACCAAGTCCCTGCTGGAAATAGCATTTCTCCTAAACCCTAAAATGTATGGTGCATTTTCTCATGGCTTGGAATTAATTCCCCAGGATTTACAATTTGGACCAAAAATAGCAATTTCTTTGTGGTTCTCTGAAGTGACAGTTACAGTTATAACAGGTTGGGGGTGGAGAGAGCCATGTGTTGCATATATATGTATATGTGTGTATATAGATATGTGTATATTATGTATGTATGTATGTATACAGTACACCTATTATACACACAATATGATGCTATAATATTATGCAATGAGATGAAACATATCACTTATTCAAAGACTATTTCTCCTCCCAATTCTGAACTTGCACCAAGTAAGGAGAATTGTTTTATCCTTTTCTCAGCCTGGAAGCAATTCCATTAGCAGTCTCTAGGCACAGGTGGGCCAAGTTGCCACTCTGACATTGAGGCAGAACCCCATGTCCTAGGAACGCTGCTCCAAGGGGAGACAGGAAAGAAATGAAAAAGGCAGATGAAGTCAAAGTAGAGGGAAAATTCAGGGTGTGGCCAGCCACTCCCCAACCCCACCCACCATCCCACAAACCCACATGGCCTCAGAAAAATTTAACACCCACTAGGGCACTGGCTCAACCACTCAGCTTGATATTCAAGTCACCAAGAATAGCTCCGAGGTTGCCCCCTCCCCTTCTGTCATGAGGGATGCCCATAGTTCTTGGTGATGCTTTTCAGTATTACCTGAGAATTTTGGGCTCCCCCATAGAAAGACTGTAAGTTAACATTTCAAATCTCTTTTATTCTGATTACTTTAGAAACAATGAGTCTTGTAGATACCTGGAGGGCCCTCTCTTCTGCTCAGCCTCTCCCCTTCTCACTAAGCTCAACAGTCAAAGCTCCATTAGCCATTCTAAAAGAGGGGAACTGTAGCAAAGAAGCAACAGATAATCCAAAAATCAATCTTATTTGCTTTTGGAATGTGTAACATTATTTGGAGGGGGAGGAGCATCAGAATTTCCTTCTTAATTCTCATTTAGCCAGGCTAATTAATTTGCATTCCTTCCTATATAAATCAGTCAAGCATGTGCATTTGTGGTCAAGGAACCAATCTGGATTGAGAAGAGGAGAGACCATCTTGGCATTAAAATTTCACCTTGGAGAATCCATAGGCAGAGGTGATAGGATATACTGTCTCTCCTAGGCTGGTTTGCCCTCTTACCCTTTACACTAGCTGGTTCACTCACCAACAAGGAGACAAAGAGATGAAGATCTAATGGCAAAAACTGCCCTATTCACTGTGAGAGCAAAGTGGACCTGACTGGGTAAAGGGAGCCACTTTCCACTACTATTGACCTTTAGGACGAGAAGCCCTGGATTAAGTATATTTAATGATAGAGTAAGAGAACTGGAAGGGACCTCTGAGATCATTTTTTCAGATGAGGAAACCAAGGCTCAGAGGGAAGAAGACACTTCTTCATATGGACACATGCCAAAACTATCACTAGAGACAGATCCTGGTGTGGATTAAAACACCAGGAGGTCACAGAGAGATGTGGCTCGTGGGATCACAGATTTAGAGCTAGTCCAATGACATCTTTTTTTACAGATTAGGAAACTGAGGCCCAGATCGATTAAGTGATTTGGCCATTGTCACACAGGAAGAGAGCCACGATTCAAATATGGATCCTCTGACTCTAAATATACATGCTGTTTTCATTGCACTGTACTGCTGAGAAATTTCCCTAAAAGTTAAGCAAGCATCTGTATCTGATGTGTATGTGTGTGTGGTGTATCTATATATAGGCACCACACACACACACGCGCGCACGCGCGCACGCACACACGTTTTATGTATAACCATGAGGAAGTACCCACGATGGTAAGATCACAGATATATCCAAGTACATATCTATATATATATATATATATATATATATATATACACATACATATGCATATTATATAAAAAGATTGAATGATAAATTTTGTTTCTCCCTCTTGCATACTGAGCCAGATCTTAGCAAGAAAGACAGAACAACCTACGAGACAGTAACTTTATTCAGTCACTGGAAAGAGGAGACGAGACAGAGAATCCCTATGGGAGGAGGACCAGAGACTTGAAGCCCAAGGGGCCTTATCTGGTCTAACCTCCTCAGTTTGCAGATGAAGAGGGAAGTAAAGCAACTTGCCCCATGGCACCACAGAAAGTGCAAAGAAGCAGTGTGGCAAAGGGGATACAGTGCTGGATTTGGGGTCAGGAAGACCTCAGCTTGAATTCTACCTCTGACACTTACTAGCTGGGTAACCACCTGCCAATCATTTCCCCTTTCTGAGATTCCATTTCCTCCCCTGTAGGATACCTGTAGTACTTACCTCACAGGGTTGTTGTGAGGCTCAAACAAAGTAATGTTCAGGAATCCCCTACGTCAATGAAATCCCAGGTCCAGAAAAAAAATAACAACGTAAAACGATTGGCACACTTTAAAGTGAGATATCGATGTCACTAGTAGTAGTAGGAGGAGGAGGAGCAGCAGTAGTAGTAGTAGTAGTAAGTGGCAGAGCTAGGATTTGAACTAAGACCTTTATACTCCAAATCCAACACTAGATGTTCTAGGTCAGTTGAGATGGTATTAGGGCACGAACTGTGTTTGGCCACGCAAGACATTGTGTTAACCAGAATGAGGGAGGAGCATCTTCCAAAGGATCTAAAAGTTATTAACCAGGAATTCTGAAGGTAAAGTTCTGAGACAGAACCTTCTGAAGGCTAACATTTTAAGAGTCGCTGTCCTGAGTGCTGAAGTTCAGGGTGTGTTGGCATTGCCATGGCTAACCAAGACTACTTCCCGAATGCCTGCCTGCCTCCTCCTATGTCTCCCACCTCAGTTAGGTGGATGGACTAAAATCACCTCTTGAGAATCTTCCAGTACAAGGATTCTCTGTTACTTCATCACTTTCATCACCTGTAACTAAACTACTCAATGGCTATTGGGGTGTTTTATTTGGGGCTTTGTTACTTTCAAAAGGGCAGTCCTCCCAAACATCGAGGGTACCTTATTCCCCAAGTGATATTTAGAATGGCATGTACAAAAAGAATCCATAGGAGATCAGAATCATATCAAAGTAGGAGGAAAAAGTACCCTGCTCCTTCAAGGGGTGACCATGATTGACACCCAAATAAGCAACTCCCAGAAGGATGGACAGAAACAAAGAGACAAGGAGATAGACAGAGAAAGAGATGGACAGAGAAAGGAGAGAGAGAGAGAGAGAGAGAGAGAGAGAGTGAGAGAGAGAGAGAGAGAGAGAGAGAGAGAGAGAGGGAGAACCTCCCCAGGGCCAAACCAAGAGACATGATCTAAAAATAAAGTTTATCCCTTTAAAGAGCAAAAGATTACTAGGCATCCAATTAGAGGTGTCACCCAGGCAACATGAAATAATGTCAGGAATTTTCTGAGAAATTTGGAGCAGGAACTATATAGATCTTATTGTCACATATAGACTTTGGGAATGTGCACATTGCCTATTAAGGCAAAATAGCTTCCTTCCAAAGCAAGCAAGTCCATAAAGCACCCTGAAACCAGGAAAGTGGCTTAGTCATCCATGATCAAGGTAGAAAAGGAGATGCAAGTACAACCACAATAGTCAAACCCATTTCTCCATTTGTCTACAGACAGGACTACATTTGATACCATCCCAGGAAGAGGAGAACTGATCTTATCTCCAGGAAAAGAGAGCCCCAGATATACCTCAGCAAACCTATTTCCAGCTGTCAGGAAATACTCCCTGAAGTCAAACCCAGATCCCCCAGATCTCACAGGAACCTTAGCACAATTTTTGCTTCTTGCCATCTGCACCAGCTTCCACATGACTTGAGCTGAGCTGGTGAAGGGTACGTCTCTCATCTCAGGGCACTGCACCTCAGAACCTAGGAGGTTTCAGCTAAAAATCATGGGACTCCAAGTGCCAGCAACAGCTTCCAAAGAACCTCTGTCTCTAAGAACATAGTGTGATTAAAGTTGGCTTATTAGTACAGACTTGACACCGTAATTGCTGTTTCATTTGTCACTCTGATCCCTGAGGGAGTGTACCAAGAATACAGGAGCTGTTTGGGAAACACTGAACCTGGAAGCCTGGCTGAGTCTCTTTCTAGCTCCCTCCACCTCCTCCTCCAAGGACCAGGTCCCTCAGCCCTCTGTCCACAACTCCATGAGTCCAGAGTCTGTTCTTTGCCCTTTTCCTACAGTTATACCAGCTGCCTTGCCGAGGGCAGTCTGAGCAGAGCCCCACTCAAGATTACCCCAGACTGACAGAGAATTCAGAGGGAGAGGGGTCCATACTGGTAAATGATTGATGACTCATACCTAGCTAGCTCTTTTAAAGTCCCACGCAAGCACTCTCCCCCTTCCTACCCTCCAACTTTGTCTCATCGAATTTCAGTACTTAGCCCTCCCAACCTTAGGTTAGCAAGGCATTTAAAATAGCTGTCAACTGAAACTTGTCTTCGAAGAAGCTTGGACTGACGATGTCAGAAGCTCTCAGTTTTTTGAAGTCACATTTAGCCCATGCCTATGGCCCATTAGCTATTATCTTAGCAGGGGCCTGGGACAGCAGTCTGTTCCAGCTGGACAGTTTTAGTGGACTTTTCTGTCTTTGCCCAGAACTGAGCCTCATGGTCCAGGCTTACCCCTCAGACCTGAGAGTTTATGGTCTGTAAGTGGTTACAGCTTACAGGAAAAGAGGAAATCCAGCTGGGAGTGAGGGGGAGGAACGAGCAATTATCTGCTCCCCTCTATAATAACCAAAGGCTTCCACATCTCTTTCCTCAAGTTGCCAGGCTGGTGAGGAAACTTTGCCAAATCTTCAGAGAGGGAGTACCATCAGAGCACCCCAGCCCCCTAAGTTATACAGAAAGCTGATGGGAACTGCATGCCATTCCTATACTCCAATGCAGAGGGTTAAACAGGACTAATTCCTGAGAACCCATCCCAGATGACTAAACACTATAGGACGTGTGTGCATGTGTACATAGGACTTAGCCTTACAAAGGACCACCACTGTCCACTTGCCCAGGAAGAATCAGGGTTTAGACCAGGTAGAGAGAAAATCTCTTCAACTACCTAGGTTATCTCCCAGAATCAAAGAAAGTAGCAATCTGGTCTGGAAATTTTGATGCACTTACTTCTTTGCAAAGACTATAAACATTTTAAACCATGACAATCTTCAAAAAAGAAAATCCCTGGAAAGTCTTCCCACTAAGTCTCCCCCAAGTCTTATAATCCTGGGGTCAACCTCATGCCCCTGGTGTGACCAGAGCAGTGTCTGGTTTAATTGGAGTCTTCCGACTCAGAGCAGAATCTGTCTGGGAACCTGAGACAGGCAGGCAGGCGTGAGGGCAGACTGTAGAAGCAATATAAACCCTCGCTCAGTTCAATCTTACTGTAACTTTCTACCTTCGAAAAGCACAAGCGACAATCTGGACGCCTGGGAAACATTCAGACAAACTGCTGCTTTCTGCAGCTCTGGACTGCAGTGGAAAGGCTGTTGAGGTTTTTCTTTGTTTCTTTGTTATTGTTGTTTTAGAACCTGCCTACCCCTGCTGGTAACTTCCTGCTGGCAGGGATGGAGGCTGGTGAAGAGGAGGAGGAGGAGGAAGAAGAGGAGAAGGAAGAGGAAGTGCCATTTGTTTCCATTAGGGAATGATTTAACTTTCTAAAGTGAATAAAACTCCTGGCACTGTCCTGGTAAACAGGTATATATATATATATATATATATATATATATCCGTCTGCGTATTTTTGGAGAAATGATAGGAATTATGCACTACACTGGCCTATCTCCTTTCTCTCCCACCCCCACCCCCCATGCAGAAAAAAAAGGCTAACTTTGCTTTATGAACTCTTTTTGTATGCAATGTGTACACTCTAGAAGGGGATCGAAGCATGTCTAGCCCAACTGTGAGAGGGCTTTCTTAAATGATACATTTATTTTTCTGAGTAGCACTCCAAAGGGATGGTCTCATTAATGATAAATAAAAACCAACCTGACATAATTTAAACCATTCTCAGTCTGTCTTTCAGAGTCCTGTATTCTTTCACCTCACTACAGGCTTCCCATCCACCCTCTGCAATGCCTCTACAATGGAAGCTTCCTTGACTGGTTTTCCTAGATCTAGATTCTAGAACATAGACCTCCCTTCCCCCAAAGGGTTCTAGATTACAGGGGGTCTGTGAAAGGGGGTGGGGGTGGGAATTACATCTATTTAAGTATAATCGGTTTCCTATGTAATCCCATGTATTTTACTTTATATATTTAAAAACATTATTCTGAGAAGGGGTACAGGTTGTCATCAAAAGAATCCATGATGCACAAAAGGTTAAGAGCTTATCAAGAGCACCTCCTTTATCTGAGGCTGGGGACACTGAGAAGAACCTCAGTCAAAGTCTTCTCCAGGCTAGGCTAAAGTCAGCCTGAGGAGACTGAAGAGAAATGAAAGGCTTGGAAATTGGAGAGGAAAGGGAGAAGGGATATTATTTTCTAACTTTAAAAGTTCTGTTTAATGACAAAAACAGAAGCATTCATAGAATATTTCTCCCAACCCGGCCCATAGCCATAAGGACCAACTTAACCTGTCTTTTAAGTTGCCATGTTTTCCAGAAACATTGGACCCAGAGTATACAGGAGGCCCTGAAATGTGTCCAGAGCAAACCATTTAGTCATGGGGGCATGAGAAGCAGTTATTAGAAAACATGAAATTGTGGCACGGTTTTAATTGGTTGTTGTACTTTGCACTTGGAACAGGTGGCTTGCTATCTCCTCCTACCTCCTCCTACCATTTGCTACAGGTTCATAGATTTTTGCATGGAAAGGATTTTAAATGTTACCCGATCCAAACCCTTCACTTTAGAAGTGAAGTGGTCACAGAGATAGTAAGAGACAGAACCCAGATTTGAATGCAAGTCCTCCGAATCCAAATACAACATTCTTTTTCACTTTGCTGCTCTCCATAGACAATCAGAGGGTACACGCTGCCCATTCCTTCCATGAAAAGACTAGCAGCCACCGATGGTCCATCCCTTACCACTGAATCCTCAGAATGCTGCCTAATGTTTCCCTTTCCATCTCCTAGATAAGTGTGAGAGAAAGTCCTGGGGAAGGAGATTTTCAGTCCAAGCATCCCCAAATGTGTCTGCATTCCCAAGTTTGCCCTGTTATGGCTATGACCCAGATTGGGAGAAGTATAATTCCATGAACACTTTTGTTTTTGTCATTAAACAGAACTTTTAAAGTTAAAAAAAATGCAAATTCTAGAAGGTACACGGAAAAAACCAACAATAGCAAAACAACAACAAACTAGGAGCCTACTTCTTTGAATATTTCAAGACCTATTTTTTAAAAATAATTTTTAGTGTTATATAGTACTTAATCAAGTATTATATTGAATTATTCTAATCAAAAAATCTTGAAACCTTTGATGAATTGCATCATGGGGTGGTGGGAAGAGCCCTTCGAGTTCAGGATTCTCTACCTGTGAGTTCTGACCACCAGAAAGTCACTTATCCTCTCTGAGCCTCAGTTTCCCCATCTGTAAAATGGTGATAGTGGCATCTTCCCTCACCTATAACATAGGGGTATTGAGAAGATAAAATGTGCACTCCAATGAGTTTAGTTATGCACCATGCTTTGTAAACCTAAAAGTGCTATTTAAATGCTGACTACAATTACACTTGGAAATGTTCAACACCCTTCTACAAACCTACGATACTGTTGAATATATTTAAAACAACAGGCAAAATAGCCCCAATTAATTTTGAGATAGGACATTTCTGTGGCACAGAAGAAAGATGGTTACTTCAGCCCACAACTCCATCACAAATGGCTTTTCTTTTCAGTAGCACCATAACCACCATCCTCAGCAGTGCAGACTCCACAGAGACAAGCTTCCCCCCACAGAGACAAGCTTCCCCCCACCTTCCATTCCTTCCTTCCCCCGTGTAGAGTCTTCCAGCCCTGAAAATTGCCAGGATAATGGAGAGAGAGTGATGTGTCCTCACAAAGCAACAGCTTTCGAACCAAGGAGTTTGGGGAGCCACCCCCTATTCCTCATACACACACACACACACACACACACACACACTCACACAGGCACATGTACTCACACACACTCACACACACACATACACTCAGCTGTGCCTTCTCCAGCTCTGACCAACTAGATCATTGTCACACACATCTCATTGCCTGCTTCACCACCCACCATGTTTCTGTTTCTTGGCACAAACTGGTTATCTACAGTGAGTACCATTTCTCTTTCCCATGCTAGCTGGAAAGTGGGAGATATCCCAGGCCTGGGGTCCTAGTCCCTCTACCACTAACCCTTAGTAGCTATGCAACCTCAGGCTCGCTACAAACTGTCTAGGCCCCACCTGCCTTATTTGTAAATTGGGCAATAATAAACAAACATAGAAATAATAATGCATTTATCTGCCACATTAATATTTGTATTATCTCATTTGAATCTCCCAACAACCCTGTAAGGTAGGTACTATTATTATCCCCATTTTTATGGATAAGGAAACTGAGGCTGAGAGATTAGGTAACTTGCTGTAGGTTCATATAACTAATTAAGTTAATTGAATAACTGTCTGAGGCAAGCTTTAAATTCTTATCTGTCTGACTCTGAGATCAGCTCTCTATCCTCAAGGCCATCTTAGCTGTCTAATATTTATTTGTCTGCTGTAGCCAGGGAGATGGAGCGAATGCTTTCTCAAGGTCCCTTGCAGCAGTAAAATCTATCGTTCCTATAGCTTTCCAAAATCTACAACCAACATAGACTCTAACAGTAGGAATCCCTAGTCTTCCAGGACAAAATGTCAACTGCCATTGGTTCCACCTATCAATTTTTGGCCCCTTCAGATCTTTGGGTTTTCTGGTTCAGAGCATTCACCAAGACCAAAGAATAGGCTAGAAACACTCTACTCCCTTTTTACACACACACACACACACACACACACACACACACACACACTCTCTCTCTCTCTCTCTCTCTCTCTCTCTCTCTCTCTCTCTCTCCAGGAACCTGGAATATTCCCCAAACAGAAGGTTCTCTGGTCTGTTTTGTCACATTCTTCCAAGAAACAAAGGAAAGTCAAAGTCAACTGCCAGCCTGCCACAGTGCTGCCTGCAGACTGAGTCAGCCTCTGGTGATTTAGAAACCTCCCAGAGGAGAGAGCTGGGCTTTATAAACAGAGTGTGTGTCTGTAAACTGATGCTGAAGAACATTCTATCTGAGGGAATGAAGAACAACAGATGACAAAGATAATAATGTGGTTGTTCAGTTGTGTCCAACCCGCCACGACCCTGTTTGGGGTTTTCTTGGCAAAAAGTCTGAGGTGTTTTGCCATTTCCTTCTCTAGCCCATTTTACAAATGAGAAAACTAAGGCAAACAAGGTTAAGTAACTTGCCCAGGGTTACATAGCTCATAAGTGTCTGAGGCCAGATTTGAATCCAGGTCCTCCTGACTCTAGGCCCAGCTCTCTATCCACTATGGCACCTAAAGGTAATCATACTTCACACTTAAGCAGAGATTTAATCCTTAGTAAGTATTTTCTTCAAATCAGTTCAATAAACATCTATGCAAAGTACTATGCTCTTGCTCTCTCTCTCTCTCTCTCTCTCTCTCTCTCTCTCCACACATATATATATATATATATATATATATATATATATATAACATATATATTTATAGAAAAGAAAACTGAGGCCCAGTGGAGTTAAGCGACTTGTCCAAGGCCAGACATATAAGTATCAGAGTCAGGATTTGAACCCAGGTCCTTTGACACCCAATCCAGTGTTCTTCCCACTGTATCATACTGCTTCCCTGACCTCAGGGAGTCTATATTCTTTTAAAGGGATGCATCATGCAACAGTGATTTCACTGGGATCAGGAACTCCCAGATGAGAAACTCCATATACCAAAGCAGATCATCACCATTTCTGCAACTGATTGTTTTAGAGAGTTGCCTAGAGACCTGAGTGGCTAATTGTTGCCTAGAGAATTGAATGGCCCACACAGCTATGTAGGAAGGGAGGGAGGAAGGAAGAAAGAAAGAATTTATTAATCACCTACCATGTGCTAGGCAGTATGTTAAACACTTTACAAACAGTATATCATTTGAGCCTCTCAACAACCCAGGGAATCCCCATATTACAGTTAAGGAAATTTAAGTAAACAGAGTTTATAAGACTCTTCTAGGACCGCACAGATAGTAAGTGAGGTTGGATTTGAACTCAGGTCTTCCTGCCTCCAGGTCCAGTGGTCTCTCTCCTGTGCCATCTAGATGCCTCTAGGAAACTATAGGAGGGGTGGCAGGAGCTCTGGGATTCAGGGAGCTCTTTGGGGCAGTCACTGCCATATACAGAGAACAGTTGGTGAGCCAGTTTGACCAAGAAGATAAATGTGTGAAGGGAAACATGACGACATCAGACAGGAAAGGAGGATTCAGCAGGAACTTCATATATCCCAGAGAGGTAAGTGGCACAAATATTCTCATGATCCCCATTCCAACTATGGGGAAATTGAGTGAGGCTCAGGGACTTGTCCAGGCTCACCTGGCTATTAAGCATTGGAGCTGGGTCTGGCGCTGATACCATACTACTTATCTAAAGGATACGGTGACATGGCCAGGGAGGGGAGGAACAAGCAGAACGAGCTGCAAGTGAGACACCCAGGGAGTGAATCAGGTGTGCACAAAGCTAGGCTGGATGGGGAGAAATCAGGCACAGTCTCCAAGCAATGGCATTTCCATCCAAGGAGCTTCCTTCTAGAGCACGCTAGACAGAGACAAGGGATGTTAGGAGGCTCAAATGAAATAATGGATGTAAAACATTTTGCAAACCTTAAAGTTTGCAAATGCTAATTACTATTACTTTTATGAGTCTCCAGTCTGGTGATGACATCAGTCATTCCCTGGACCTTCTACAGCACTCTTGTTGAGCTCCTGCAATGTTATAGAGCAATACAAGGGTGTGCTGGTAAATATTTAACCATCAGGCTGGGGGGTGGGAGAAAGGAGGGAATGTGTGCACACGCACTTTTAAATTTCATTTGCACTATTGTTGTTCAGTTGTGTAGGACTCCTCCTGACCCCATTTAGGTCTTCTTGGTAAGGATACTGGAGAGGTTTGTCATTTCCTTCTCCAGCTCATTTTGCAAATGAGGAAACTGAGTCAAACAGGGTTAAGTGACTTGCTCAGGGTCCCACAGCTAGTATCTAATGTCAGATTTTCACTCAGGTCTTCCTCACTGCACAGCCAGCACTCTGTCTGCTGTTTCACCTAGCTGCCCCCATCTGCATTAACACTTACTTAGGTCTTAACAAAACAGTAAATCAATCCTTGATTTGTTATCATTGCTCATTTCTGAGTTATAAATGTTCACACTGTGAACATAGGGCTCTCTATACTAGTTAAAGCTGGATCCACAATGCTCAGCCTCAAAACTAGGACTACTTTCCCTCAAGTTCCTTTTGTGAGCAGTTATGTGTCATAACATGATAACTGGCAGAGAAGGTGCTAATCTGCCTTGGTAAAGGGAATTCACTCCCCGCGAGTTCCTTATACCAGTGAAATTGACCCCTATCCCTCCCTAACTTCTTTCTAAGGCTCAGTGGGAACACACTCACCTCACTGCCTCCTGCCTCTTAAAGCAACTAGCCTGTTGGAATTTGGGAACCCAGCAGGTTTTGTAGCTTGGGCAGCTTCCCACAGCTATCACCCAGGGGATCAGGGCCTTCTCTTCCCATGCCCGTGTTCCTGGAATTCATAGTCTCTTTCTCCAGCGATTACCGAAGCCTAGCCCATTCTTAGTGCATTATTTAAAGTATACAAACTACTTTACTACCCTGCAAGGCAATCTCAAGGTACTAAGTTTCATACACAGAGGCACTGGCTTGGGTCACTTATTCGGTCCAGTTTGTTACAGGATCAAAGAGAGTTCAGGCTTTTCTAGTCATTGCTAAGCCCTTTACTAACTGATTAATTCCAGCCCAAGGACTTGGCTAATTCTGTCCATTCCAGTGCTCCCCGGGGATCTAATTTAGAAACTTCCCTGGATGCAGCTCACAAAATTTCCCAGCATTAAATCCTACCTTTCCTGAGTGGCCAACACTCACGGTCAGCTCCCTTGAGGATGCTGGCCACCTGTCTTAAAATTTGTCTACTGGCTGACCCATCTAGCACCATAAGCAGTATTAATCATTCATGCTTTCTGACCTCAGCCTTTTTATTTGTCTTAACTTTTATTGATATCTTGTGGTTGGCGGCACCTTCATTTACATATACATTGCTCCCAGTGAACCTTCCCTTGCAACAAATGGAGAGCGAATGAGGGGAGGAGGAGGAGGAAAAAGTAGTTCAGTGATACTAACCAACATATCATGCAGGTCTGTCCTGCCACAGTCCTTCACCTCTGCATAATCAATCAATTAATAAACATTTATTAAGTACCTACCACGTGCCAGGCACTGAGCTAAGCACTGGGGATACAAAAAGAGGCAAAAGACTGCCCCTGCCCTCAAGAAGTTTACAGTATAATGGAGGAGACAACATGCAAACAATATATACAAAGCAAGCTGTGTATGGGATAAATAGGAAATAATTAACAGAATGAATTAAGAGGTGTTGATTTCAGCTAGCAGCTAGGGGGCACAGTTGACAGAGTGCCTGGCCTGGAGTCAGGAAGACTCATCTTGCTGAGTTCATATCTGGCCTCAGATGCTCACTGGCTGTGTGACCTTGGGCTTAAGTTAAGTCACTTAACCCTGTTTGTCTCCGTTTCCTCATCTGTAAAATGAACCAGAGAAGGAAATGGCAAACCACTCCGGTATCTTTGCCAAGAAAGCCCCGAATGGTGTCACAAAGAATCAGACAAGACTGACCAACAATGATTTTAGTTGGGACTTAAAGGAATCTGGGGAGGTCAGTAGTTGGAGCAGAGGAGGGAGAGAACTCCAGGTGTGAAACACAGCCAGAAGGAATGCCCAAAGTTGAGAGAGAGTGTCATAGAAGAAAAGGAGATGCATTTTCTCATCTCTTCTCACAGGCCAAGCTTGATCGTCATAACATCACAGAATTCAGTTTCACTTTTTTATTATTTAAATTTTTGTAGTTATGGTGTATACTAATTTCCTACTTACTTTATTCTGCATTATATAGCTTCCCATGCTTCACTAAATTATTCATATTCATAATTTCTTATGGCACAATCATCTTTCATTGGATTCTTCATAGTTGTCTTTTTTCATGACATATAGATTTCTCATTATTTTGTATATCATAATTTATTCTGTAGGTTACCCTGCCTTGATTATATCAACCTCTCCTCAAAACTTTCAATGTCTCCTCATTCTTTCTCCAACAGGATAAAGTTCACATTTCTTTACCTGGCATTCAAGGCTCTTTGCAATTTGGCCCTGACCTGTCTTTTCAGCTGTACGCCTCACCATCTTTTACTCTATCCTTCTGCCCCAGTCATGCTGATCTGGCCATTGCACCCTTGGCATGCCCCTTAACCTGCCTTTAAACAACCTCCTTGCCTTCACTCACACGGACTCTTGCCTAGAATGCCTTCACTTCTCCTCTCCAGGTATTTAAATCTCGCATATCCTTCTGTACCAGTGGTGGTTTTTATTTAGTTTGATGGATCACTCAGAGCCTTAAGTTCAAACAAATAGTCTTTTTACTATAACTTATTCCAGTAGCAGTGAATAGAGTGCCAGGCCTGAGGTCAAGAAAACTCATCTTCCTGAGTTCAAATCTGACCGTGCGACCCTGGGCAAGTCACTTCACCCGTTTTGCCTCAGTTTCCTGTAAAATGAGCTGGAGAAGGAAATGGCAATCCATTTCAGTATCTCTGCCAAGAAAACCCCAAATGGGGTCACAAAGAGTCAGATACAACTGAAACAACTGAACAAACAAAATCCAATGGCCCCAGATAGAAACATTTCCCAAGAAGTTAAAATCATTTCAGGAAGCTAAAAGCTACCTACAAGGCAGTTCCCTGGGGTTTCTGGAGCTCCTGGCCAAAATCTTAAAATTTCTTTTTATATTTTTCTTGTCCAAAGGCCCCCCAGGTCAAGCTCTCTAGGGACAGTCAACCAAAACTATATCTGCCTCACAATTTCCTTGCTTACAACAGTCCTAGCTAGAGTTGTGGGCATGTGGGGCATTGAAGACCTCAATTCCCACAACTTCAAAACCAAGTTAGAGTTCCACCTCTTCCAGGAAGCCTTCCATGACCATCCCAACCCACAGTGCTCTCACCTTTAGACTTCTACAGACCACATATCCCTTCCACTCATTTGACAATTTAAAAACTGTTCAGTTTCACAGACTTTATTATAGATTTAATTTGCAAAATTACTATTGCTTCTAAATTGAGATGAGCATTGGATACTGCTGTTTTGAGTTCTGTTGTATCCCTAGTGCATAGCACATAGTAAGAGCTTAATAAATGCTTGTTGATTGATTAACCAATCAGTCTTGGGTTGCTTTGTACTGTTAGCTATCTTTGTATGGGTATGTGTGTGTATATGTATGCAAATGTGTTATATCATAGTAAAACAAATATACCACCTTTGTGGTGTTGGAAGATTATAATTCATGTAATTTTGTACAATGTGTGCTCCCTTGTTCAAGCTGCTTTCCCTCCGAGTCTCCTGCCTAGCCATCCCTAACTCCAATTTGCCAGTCTCTGGGAATATGGTCAGCTTTGAGTCAGCTGGGATCCAATATCAGGGACCACACAGGTTAATAGTAACTGACTGAAAGGCCCCACCAGGCCGCCGTGGAGCTTGGTTTGGTTCTCCTGGAGGCTACGGCAAGATCCAATTTGTTCTTTCAAACATTACCACTGATCCATTTGTTGACCCAGTTCAACCTGCTATTTTATGAATGAATAATAACATACTTATTAAGCACTTACTATATCTACAGGTGCTGCGCTGATCCTTATCATTAGGGTAATACTGTACCGGCCAGCTTAAACCCTAGCCGGTCTTGTGGAGAAGAAATAGAAAACACCTGCTTGGAATTCCTCCATTGGTCAAATTAAATATTAAAATATTATAAGAACTGCAGCAACTGAATGACAAGGATGAGTATTGAGAATATTTCAGACCTGTAGTTTTACCTACCCAATCCACTCTCCAACTCACTTATAAGAAGCTTGAGGGCAGGGTCATGTCTTGGACCTCTTTGAACACATACCATCCTTCTTCTCCTTCCCCCATCCCTACTTAGCACAAGGTTAGGTGCACAGCTGGCTCAAAATAAATGTTTGCTGTGGATGCACATGTCATCCTCCTTGCCTCATTGTCGCACACTGGCCATCATTGAGACCCTAAAAATAAGCATCCATTGGCCAGATACCCTTCTGGGAGCTGTGTAGGCCACTCTGTGGCTGTCAAACCACCTTAAAACCAAAGTAATTTCATTCTCAGACCTATTCTTCCTTCTATACCTGAAAGTAAAGAGATCATACAGATAGCCAAGCAATCGGGATTTGAGTGAATCACCAGAAAGAGGCCTTGAATGAAAGAATACTGGCCTGGCAATCAAGAAATCTTGATTCTTTCTAGTCCTGGCTCTGCCACCAATTAACCGTATGACCTTAGACAAGTCACTTTATCCTCTTGCATCTTCTGTCATCTGTAAAACAAGGGTGTTCAACTAAAGTATCTCAAAAGTCCTTCCCACTTCTAATATTTCATTATTCTATGAAAATATTCAAAGTGGGGATTCCCATTAAAGAATAATTCTCCTGAGTCATTCATTAATCGTTTATCCAACAGATATTTATGCCCTGACTTGGACCTTTTGTTCCCTCTTTCTGAGTTGTGTAGATTAAAAATGCCCAACTTTCTGGCTGCAAGGCTAAAGGAAATGTTCTGAGCTAAGGACTATGTGTGCCATTCCCTGAACCAAAAGATTCAATCTAAAGGACAAACACACAGAACCCAAAGCTACCTGAACACCCTAGAGTTTGGGGATTCTATTTCCTTAATGACCTCTACTTACTGGTTGGCAGGTGGATAGAAAATTAGATAGATAGATAGATAGATAGACAGACAGACAGACAGACAGACAGACAGACAGACAGACAGACTGACAGGCAGGCAGGCAGGCAGGCAGGCAGTCAGGCAGACAGACAGACAGATAGGTAGACAGATAGATAGACAGATAGATAGATAGATAGATAGATAGATAGATAGATAGATAGAGACAGATAGAGAAGACAGGGAGACAGAGAGACTATCACAATATTCCAGGAACTATAGGTATACAAAAACCAAAATGAAACAAATCCTGCCTTCTATCAAGTCACTTAACCATTCTAGGCTTCTATTTCCCCATCTGTTCAATGACATATCCAACTCCTTCATTGGACAAATGAGGAAACTGAGGCTCAGAGTGGTTAAGTGACTTGATAGGGACTTGGATTAGATGGTCCCTAAGGTCACTTCCAGTTTCAATGATCTTGGAATGCACTCTTTCCTTACTTCTACCTGTCATACTCCTGATCATGTTTCAAGGGTCAACTCAGATCCCCCATTCTTGTAGGGTGTTCCCTGGTCCTCCCAATAATTAGTGCTCTTTGGTCTTCAAATAACTTTGTATGTACTTATATGTATGTGTATTTTCACAAGAGACTATATGCTCCTAGGAAGTAAAAACATCTTAATTTCTGTCTTTGTATCCCACAGTGTGTAGCACATAATTGGTGCTTAATAAATGCTAAATTGAGTGGAATGGAAAGAAATGGTCGTAATTCCTCTCATGGTATTTTTCTATCTATAGAACTGAAAGAGAACTCAATATGAACCTATCAATGCCTACATATTTTTATGTTAATAGGGAACTAAGGATGAGTACTGATCTGGGTTACATATATACATTTACACATGTATTCACATGAGTTTGTACATATACACCCTCCATTAAAGTCTCATTCTAATTTCCCATCACATTTTAGAGGTTACCATTGATTGTCAAAGGCTATACCAATAGAGTGCAATCTTTGGCATGTTTTACCAAGCTGGAAAGACTTCAAGAACGAGCCCAATGGTGGACTGTATATCTGTCACTATGGACAAACCTAGGTGAGTTTGGAGAGACTTATCACCAAAAGGTTAGATACCAGGTGGTAATTTTTTAGCCATAGTAGCTCACAAAGTTTATGTGCTAAGATGTGCATCTGTGCTGGTAGAAGGAATACCCACACCAATGAAATAATGGACCTTTGAGAATATTGGAGTACATACATATATTGTATGTGTTTTGATACTCTCAGAAATCTCTAATTCCATCAGTGTGGGGACTCTCTTTGCTGCTGCAGCTTATGAGCATTGCCAGATAATGAAATCTGAAGCCAGCAAGACTCATAAGATATTGGTGGATTATGAAATTATGCATGTGTAAATAGATGAGAGAGAAGAGAAGAGGAGAGGAGAGGAGAGGAGAGGAGAGGAGAGGAGAGGAGAGGAGAGGAGAGGAGAGGAGAGGAGAGGAGAGGAGAGGAGAGGAGAGGAGGGGAGGGGAGGGGAGAAGAGGGGAGGAAAAGGGAGGGGAGGAGAGGAGAGGAGGGGAAGGGAGAGGAGGGGAGGGGAGAGGAGAAGAGGGGAGGTAAAGGGAAGGGAAGGGAGGGGAAGGGAGGGGAGGGGAAGGGAGGGGAAGGGAGGAGATGAGAGACAAGGAGAGGAGAGCAAATGAAGAGGGGAGGGAAAGGGAGGTGGAAGGGAGGAGAAAGGGAAGGAGAGAAGGGTGTAACAACAATGCTGCTTGCTTCTACTGTGGCTGTGCAAGGCCAATAACACCAGCACACAGGAAGGCTGCTAGCACAAGTTCTTTGATCTGCTTTTCTAAGGAAAGCAACTTTAAGGGATTAACAGTCTTACTTTAATTAAACATACATATATCATTCACTTAGTTCAGGGGAAAAAGTCAGCACCCTGAACTTCAGAAAAACACAAACAGAAATTATATAAACAGAGCAAAATAATGCAAATCAACAGACAGGCTTCTAGCCATCTGACCAAGACGTTACATACATAGTTACCAGAGAGAGAAGCAACAACATCTGGGTTTTTCAAAGTTCCTTAACAGCTACCCAGAGTCTCGTCTGGTCAAGTCACATGGTACTCTTCCAGTGAGTGAGCCCCAAATAAAATGCTAACCTCAGAGTATATATATACTTCTTCAGAGTCAGAGGGCATCATCACAACCATGCGACTCAAACCCATGTGACCTAGGCCTTCCCATGACTTTAGCGGGTCATCAAAGACTCCTGATTCAAAGACTCTTGACTGAAACAAAGGCAAGACTCAAATGCACTTGATTGCCATAGTGCTGAGAAGCACTCCAAAGCAAAAGACAACAAAAAGTCCCACTTTACTTGCCATCACAGGGGCTAAGAGGGAGAAAGAGAGGGAAGGTGGGAGACAGATTGTGAAAAGTAGAAAGAGTACTGCACCTGAAATCTAAACATCTGGATTATTAGGTATATGACTATGAACAAGTCACATCTTCTCTTGGCCTCAGTCATCTCATCTGTAAAAACAGGGGTAGCAAATTGTACCCTCAAACTATGAGGTTATGAGGAAGGTGTCTTATCTACCTGAAAGCACCTTATAGAGGTGAATTGCTATTATATTATTTCCTAGACTTGCTATAAATAAGCTGAAGTCAAGTCATTTTCAAAGGGATCTGTACTCATACTTAGTCATCTATCTTGGATGGTCCTCAGGAAAGGGCAGCTTCTTTGTTTTTTTAGTTACTTTCAAATTGGCAGAGTGAGTTGCCTGACGTCACATAGCACAGTCAGTGGAAAAACCAGGAATGAAACCCAGGTTGCTTGGCTCCCGTGTCTGAATTTTGTTTCAGAAGTGTAGAGTTGGGAATTGGTATCTGAAAGGCACTGAGAAAACCCTGAGGCAAGGGTTGAGAGTGGCAACCTTCTCAGTATTACAATGCTATAATATAATTTACCCAGCTTCTTCCATCTTCCATCTGTCAGGAGACAACACAAGTCGTGTTGGTTAGAATTTCAGATACTGGTTTAAGACCTATATCTAGCACTGGATTATGTGTGCCACAATAGGAAGAGCCCTCAATCTGCAGTCAAGAGACCTGAGTTTGAATTCTGCTTTTGCCATTGACCTCAGCTTGAGTCACATAATTTTTTCAAGTCTAAGTTTCCTCAACTTATCCCTCAAATAAGGATAATTATATTTTTGCTATTTCTTTACTAAGGTTGTTTGGAGTGTAAGGATGTGGGTTTCCACTGTCTTATCCCAATGAATATAATCAGAGAAGGCCCAGATAGATCAGTTGAATCAGTGGATCCCAACTATTAACCAGGTAGAAACAAGTCCTTAATCAAGAGAAGAGGATTAAAGGGCTTTGATTATTGGATAAGTACAAATGAAACAATATAGGAAATATCTTGTGATTGACTGAAAGGATCAAACACACCTCTGGGACTTTGTATAAAACAGTAAACCTGTTGGGGATCATACAGTTCAATAATAAATACAGTTTTTCGCCAAATGAAACAACAAAATAGAAGATTCCAAGCCCAGGAGCACCTTAGGTGCTCTGTACCATAGGGCAGTGAGGTGGGGGGGAGGGAAGAGTAAGTCCAGAGGGAATGGCTCACTCCCCTTCTTCACCTTCTCCACTGATCATATTATCAGTAGGAAAGAGACAGATCAAGGACAAACATGGACAGAAACAGATACAGAAAGATAGCCACTTGAGCTATAGCAGTGACACAGAGTAGAGTCAGCTATGGACCCTCAGAAAGGCCCGACTCTCTCAACCCAAGACAGGGTTATGTTTAGGAGGAACCACATAAAGAGAGAGAAGGACTTGTCCTCTATACATGTACTTCCCCACAATCTTATTATCAATATGAGCCCACTCTCCCCAGACACTTTGCATATATAAAGGGAGGGTGCCCCACAAGCCTAGAGGGCATGTTTTATACCAACTGTTCTTACAATACCAGTTCAGTAAATTCCTTTCCTAAAAGCTAACTAATACTACTGGCCTTTCTTAAAAACTAATTAAGATGCTTAATAGGAAGCACACTGGTGGGGGCTCATAGTAATAGAAACCCAGCCCCTCAGGGTTACCACTAGAATCCTAAAAGAATAGCAGCAGTTGCCCCCAGGGATGCAGACTGCCACTTTGAAGCTTTGTATGAGAGAAAATTCTTTCCTATACTAATGTGTTATTGTTTTCTCAACATATAAAGAGTTTCACAAAACAATAGTTAGAGTCCATTTATGTGATATGAAAATCTCAAGAGAAGAGAAACTGTCAGGACTGGCTTGAGGCCTAGGTGGAGTAAGAAGCCAATTATTGGTATGATTTCAGGGATGCCAGAAATGCTCTTCTCTTCCCCCCTCCCTGCCTTCCCCATCCCCCTGCAAAAACTACCTCCTTGCTGAGGCCTGAAAATAGGGTTAAGCTTTTTATTCCATGAGGAGAAATCATTCTGAAAATGTGAGTCAGTAATGAAACCATTACGCTCCTGGATCAGAGCGTTCCAGGAATGGGGACAGCCCTTAACAATGCCTAGAGTTGGAAAGTAGAGTATAAAGGTGGAAGGGGAAGGCAGGTTATGAAGGGCTTTGAACAGCAAACTGAGGATTTTATAGTTGATCCAGGAAGTGAAAGGGAGCCGCTGGTGTTTATTGAGTAGGGTCAGACCTGTGCATTAGGAAGATCATTTTGGCACGTGAGTGGAGGATAGACCGGAATGGGGAGAGACCTGAGGCGGGCTGTCCCTCCAGCAGGATATTGCAGTAGTCCAGGTGTGACATGATGAGGTGATGATGCACCAGAGTAGTGGCAGGACCAGACTAGCTTTCACATGATCAAATCATCCTCCCCTGTCCCCAGTGTAAGCAATCCCAACAAATGATAGCCCTGAGTAACCCAGACCTTTGTATTCTCATCTGCAAAATGAAAGGGTCAGACTGCTCCTAGTTTATAAGATTTAGAGCTAGAAGTTTCCTTGGAGAGATCTTTCAGGGCTAAGAGATGATAAAATGTTCCCCCACCTCAGGTAGTGACATAGAAAGCATTCTAGATTTGGAGTCTCAGGATTTGGGTTCAAATCCCGATTCTTCCACTTACTGTGTGCCAAATCACTTCAGCTCTCAGAGTTTCAGGTTCCTCATCTATAAAGAGCAAGGATTGGCTTTGGGCACCTCTAAGATCTCTCGTAACTCTAAATCTGTGATCCCACAAAAAATGCTGACTCGATTTTTTTTTTTGAAAGAAGAGAAGAGCTCTCTATTTTCCCGATTTTTTTTTTACACCTAAAATAATAAGGTAAAATTGCTCAGTGGTTGGAGAAGGGTTAACTCTTTCAGGCCTGGAAGAGATTTAGTAAATAGACGCTTTGGGGTGTTGAATAGTTCCCCTCCATTCCCCTAAAGAGTTAATATCCCTGACAAAGGGGAACAATGCCCTCCCTCCTCCTCCTGCTGCTCAGCAGGCTCAGACCCAGGGAGTTTTTCCCTGTTCTCTGCACCAAGACTGCAGTGCCAGCCCGCAGATTTCTGGCCAGGCTGTCAGCTTGGCATCTCCACCAACGGATGCCATTTGGACACATTCCCCCTGCTGGAGACACTTCAAAGAGATCTGTTGCCGAATTACATGTCACTTTTTAAAAAAGGCAATAGGGAAGAAAAAAAATCTTACCACGTGAACAAAGAGAGCAGCCCCAGCATTTAATTCCGTGCTCCAGTTCACCCACAGAAAAGACAGGGAAGCTTTTTAGATTCACAATAGGAAACCAGGCTGCGTATGATGCTGATTTCTCCCCTGGCTTTCTCTCACTGATTTGGGGGGTGAGAAGGGACATGGTAGGGGAGGAGTGAGGATAGACAATTTGAGAAGACTTCTCCAGAGGAATACTGGGATTTTAAAGCAGGAAAGGGTCTTAGAAGTCATCCGGTCCAACTCCCACCTCGTTTTACAAATGAAAAAACTGAGGACTAAATAGGAGACAAAGCAACACAGCAAATTAGTGGCAGAGAATAGAATCCAGCTTTCCTGACTCAGAGTCTGGGATCCTTTTGACTTCATCTCACTCCAACCATGTAGTCTGTCGCATAAGCCCGGGAAGAGTCATTATAAATTCCTCCTGACTGGAATACCCTCCTCCTTCCTCTCTGATCATTCCTCTCCATCAATTCCTGCAAGACCTAATTCTAAGCCACTCTCCCCTCTCCTGCCCCTCCATCCCACCTTTGATACTGAACCTCCCTGGTCCTTATTCATATCATATGATCTTATGCTTATCTTACAATGCTTTGTGATTGTTCCCTGGTCAAGTGGAATGTAGCTGGATCTTCTGTAGATATACCCCTTCTTCCCAGGGATGCAGGAAAGCATACAGTAGGTGTGCTTGCTAAGGGGATGAGATGAATCATCAGCTGAGTAGCCAGCTCAGTGCCTTGCACACAGTAGGTAGCAATGCCTTGCACACAGTGGGTATTTGATAAATATTGATTGGTCATTTAAGGAGCTTGTCCACCACCCTTTAAGTCTTTGGGATACTACACATAGGTACAGGGATGCTCATGGAAGCAGAAGATTTTAAAATGGCACAGGTGGGCTTCTCTCTGAAAAGGGAGGTGGGGAATTGTGAGATTTCCTTTCCTTTCCTTCCAAGACCAGACTTTAGGTGTTGGTATGGTTGTACTGATGCATTTCCAGATTTCATAGTTCCTATTCGTGCCTGTATTAGGACTCAATAGTAGTGAGCATTTATTAAACACCTACTACATGCCAAGCACTGGATAGGTCCTTGATGATACAAAGAAAAAAATTAAATAGTCTCTGCCCTCAAGGCACTTCCATTCTATTGGGAGGAAACACAGGTAAGCAAATACAAATTACACAGAAAGCAATTTTCAGGGGAAGAGTGGGAAATCAGGTTACCCTTCTACAAGAAGTGGTACCTAAAATTGAGCTTTGCAGGAAGCTAGAGATTCTATGAGGCAGAGGCAAGGAGGGAGTTGTGGATTATTATTTATCATTGAATAATATTATTTGAACCGAACTATGTCAATAGAGATTATTTGAGCCCAGAATGTCACCCTGATCTCAGTAACTCTCTAGGAATGCCAGACATGGCTACAACGACTTTGGGATTCCCCCAGGACCCAGATCCACCCAAAACATCCAAAGCCAGGTCCTAATTTGAGTCCACTCAAGCTTGTGTTTTAGCTTAGCCCAAATGTTATTGAATGTTTATATTTTCTAATATCTATCTCAATCTAACTTGCTTTCAAGTTACCCTCTCAGCAAAAATTGCTTAACTGTATATATGTGGTTTGTAAGAGGGTTCCCTTGTCTAAATCCTATATAATCTAAGCCTTCCAGAGCCTGGATGAGAGGGAGCCACACCTCCTTTCCAGTTCACTCTCCTCTACCAAATAATCTAATACATTTCTTTCTAAAACTATTTCAGACTTTGGGGTTTGTTATTGCAAACAATTGAGTACCTTCTGGGCATGAGGGGCAACCTGTGCAAAACTATGGAAATGGAAAGGGAGACAGAATGTTGCAACCAGACCAGTTTGACCAGACCAAGGTAGGATGGAGTCGGGTTGTGCAGGGCTGTAGAAGTCAAGCAAAGAATTATGTATTTTATCCCAGAGGTGAGGGGAAACCACTGGAACACCGCAAGCAATGTTGAAGTGGTTTAGAATGTAGAACTTAGGGGAAGATGAGATCCCAATGAAGAGTCTCAGGTTTTTCAATAACGTATTTGTGGAGAGCCTTTTCTGAAGGTGGGAAGAAGAGAGTGGAATATGTGGTTTGAAGAACAAAGGGAAGACAGGGGACATACACTGCTGAGGGGAATGCCTGAAATAAGGAGATTATCAATGTAGTTGTGTGAACCCCATGTGATTGCACGGCAGATCAATGTAACGCCTCCATGACATTCATCAGGTGGGTCTCATGGCATATCTATGTAACTGCCTCCCTGACATTCATCGGCATGGGTGTCACAGCATATCTATGTAGCTGTCTCCTGCATTCATCAGCGTGGGTGTCATGGCATGTCAGTGCATATCTAGTGTAACTGCCTTCAGCCATTCATTCAGGCATGGGTATCATGCATATCTATGTAGCTGCCCCCGTGACATTCACTCAGCATGGGTGTAAGAGGTCTACCCCTAGGTCTCTATATTCCACTATGTCCCTTTGGTCCGTCCATCCGGATAAAGGGAGCAACATTCCTGTGTCCAGCAGTAGTAACTTCAGGCATAAGAGGTATAGACGCTGAGACAGCTAGGAGGTGCGATGGACAGAACACCAGACCAGGAGTCGGGAAGATCTAAGTTCAAATCCAGCTCCAGACCCATTATCTTGGTGACTCTAGGCAAGTTACTGAACTTCTGTGTGCCTCGGTTTTCTGATCTATAAAGTGGGAATAATGATCAAACCAACTTCCCAGGGTTGTTGTGAGGATCAAGTGAAATAATGCTTGTAAAACACATTGCAAACCTACATAAAATTATTCTTATTACTATTTTTTATTTTTTAATATATGGAATAAAACAAACATTTCCACAACATAGTATAATAAAAAAGATGATTGTAACCTCTTATGTAAGACTTATTATTCCTCTCTTCAAGTTCATCATTACTCCTGTGGCAATGGGTAAGCTGTTACCCCAACATTTCTCTATTCCCTGGAATGGCCCTGGGCTGATAGCCAGGCCACTATGTGGGGCTGGGATCCGTTTGGACTTACACCCTTATCTCCTGCGGTTGGTTGGGGAAAGGGAGAGAGGAACGGGAAAGGAAGAGGGGGATAATTTGGTGGTTTGCTCTGGACCACAGACCATTTAAGTGTGTGATGGTAATGTATCTTCTATGCTTTTTCTAGTCTAAGGAAATCATCCATTTTCCTCACTGCTACGGGATATCATGGAATTGATTATAAAAGAGTTTCCTGGTCTTCTGAGAAAGAAGTTCAAAGGGACTGGGGCTTGCGAGCAGTAATTATGGCCGACTGAATTTGCTAGTCAGGCATTAAAAGTTTAGGCATAGCCAGAAGGCACTAGAAGTAATCAATCGACCTTTAAGGCCTCTGAGTCAAAGACAAAACTAACAGACGATCAGGCCTTACTCATAAGCGAAGTGAGTACCCGTACACGGAAGCATCATTGTAGAAATAGCTCCCCACTCCCTCCCTCCCCCAATACATGGGTTCTTAACCCAATGGCCCTATTAGGGAAGCTAAGGGGAACAATGGATAGAGCGCTAGGCTTAGAGACAGGAAGACCTGAGTTCAAAATCCAGCCTCAGGTACTTACTAGCTGTGTGACTCTGGGCAAAACTATCTGCCTCAGTTTCTTCATTTGTAAAATGGCAATAAAAATAAAACCTGCCTTCCCAGGTTGTTGTGAGGATCAACTGAAATAAAATTTGTAAAGTGCTTAGCACAGTGCCTGATACTATATAAAAGTTAGCTATTATTATTATTTGCAGGAGTTCTTAACCTTTCTTGTGTCATGGATCCCTTTGGCAGTCTGGTAAAGCCTATGGATCCCTACTCAGAATCATGTTTTTAAATGCATAAAATAAAATATGAAGGCTTACAAAGCAAACTTGTCATGCTAAAATAAAAATATAATTTTTTTCCACCCAAGTACACAGACCTGCTGAAATCTATCTACAAATTTCTCTGATTGGAACCATAGACCCATTTAAGAACCCCTGTCCTAAAAAGAAAAAAAAAATCATCTCTTACACCTGCTCCTTCATATCAAAAATTCCTTTAACAAAGACATGAAGTTTTCTGTTCCATTTAAAGATTAGGTAGGAGGTATGAATACATCTGATAGAGGAAACACAGGGACATATTCACAACTAGGGAGAAAGAGATGATATCAGAGCCTTTCCTTGAAACAGGTTATGGCCACAGGACAAAAGGTAGGAAGCATGAATGTTCTAATCACCTGAAAGGGGTGCCAAGTAGGGGAAGTTAGGGATGAAGAGGACAGACTTCTTTGCTATTATAATCTTAAAAAAAAACAGATTATACTTTTAAACTTTTTTTAAAAGATTATACTTTTTTAATTAACGAGCATTTGTTTTCTTACCTTCCAAACTCTCCTTTCCCTGAAAGTTGAAAAAAGAAGAGAAAAACAAAGCCCTCATAACAAATATGCACAGTCAAGCAAAACAAATTCCCACATTGTCCACGTCCAAAAACGTATATCTCATTCTGAATCCTGAGCCCATCATCTCTCTGGCACGAGGTGGATAAGTCTTCACATCCACCAGGATTCTTAACTCTTTCCAAATTGCTTTTCTTTAAATGGTTCTCCTGATTCTGCTCATGCTACTTTGCGTCAGTTCATTCAAGTCTTTCCAGGTTCCTCTGGAAGTGCCCCTTGATCATTTCTTATGGCACAAGGGTACTCTGTAACATTCACATACTGTCATTTATTCAACACACTATCATCTTGCAGAGGCTGTCCCTTGTTAAAGTACAAGCCTAGATGTAGAGGGCTGCTTCCACCTAGTGAGAGAACAAGGGTCCTACAGGTTCAATTCAAGTCATTTTTCCAAGCTACCTGTGAGAAACCCCAGCTGTAGCAAAGGTAGGTTTTAGGATCTGCTTAAGAGGGTTCTAGGCAGGATTCAGAGAAGAGAGATGTATAGCCTCCTTAGAGGACTTGACAATACCCTCTTAAGAAGACAGACAGACAGACAGATAGATAGCCCATTAGCCTTAGGGTAGAGTTAGGCTCCAACCCCAAGGTCTATGATTATCAAACTCCTACACATTTGACTTTCTCCCTCCTGTCTGCTCTGACAGTGACTTCAGATCTGGGCTAACCATGGTAAAATTGTGAAGTCAGGAAAATTTTTCTCTAACAAATTTTGGAGTCAGAGATGAAAGGATGAATCTCAGAAGGGATTGAGGATGACAAGGAAAACTAAAGGTGATAAAAAGGAGTGGGAGGTTTTAATAGGTTATGATGGGAAAAAGGGAAAATCAAAGAAGAGATAAGGATGCCTGGGACAATAATAACAGATAGTTTGGAAAAAAAAAAAAAGCTGCTCAGCTTTTACCTTGTTTTCTCCACTAAGGGGAATGATCTAGGTCACAGGGGTTGGCCTTGAAGCTACATGGGGCCCTCTAGGTACTCAAGTTCGGCCCTTTGGATCCAAACTTCACATCCTTTATTCTGTGAAGTTTGAATTCAATAAAAGGGCCACATTTGAGGACCTAGAGGGCTACATGTGGCCTTGAGGCTGCAGGTTCTCCACTCCTGATCTAGGAGTATTTACCAGCACACCACTGGAAATGATTGCTTCATTAATCAATTAATTAACAAGCCGTAGGAGTCAATAGTATGATACAGCAGCCAAAAAAGCCAATGAGATTTAAGCTGCATTGAGAGAAAGGTGAGAGAGTGCTTGGCTATAACTCTTTTTTGCTGTGGTCAGACCATATCTGTGATATGTTTTCAGTTCTGGGAAATCACATTTTAGGAAGGACAAAAATAAACTGGAGAGGGTCCAGAGGAAAGCAAGCGGGAAAGTAAAGGCCCTGGAGATTGTGCCATATAAGGACCGATTGAAGGAACTGCTAATGTTTAGGCTGCATTATAGAAGTCTAGGTGAAGACCCGATAGTCGTTTGGGCATTTGAACAGCGGTTACACGCAGCTGAGAGTCAGACCATTCCCAGGGCATATGCCTTTTAATCAGAGATTGGAAACCTTAAACTGTAGAAAATATAGTTGGGGATGTTGCCTGCATATCACTATAAAGAAAATAAAGGGAAAGGGTACAGAAATGTGAGGAATGGGAGATGCAAACAGGGGAGGAGACTCATGTGGGGAGTTTAGGCACTCTGAACAGGCTGTAAACCCTGGGTACCCAGCCAATGGGGAAACAAGGGAGGGAAATTCGAATCTGGAATAGGGAATAAAGAGTTGTGTATTTGTCTTAACTGGTGTGCCCACTTGTTGGACGGCCACTCTCACAAGAACATTAATAAGAGTCCTTCCTGGCTCACCAGCGGCTTCCTGGAGTTCTTGGTAAGACGCTTGTTTCTTACAAAACTACCAGGACGAAGCTTTAAATTGGAAGGGTTTCAGTCTTTAGCCAAGTTTGTAAGAGTATTTGAAAGAGAGTTGGAACATTCCTGTATCCCTGAAATCTCTGCCTACTTACTGAAACAGAGTATTGGAGCTGAAAGGCATTTTGGGTATTATCTATAAGGCTGTCCCTGTTGTCTATTCCCAGTCTAATCAAAGAGTCAAAAAGCACATACTGAGCTCTTATGGGCCAGGCACTGTGTTAAGCTCTGGGACTACAAATACCGTACAAACAAACAGACAGTCCCTGAGTACATTCTTACTGAGGAAACAACACATTGTTGTGAGGCAAGTTGGGGGAGTTGGGGAGGGGGAAGAAGGAACTTACACAAAGTCCAGATGCCACTACCTTTCCAAAAGAAACCTATACTTAATGCCTAGCCAGATCCCTCTCTCCTCACTGATGGGAATGTTTTATTTAAATCAAAAGTTGCCTAATCTATATTTGAGATGAGGCAGCCAGGTGGTGCGGTGGATAAAGGGCAGGGCCTGGAGTCAGGAAGACTCATCTTCGTGAGTTCAGATCTGACCTCAGACTTTTACTAGCTGTGTGACCCTGGGCAAGTCATTTCACCCAGTTTTCCTTGGTTCTTTATCTGGAAAATGATCTGGAGAAGGGAGTGGCAAGCCACTCCAACATCTTTACCAAGAAAACCTCAAAATGGGATCACAGAGAGTGTAACACAACTGAAAAAACAATAAAAATAGTTGAGATTGTGACGACCCCAAACGGGTTTAGATATTTTCTAGGCTCAGACATTGTCATGGAATTTCTGACTTTGAATTATGCAAAATAACCAGTAACCAAATTACCAATGCTTAGCTAAACTGTTTCCAAGGTCTCCATCATTTAATAACATTCCTTTAAAAAAAAAAAAAAAAAGAACAGTCTGTCTCCTACTCCTAGATTCTGATTCAATTCAAGGCAAATCTCTTGCCATTTCACTTTTTAAAATTTATAATAATTATAATAGTATTTTTTGCATTCACAATTTAAAAAATTTTTTAAATTTTTTTGGTTTTTTTATTTGATTTTTTTTTTTGCAGTCACAATATTACAGACCTATAAATAATCTTTCCAGCCTATCAACTCTGGGAGGCAGGTATTATTGACCCCATTTCGCACATGTGAAAACTGAGGCTTCAAAACAGATTAAAGGACTTGTCCAGGTTCACACAGCTTTTAGATTTCTGGGACCAAATCTGAACTCAAGTCTTCCTGAATCCAGGTCCAGCACCCTGTCCACTGTGCTATCTAGCTGCCTCTGCTAGAAGTTATAATGGTCCTTTACAAACGTTCAGCCAAAGGCATATACTAGGATTAACATTTAGGTTCGCAAAATCTTGTGGTTTTATGCACATTTCATTCATTTGTTTTCATCTGATTTTTTCACCTTGCTTTGTGTTGCCTTAGAAAGATCCCTGGACTGAGTCAGAAGACCTGAGTCTAAGTCCTGGTTCTGCTACTAATAATAATCTGTGGTGGGTAGAATCTAAAATGACTAAGGAAACAAAGGGTCAAGCTTCCAAGCACTTCAGTTTATTAATCAATGAGTACCATAAAAATTAGGACCAGGCCTCCTCAGCTTGGCACCGGACCCCTAGTAGAGGGGAAAATGGATTTTTATGCATTAAAGGCAAACAATTAACAGTATAGAAACCAGAATACAAAATGGGGTAATCTGATTTCTAATTGGAAGAAAGAAAAGGGTTTTCCAAGTTAGGACGAGGTAAGCAAACAGGTACAATTCTCTGAAATCAGAAAGAGTTGTCTCACTCCTCTCAAGTGTCTATACCCAATCAAAGGAACAAGGAAAGTTATTGACCAGTATGAAACCAGATTTCAGATAAGACATGTGGATTGCTTGAGACATAGAATTGCAAGAAAACTCCTTGAATCCATCTTTGGATCTGACTGGATTTCTGGTCAGCATAACCTAGGTCCTTAGTTGAGGTGGTCCAACTTCCCAGCCACTCAGGGGTAGATGAGGGATTAGGAAGGTCTTTTGGGAAGATTGAAATAAAACTTTCAAAGCTTTATATAAGAGAATTAATTGTTTAGGTAAATGAGAAGGAAGGTCACCAAAGAGGGAAGATTTACATGTCACCAAGGTAACCAAGAAAACACAGCATAAACACCATGAAACAAAGGGCCAAAGCAACATAATGATGATCATCAATATTAAATAGCCTCAAGTCTCCTTATATTCTAGTAACCCATTCCCAATGTCATTTTAATTATGATATTTTGTCTCGAGTCCTAGATGTCCCATGTAATTATCTGGTTGGTCCTTGAAAATAGCTTCTCTTGGACATTCTGGAGTAGGCCTTATTCTCAGGACAACTCTGAATGGGGCTGTGCTTCTCTGGTCCAAATTACTTATTGTGTAATTATTTGGATGCCTAGATAATTCTGCTAAAATCTGCTAATAGCAAGATTTAATACAATTTAATAAAACCTGCTACATTTGGTATTAGTTATTTTCCAATGGTTAGTTCATACGGTGAAAAGCAGTTCAAGCTTTATGGAGCTAATCTTATTAACAACAGAACTATAAGAACATCAAATTAGGAACCCACAATCCACCTGAGACTTTAGAGAGATTCAGTTTTTATATACCACTTGGCTGTTTCTTTCTTTACCTAAACCCTGTACCTGATATAAGAATCTAAAAAGAAAAAAAAAAAAGTTCATGAGGTTCTGACTTATAAAACAAACACTTCTGTCTTTTAAAATTATTGGACTCTTTAAAATCAGAAAATAATTTTACTTTCTTGATAATTATCATTGCAATTTAATATGTAAAATCCTTAATCCGAATTAGAGAACTTATTACTAAAACATACTCAAAACCTGATTCCGTGCTGGATACATTTGAAAGTCAATCATATACATATGAATATAATTCTTAGAGAAAGCAGTCTAATCCTGTTGCCTTCTCAAAATTTACTGTTTCACTTAATTAGAGAACGTTTACATTACATCTTTGTTTTATTGCTTTGTCTAAATCCCCAATCCCCCTTTTAGGAGGGTATCATCCCTGTGGCATAATTTGACCACAAATACAGGTTAAAATGTAAGGCTTTTCATACTTGCATCCTATGATAGTGTGAAAAATATTATACTATTTTATATCATTTCTAATTTCAAGCAGACCCAGAGCCTGAATTAATGAGTAACTGGATGAAGATCCAGGACCTGGGCTTCTTTGTTCTCTCTAAAAGTTTGCTCAGGCAATACCCTTACCTCTGTCAACAGGGCCAGATCATTAAGGACATTACCCCAACCCCAAGAGAGATTACCTTGCTTAATATTCTACAGGTATATACTATATTGTGGAATGTAATGAGACACAGAGACGCTGGGCTGTAGTTTCAACTGACTTTTGTCAACATCCTTTACAACTCTATTCCATTAAGGAAAATCCTCTTCTTGTATCATGGTTAAACATACATGAGGGTCATAAAAAATGAGGTAATACAGGCTTGCTAGCTCTGCTAAAATAACGTATATAAGTTTTCTCATTGCTTTGTTCAGAGAGCCAGAGTTTATACTCTGACTCCTTGTACATACAAGTAAGCCAGCTCCGCTATGCTTTAAGGGAAAATAATAAACAACATGGATTTTTCTATCACCTAGCTCTGTTTCTATCTGTTTCTATCACCTAGCTCTCAATTCTCTCGGGCACTAGGAAATTGGGAAAACTGCAGGTGTTTTTGGTTTCTTGAAGCTTACTCCCTTCCATCTATACCCCAGGACTTCTGTCCCCACGCCCATGCCTAGAGGATCCCCTTTCTCTCTTGGCCTCATGACTCCTCAAAGCTCCTCAAAGCCAACTCAGGAAGACTTCCCCG
Organism: Trichosurus vulpecula; assembly: GCF_011100635.1. NCBI lineage: Eukaryota > Metazoa > Chordata > Mammalia > Diprotodontia > Phalangeridae > Trichosurus > Trichosurus vulpecula. The sequence goes on from NC_050575.1 coordinate 344,651,475, forward strand.
AGATTTGCCCCTAGGTTAGAACTGGAAAAAGCTCGGTCTCCAAGTCCTTCAAAAGGAAGGCTTTGTGCCTGGCTTCTATGATCTAGAGGACCAAGATAAATTGTAAAAGTTCAGGAAGAAAAATCTTCATTTTTTTTGTAGTCTCAGCTCTGACCCAGCTAAAAATGCAGTGAAAAGTTAGAACCAATAAAAAAATCTTGGCAGATTCTGGAGGTTTTGTAATTGATCATTAAGGAGTTTTGAAACACTTCCTTGAGACAGACACACCCCTCACTCCCTTTTTCCACTCCTTCCCCTTGAGTCAAGAGGGTATCTCATTGTAGGGACTGCGAACAGCCTCAGGTTTTCTGTTAACTCCTCTCCCAGATCAGACTAGGAAAAGAGAGTATCACCCTTCCCTACCACCTTCTAATTCACCCTCTCCCACCTGATGAAAGGAAGGAGGGGGGAGGGGCAGCAGCTACAGTATGGGCCCCACTGGCAATAGCCTTGGGTGCTGGGGCAACCCAGAAAGCCTGAAAGTATCACCCAGGTTCAGCACATCCTGCTCACCACCCCACCACCACCCCCAGCAGGGAGAAAGGAAAGTGATCTCATCAAGGCAGTAAGAGGTTAAAAAAAAAAAAAAAAGCCAGCCATCCTCTGAACTTGGGTAAGCCCTCTCTTTTAAAGCTGTAGTTTTAACTTGTTAATCATGAGATGCTGATTCTCTGTGTTAAGTAATTTGGAAATGCATTCAACAAAACTGAAGTCACCTAATTGGTAGGTTCCAAGTTTCAAATTGCTAAACTTTTTGTATCAGTTATGTCAAGCAACTTCTTATAATTTGGTTAAAGCCAAAACAACTTGGCTATCACTTATGAAAACTGTAAGACTGTTGATTATTATTTTAATGTATAAACTTGCCAAAAAGCTTGTTTGGGTTATGGTGTTCCTAAACAATGAACTTGGCTTGCTGAGAATTTTCAAATATATAGAAATGATCTCTAATGATTGGCTTTTAAGAACAAATTTAAATTTGAGATGTAAATCCTAGAAAATTTTTCCCTAAGCTGTGATTGGTGAAACTTGCTGTTTGAGGTGTTAAACCTGAAAATTTGGCTGAAGGAAACAACAGAGCTAGGTGATAGAAAAATCCATGTTGTTTATTATTTTCCCATAAAGCATAGCTAGGCTAGCTTACTTGTACATACAAGGAGTCAGAACATAAGCTCTGGATGCCTGAACAAAGGAATGAGAAAACTTATATACGTTATTTTAGCAGAGCTAGCAAGCCTGTATTACCTCACGTTTATGACCCCCATGTATGTTTAACCATGATACAAGAAGAGGATTTTCCTTAACGGAACAGAGTTGTAAAGGATGTTGACAAAAGTCAGTTGAAACTACAGCCCAGCGTCTCTGTGTCTCATTACATTCCATAACATAGTATATACCTGTAGAATATTAAGCAAGGTAATCTCTCTTGGGGTTAGGGTCTTATCCTTTAATGGCTAACAGGGGTAAGAATGTCCTTAGGTCAGTCTAATCTGGTCTTGTTGACAGAGGTAAGGGTATTTCCTGAGCAAACTTTTAGAGAGAACAAAGAAGCCCAGGTCCTGGATCTTCATCCAGTTACTCATTAATTCAGGCTCTGGGCCTAGTTGAAATTAAAAATTATATAAAATAGTATAATATTTTCCACAGAGGTAAAAGCACTTGGGAATATAACTGATTGAGTTGTCTGATGGATCATAATAATCCATCCATAATCAATAGTCAATAATCCACCATCTGAGAGAAATGCCACAAGGTACTGTAACACAATGTTGCTAGCAGCTGCTGTGGGGGTGAAAGCAACAAGAGCACACAGGAGGGCTGCCAGCACAGATTCTTTGATCTGCTTTTCAAGGGAAAGCAACCTTAAGGGTTAACAATCTCACTTTAATCAAACATACATATATTATTCACTTAGTTCAGGGGGAAAAGCCAGCACTCTGAACTTCAGAGCAAATACAAACAGAAATTACAGAGACAGTATAAACAGAGCAAACAACACAAACCAGTCTATCCATAGCAATACATAGTTACCAGAGAACACCAACATCTAGGTTTCTTCAAAGCCAGGAGGCTCCTTAACAGTGGCTACAGAGTCCTGTCTGGTCAAATCACATAACACTCTTCCAGTGAATGAGAGCCCCAAACAAAATGCTAACCTCTGAGTTTACACACCCTTCTTAGGGCTGGAAGGCTTCAAACCTAATCAGCAAAAGGGTGTGAGCCTGGGGTTTTTCACCTAGTTAGCAAAAGGATGTGGGCCTGGGGCTTTGCACCTAGTAAGACAATCAAAGGCACTTGATTACTTTAGCATTCTAAAAGAGAAAACAGTAAAAAAAAAAAAAAAAAAGTCCCACCTTAATTACCAATACAGGTACTCAGAGAGAATGTGATACAGGTGGGATATCTGCATCTGGGAAAAGCTGAGAGGACAATTTCAGTCTCAGTCTAAGATGGGATCCTACTGGCTCGCTTTCCCCATTGTATTCCTTTGAAAAGGAATGTTACCCACCTGGTTATTCCTGAGTCTGGCTGTGAAGTGGAATTGATACTGCATGATTGGAAAACTGTGAATTATCTGAATTCAAACAGAGCTAAGACTGTTTTATCTTGTCATATTTGGGTCCTGAATCTTGTCCCTGCTTTATCCTTTTATAGCAGATTTCTATCATCAGAGCAGTGCACAAGGCAAGTTTGTGAGATCTTGCTATTTTGACCTGAATTTGTGGTCATTCTGTATCCCAAACAACCGAAATGGAATCAGAGACATCTTCAGTTTGGTTTGGGGAAGAGAATTTCAGTGCAATCAATTTTCTTGGTGGGGTGGGGGTGGGAGGGTAACCTATTTGGCCTAATCATTATTTAAGTATCCTCCCAAGTCTTTTGTTAAAATTGGAGTAAAAGTCAGTCTCTGGCAAATTCATTTGTGTAACTGTTGAACTCAGGGGTGGAAAACTTCTACCTGGAACATTACAGGGGAAACTCTTGTTTGGAAATGGGTTGGATAAATGGCTCTCTTTCATCTCTGAGATTTTTTGACTCTATTTCCTCCCTCTTGACTTGCTCTCATTCTAGGAGGCAGAATGGATTAGAGTTCTAGACCTGGAGTCAGGAAAACCTGAGTTCAAATTCCCAGAAACTATTTCCTCATATATAAAATGAAGATAATGATAGCCCCTACCTCCTAAGGTTGTTGTGGGGCTAAAATGAGATGGTATTTGCAATGTACTACATACATGCTAGCTATTATTAATTATTCTAGCCTGAGGTAAGCCTAAAAATAACTGCATGCTATCTCTTTTTTAGCATATTCATCTATTCCCTATTCATTGAAACCTAGGAATTGTGCAGAGTATTTTTTTTAAACTAATTTCGTCAAAGATTTTAAATTAAGCTTTGCAGGAAAGCTAAAGGGAGGTTGGGATGGAGAGAAGTAGAGGAGAAGCATCCTGAAGCCCATGAAATGAGCCCAACAGAAAACATGAATAAGTTAAAGACAGCCTGCAAACAACAGAAAATCCCCACACAGCAATTTCACTGATGGAAATTTGGTCATTCAAGGAAGTTTTGAAGGGTCAGCAGCCAATAACAACCAAACAATTAGAAGCATCTCTCCTTATTCTGCACCCTGCCAGTGTTTCCAACCATCTTTGTGTTGAAGAATTAGGAGAGAAATCTTTCTTGAAGACTGTCAGGAAAACAAACATTATCCTTAGAGCTGGTCACTTGCTGATGAGAGGGAGAATTCTTATTCATTTTATCACAGCAGCTTTAAACAATGGCCCATCAACGTGATGAATGAAACATTTTAGATTCACTCTCCAGCCAACAAGCTGCTGCGGCTCATGGGGAGAATCTGCCATGATGGATTTTGTTGTAATAGTTCTTAAGAAAAAAACAAACCTGGGAGTTTCAGCTAGTTTAACTCTTTGGACCAAACATCACAATTCTTTTCATCCCGGTGCAGTCAGGGCCTAGAGAATGTTCTCTTTTATGTCCCTCCCAGTCGAGTTCTTCTGCATTTCCTAATATCCTTGACATCCAGTAGTATGACAAATTCCCTCCCTGTTTCATCACACACATACACAACCACACACGCAATTAGCAAATTGATTTCCTACTTTCCAATTGATTTCCTACTTTCCAATTGATTTCCCACACCCATTCAGATTTTTCAGTATTTCAGCCCTCCCAGTTCTAAGACAAGTAGATCTTCTATCTAACTCACGATTAAAATTTGAAAAAGAAGAGGCTGGGCACCAGACAAGGGTTTGAGTCCTGGCATGTAACCTTGTGTGTAAGTCACTTAACCTCTATGGGCCTCAATTTCCTCATCTGTAAAGATGAGGAGATGTAGATGAGATGGCTTCTAAGGTTCTTTCCTGCTCTAAATCTATAATCCTATACACCCACTTTAAGTAAATCTGATACATAAAAATGAATTGAGATGGGACTCTTCACTTTATAATGCATCAAGAAGGGCCTTTTCACTTTACAAAGGATTCCCCCATTGCAGGGTTGTTTTTAGTGACTGGCCCCTTTGGAGCACTTGGGAAGAGCAATTAGACTTTTTCTGTTTGACCCCTGAACACATAATTAGGAATAATAGATGGAAATTACAAAGAGGAAAATTGGGCTCCTAACAAATTCCTTTGATCATACAAATATGGTCTTGATAGTTAAACCAGGGAGAGACAAAACAAAAAATAAAACTAAAGACCAATATCTGTAGTGAATTGCAACACAAAAAATATTAAATAAAATATTAGCAAAGAAGGAACATATGGTTAGGTGGTGGCTGAATCCAGTGAACAAGAGAGACAACTGTCCTTCAAGGGGGAGGAGAGAACTCTCTCTCACTCTCTCTCTCTCTCTCTCTCTCTCTCTCTCTCTCTCTCTCTCTCTTCATACTCTCTTGCTCCAGGAGATTAAGAGACAGAGACAGATGGAGAGACAGAGAGATAAAGTACCCTACACTGGAAAGAGACAGAGACAGACAGAGAGAAAAACACCTAGAGAGATACAGAGAGAGACACTAAGGACAAACTCAACACAAAGGAAAGGTCGTTTCAGGACTAAGGGGTATATCATGAGAACTCCACAAAAAACTCATTCCTCTCTACAATGCACCCTGTACTGTCATCCTGGAGCCTCACTCTAGGCCCAGAATTTACCCACTGGAAGTCAAGTTCTCTCTGCCCCCTGGCTCCTCCCAGAACCTCTCTTAAGTCCCGTACCAAGAAAGCTTCATTCAGCCCAAGGCTCTACTTTCTCTACTACACCCCAGATACCTTTGGTATCCCCCCTGTGCCCTTAGCAGCTTCTCTTTATGTGTCTTCCTCCATTGGAACATAAGCTCCTTGAGGGCATGTATTGTCTGTCTGCTTCTATTTGTTTACCCAGTACTTAGTACTTGTAGTAATTATTTAATAGATGCTTGTTGGTGGACTGATTAAAAGAAGAAAAGGACTCCCAGTAACAAGGTGGTGCTTACCATGTTTACTGGTGTCAGCCTGAAATCCAGACTACAGGAATGTGGCCTCTTTATTATTGAGACTTTTCAGGGAAACTTGTGTCAGTCTGTTTGAAGATCACCTACCTCTAGTCTCTGTCTTTGAGCAAGACCTTCTCTAGGACTCTGGAGGCTGTTCCTGGATTATACTTATTTCTAATTTCCATCTGTCTAGGCTCTTACAAGTCAGACCTTCGCCTAAACCTGCCTGCTATGAGTGAACTTCACAGGATACAACCTACAACAGGGTTGGACATTGAGAGAGGGTCATAAAAAGTCTAATCAATCTCTCTTCAATGCTTCTCTCAATGGACCTCTCTCTCTCTAGACATCGATAACCTGCCCAGAACTATTTCTTAATAGTTAGCACACTACCTATCCTTTCATGCCCTCTCCCATGCCAGTGATTCTGAACCCCCATCCCCACCCCCAACTGTCCAGTCTCTTACTCTCATCCCCATCTACCATATTCCCCAAATGTTCCACTCCATATTTACCCACCATTTCCCTTGTGCTTTCTGGAATGCCTGTTCAAACTTGTATAATGAGTAGGCCCCTACATGTAATAAGATGTTTGTGTGAAGTAGGGGTTTTCTTTGTGTGTGGCTCAAAAGAAGGCAGAATAGATATCTCTATCTCCCCCTCTCCTTCCCCTTCTCCAAGGAACACTTTAATTCCTACCACAAAGGGAAACAGGGAGTTGGGACCAGAGGCCACCACTCTGCTCTCTCAGAGAGAGGGGGTACCAGGCTAGAATCTTATCTATCTGGTCCCTTAAATATTGTTCATCTAAGGAACATGGGAATGTAATTTCTGATCACTGTCACTATTGGGGGAGAAGAAGCCCCCCAAGCTTTATATCCATAGCTTGACCCTTTACCCACCAAATGCTAATTCCACAATGAATACACACAGTAGAGAAACTCATTTATCCAAATCATAGCAGGACAAATCAGAGAAAGTATACATAGGAGACTATATACCAGGCAATGCAGAGTGTAGGAACTCTTTTACTAGGAAGGAGCTCCACCAAGAGACAAAGTTCTAGGTCTCACCCAAGAAGCAACAAGAATAATACCGTGGCTGGACATTAACAAATGGTCACCTGACTTTTAAATGACATAACTTTTCCTGGGTAAACCCCAGAAGAGACATTCTACCCAAAGCACAGGTCTGACAACGTTATTCCCTTACTCAATAATCTCTAATGGCTTCTTATTACCTGCAGGATCACATATGAAATCCTGTTTGGCTTTGAACGCCATTCATAACCTGGCTCCTTCCATCTTCACTCCTCTCTGGGTATTCTATAAGTCAGTGACACTGGCTTTCTTGCTGTTCCTCACACAGGACACTAGAAATCTTCTACAGGAAGCCTTTCCCAATCCCTTTTAATTCTAGTGCCTTCTTTCTGTTAACTACTTCCTATTTATAGCTTGTTTATGCATATTTGTTTGCTTGGTGTCTCCTTCATTAGATTGGGAGCTCCTTGAGGGTAGGGACTGTCTTTTGCCTTTCTTTGTATCACCAGGTTTAGTACAATGCCTGGCACTATTATTATTTAATAAATAAATAATACAATAATTATAATAAATAATAATCATTATAATAAATAGATCCCAACTCTCCGCCTTCTCACTTGTTGTCCTTGCCTTCATAAAATGCTTTTTCTGCTGATTTCTACTGCCTCACTACCCCAGCTTCTTTCAAGACTTCCCCCAAATCCCACCTTGTGCATGCAAGAAGTCATTCACAATCCATCCCACTGCTAATGACTTCTTCTGTAATTATCTCCCATCTTGGCATTTGTGTCTTCCATTAGAATGTGAGCTCGTTGAGGGCAGAGATTGTGGGGTTTTTTTTGCCATTCTTTGTGTCCTCAGTGCTTGCCAGAATGCCCCTGGTAATTGCTTGATAAATGCTTGTTGATAATATTAAAAAATTATATACTACAACCAACTTGGATTTATATCAGGAGTGTCAGGTCAGTTCAACATCAGCAAAACAATAAGTTACCACAATACAACAACAATACTAAAACATCATGATTCTGTCATTAGAAACCAAAAAAAAAAGCTTCTGAAAAAACACATACCCAATTCTGTTTAAAATGCTAAAAATATAAGAATGAACCTTTTCTTATTTTGATAAGTAGTAATAGTATCTATGTAAATCTACATAATCTATATAAATCCAAGAGACAGTATTACATTAAAGAAGAGAAATTAAAGGTCTTTTCAATAAGATCAGGAATGTCTTTTATTACCACTATTGTTTGAGAGAGTTCTGAAAGTGTTAGCTCTGGCAAAAATGTAAGAAAAAGAAATTGAAGAAATAGGCATTGGGTCAAGAATAAATCAAATTATTACTTTTTGCCGATAATATAATTATTTACTTACAGACCCTTAGAGATTCCACTAAAACTTATTTGGAACAGTTAAAAACTTCAGCAAAGTAACTGAATATAAAATAAGACCACATTAATCATCACCCTTTCAGTATATTATCAACAAAACTCAGCAGCAAGAGAATGATGACTGGCACATAGTAAGGACTTATTTAATGCTTGCTGATTGTCAAAATGCTTTTTGACATACAGAGGCAAGCAAACAGTAGCATAGTATTCAATAAGCCACACACCCCCAACTACAGGCATACCTCGGAGATCTTGCAGGTTCAGTTGTAGACCACCACAAAAAAGCAAATATTGCAATAAATCAACACACAAATTTTTTGGTTTCCCAATGCATATAAAAGTTATATTTACACTATGCTGTAGTCTGTTAAGTGTGCAGTAGTATTATGTCTTTAAAAAATATACATGCCTTCATTTAAAAAATACTTGATTGCTGAATTTGCTTACAGTCATCAGAACCTTCAGAGAGCTGTAATCATTTTGCTGGTGGAGGGTCTTGCCTCAATGTTAGCTGCTGACTGATCGGGATGGTGGTTGCAGTTGGGGTGGCTGTGGCAACTTCTTAAAATAAGACAACAGTGAAGTTTGCCTCATTTTAATTGACTCTTCCTTTCACTTGAACACTTAGAGCTCATTGTAGGGTTATTAATTGGCCTCATTTCAATATTGTTATATCTCAGGGAATAGGAAGGCAGGAAGAGAGGGAGAAAGACAGGGAATTGCCAGTTGGCAGAGAAGTCGAACAAACACAACATTTATCACTTAATCTTATATGGGAGTGGTTTGTGGGGCCTCAAAACAATTACTATAGTAACATTAGAGATCACCAATCACAGATCACCATACCAGATATAATAGTAATTGAAAAAATTTGAAATATTGTAAGAATTACCAAATGTGGCACGGGGACAAGATGTGAGCACATGCTGTTGGAAAAAGGGTGCCAATAAACTTTCTTAAAGCAAGGTTGCCACAAACCTTTCATTTGTAAAAAAAAAAAGAAATTAAAAAAAACAAACCTCAGTATCTGCGAAATGCAATAAAGCAAAGAGCAATAAAACGAAGTATGCCTGTACTGGGGCAAGGATTCACTAGTCTCACTTGAGGGAGAATTAAAAAGCAACATAACAGAAATTGGATTTAGAGCAATATTTCATGTCATATATCGAAATAAGCTCTAAATGAATACACAACCTAGATACAAATGGCCATATCATAAATAAATTAGAAGAGTAGGGAAGGAGAAAGCTATCAGCAACATGCTGAGCATGTCTTACCCAACAGATTAGCAAAGATGATAAAAAAGAGAAACAATTCTTGTAGGAAAGTATGTGGTACGCAGTCATACTGATACCCTGTTGGTAAAGACATGAATTGGTCTAAACATTCTGGAAAGTAATTTGGAACAATGCTTCCCAAACCACTAAATTGTGACTATGCAATGAATACTTTGTACATATGAGTTCTATCCCTTTTCTTTTTTCTTTCTTTCTTTTTTTAAGTTCTTTGGGGCATAAAACTATTAGCGAGATATGCTGGTCAATTTTGTTGTATCAAAGAACTGGAAACTAAGAACAATCAGCTGAGAAATGGTTAAACATATCCTGGCATATCAATGTAATGGAATATTATTATACCATAAAAAATGAAGAAAGGGACAAATGCGGAGAAATATGGGAAGATTTAGATGAACAGATGCAGAATGAAGTCAGCAAAACCAAGAGAACAATTTATGTAACAAATACAAAACTGTAAAGAAAAACAACTGTGAAAGATATGAGTTATCATTAATGAAATGACTAACCATAACTCCAGAAGACCGATGAAGCATGTCACCACCTTTTGACAAGAACGAGACACATATTTTCAGATAAGGCCAATGTATGGGCTTGTTTTGGTTGGCTATACTTGTTATAAGTGAGGTGTTATGCAGGTTTTGGGGGCGGGGTGGACAATGGGGATTTGGAGGAGGAAGGAGAGAATGTGAGTGACAAAAAAGAAAAGAAATAAAAGAGTAACGTTTAACCATTTAAAAAAAAATGAATAGAAGACATTCCTGGGGCAATGGAAGTGGTAACAGGAGAGGTAACTCAATGGCTCTCCCCAACCTCACTGTGCCATAATCCTGCCATGGGGCAACAAGAACACTGTCAGGGCTGCATGTAAAAATGGGGCTATCTTGGCACCTTACTTTTGAATGTCATAATTTTCCATGGGTGGACCCCGAAAGAAACAGAATTCTAGATGTCACCCAAGCTAATAATGAAGGCAGTGAGGGAGGGAATGAGGAACTAAATAAGTAGCAGGCTTTGTCTGAGATAATATCTGAAGCAATCAGCCAATGCTATCCACAAACAGGACTATTTCGATGACCTCACCACCTCTAGAGACTCCTTTTCAATTTGGACCCAGGACCCATGACTGTGGCAAATACTTTTGATACAAATAAGAAAGCAGAAAAGAAAGAAGAAAAAGCAAAGAGAAAATTAAATTGAAAAAGGGAAAGGTCTTACTCATCTAATTCCACTAAAGAAGACATTTCAAAACAAAAGAAACAGAAATCCCAAGAGAAAGTAAAGAGAAAAAAAGCAAAATAAAAAAGGAAAATATCACAAGGAGAAAAAGAAGAGAAAAAGAAAGAATTCTTCATCTTTTGATAGTTCAGACTCTTCTAGTAATAACTAGGACATCGACCCATACTGCTGATGTTTATATTTAAAACATTTGAACCTGTTTCCATAATTATGTTTTGTAACAAACTCACACCTTCCAGGCAAGCATTCCTCCTTGAATGGGGCCAACATCACGCCTGACCTGCACACGTTGTGTCTAAAAGGTAATGAGAAGCATCCTCATGAGACTTATAGATCAGTATTACTGCTTTAGAGTCAGATCCCAGGCATAGCCCTGACATAGAACAGGCACTTTAAAAAATGTGTTTTACCTGGAAAGACTTACATGAACCAATGCAAAGTGAAGTAAGCAGAATCAGAACAGTGCACACACTAACAGCAATGTTGTTCATATGATCAACTGTGAATGACTTAGCTATTCTCAGCAATACAATGATCCACAACAATTCCAAAGGGCTTGTGATGGAAAATGCTATCCACATCCAGAGAAAGAACTGCTGAAGTCTGAATGCAGATCAATCATACTATTTTTACTTTCTTTAATTTATTTATAGTTTTTTTTCCTTTTGGCCTGTTTCTTCTTTCACAACATGACTAGTATGGAAATTTTTTAAAATGTTTTTGATTGATTAATTCCCCCTGATTTTTCTCTCTCCATTCTTAGCATTGCTTTTAAAGCTTATTGAAAATGGCATCACAATCAATAAGGAGGGGGAAAGTTTACCTAGGTAGCCAGGCAGCTTATGTAGGAGTTGATGTTCTTGCCAAATCAAATGCCTATCCACCTTCTAGGCTTGCAAATTTAGGAAGTGAAATGTATCTTTGGCAATCAAAGCCTTCCAGATATTCAACATCTTCCCATAAACACTGCAAAATCAAGTAGCCATAGATCCTATTATGTTAGTAGTAGCATATTGTCTTTTTAGCACTAGGCTCTTTGAATGTTGTGTGGGAATAGCATTGCCTTATGGGTCTTGAGATTTTTAGAATAAATAGAATGTACAGGAAAATGCTAAATTCAAGAGCTTTATTGTAAGGCTCACTGTTTTGTGAGTTTCTAGCAACTGCTTGGTGTGTGCATGTGGTTCCTCCTATCCCCCCTCCCCCCGCAGCAGTTATATGTTCTTTTGTTTAAAAAGAAAAAGACCAACCCAAGTTGAGTTTTTTATTTCTAGCATTGCTACTCATTTAATAAGATTCAAAGATAATATTCTGTTGATTAGTATATATAACAGCAACCCTGTGTTATTTTGTAAATATGCCATATTGGCATTTGTAAAAGTGAAACCTTAAATATAAATATTTGTATTCAGGGAGAGGATGAAACCTTCATTAAGTTTCATTTTTATCAGATGCAATATCAAAATTTTATGAATGCTTTATCTATCAGGGTAATGCAGAAATTTTTTTTTATCAATGTGAAATATATACTGCCTTTTGTCTGAAGTAATTTTAAAACATTTTTGAAGCAAAAAAAAATTAACAGAAAAGAACAGAGGGAAATTCAGAGGGAGGCACAGATAGGCAGGACAGCTTTGAAACTGGTTTGAATTTATTGTGCACCTTTTTTTAGAAGGAACAAAATGTATATAATAGGGATTCTACCTTTTTCTTCCAATTCTCTTTTTTGGTTCTTCATATCTGGAAAAATATATGTATGTTGACTTTTGTTAAGTTCAAAATAACAAAAAATAAAATTATTTTTAAAAAATAAAATGAGAGTTGGATTAAATTATCTCTAAGGTCCCTTCTAACCACTCAGATTCTACTTGAATATGAAACACAAACGATAGAACTGAGATCCCTTATTCTTCAGTACTGTGCTTATCTATCTTTATTGCCTCCAGGCTAGGGGTAAATATAATTGATGTGGGGGCTGGAGAAGGTGGTTTGGGAGTTCCAAAATCATACAGAGGAAGCCCTAGAAGTTGAGAGTTGAAGGAAGGAAACAGAAGATCCCACCCACCCAGAAGTTAATGCAGTTACGTCAGTGGGGCAGAGGGGAGGAAAATAAGGAACATCTTTTAAGTCTGGGATTATTTTTAATTCTATTGATGTTTTGTTTTTACATCACCTTCATTTCCAAATATATCTCTCCATGTATAAAATGTTTTACAAACCTTAAAGCACTGTATAAATGGTAGCTATCATCGTTGCTATTATCCCTCCCCACTCCTATACCCAGAGAACCATTTCTTGTAACAATGAAAAACAACAACAAAAAAAAGCAATTTCACAAAACTAGCCAATACATTGACTCTAGTAGTACTCAGTACTAATAGTCCAGCTTCACTGCTCCAATAAAGGGAAGAAGGCAGATTTTCTCATCTCTTCAGGGCCAGGCTTGATCATCTAATTAGCATTCAACTTTTTACTCTTTCCAGTATTTGCTGTATACTGTTTTCTAGGTTTGGCTTAATTTCTTTAGCATCAGTTCATATAAATCTTTTCATGCTTCTCTGTATTCTTCATTCGTCAATTCTTCTGAGCAGTAATATTCCATTATTTTCACTTACTACAACGTTGGGTCATTCTCCAGTGGCCTAGGCTTCCTGTTGAATCACTTTGATCTTCTACTGACTTTACTAAGAGAATGTGAGATACCCTCCCCTTGAAGTTGACTTTCGGGAGTGCACACAATCTGCCTTTCCATTTCCCCATTCATTCGGGTCAGTGTTGCCAATAGCACAGTCTAGGATGGGGGTGGAAGTATGGGAATTAATGTGAGCCACTGTGGCAATTTCCATTTCAGTGAGGGCCAGTGGGAGAGGATGTGTCTTAGCTTCCCTATGGGATGGACCACTATAAAAGCTTGTAAACCCTTGAACAGCACGAATAAGCTCAACAGGTACTTGTTCACCAAATACTAAGAGTAGGTTGAGGAGATACCCTTTGGGATTTGAACAAAGTTTAGGAGAAAACAAAGGAAGCATTGTCTCACACAGTGAGGGTGCATTATGAGACTTTGGAAAGGAAATGTTATTACATCAGTTCAAGGGAATTCTTTGGAGTTAAGTCCTAGGGAGTTGCTTGAGACATAGAGAGAGTAAATGACTTACCCAGGGTCATATAGCTAGCAATTGTCAGGGTCAGGATTTGAACATTGCTGATCCCAAGCCCAGTACTCTTAGTCTCTATGGAGCATTGCTTCTCACAGGATTTTTTTGGGGGGTGGGGTGGGGATGGAGACCTGACCTATTATTTAATTGGTATAGGGAATTTCAAATAAGGAAATTCCTTCTACCAATGCAGAATTTCACCTGCTCTGCAAGTTATATTATTAGAGTAAAAGTTCTTATCCTAGGATCTGTAGAACCCCTCAAGGGGAATCTGTGAACTTCAATGAAGGGAAAAAAATCTTTGTTCTTGTTAACCTCTAACTAAAATTTGACATATCCTTCAATTACGACTTTAGAAAGAAATTATTCTAAGAAGGGGTCCATAGGCTTCACCAGACTCTAAAGGGAGCCCATGACAAACAAAAATTTTATTTTTTATTAAAAGGTTGTGGGGCTAACTCAAGGTTCAAACTGCCAGCATGTGTCATAGGTGAACATAAGTCTTCCTGAGGAGACAAATATTAATTAGGAGTAGTGGTAATAAAGCTCATATCTAGAGAAGTATCTTCTCACAGCAATCCTGTGCGGTAGACAGGACCAGTGTTATTACTTCCATTTTTTTTTTTAATTTGTGAAAAATTTTCCGTCTTTTATTTTCTTTAGTTTTTTTTTTTAAAGGTGTTTTATTTATTTTTAGTTTACCACACACGGTTCTACATAGTTTTGAGTTCCAGTTTTTCTCCCCTCCCTCCCCCCTCCCTCCCCAAGACGGCATGAAGTCTCATATAACTGTCATGTATAACTTCGCATTGAATTAATTTATGCTCTAGTCAAGTCGTGGAGAAGAATTTTGACCAATGGAATGAATCACGAGAAAGAAGAAACAGAACCAAAAAAAAAAAAAAAAAACAAAACAAACAAGAAAAAAAAAAATCCCAAAAACAAAAACAAAAGAGAAGCAGAAAAGGCGAGCATGTAGTGTGCCTCAGTCTGTATTCAAACTTCTCAGTTCTTTCTCTGAATGAAGATAGCATTCTCCATCGTGAGTCCCCTGGAATTATCCTTGCCCCTTTAGGTTGCTGAAAGAAGCGCAGTATGTCAGGGTTGGTCCTCACGGAATCCACATATCTGTGGCTGTGCACAACGTTCTCCTGGCTCTGCTCCGCTCACTCAGCATTATGTCGTGTAGGTTTTTCCAGGTTGTTATGAAGTCTGCATCATCCCCATTTCTTATGGCACAATAGTATTCCATCACCTTCATATACCACAGCTTGTTCAGCCATTCCCCAATTGATGGGCATATTACTTCCATTTTAAATTTCAGGGATTGGGGGCTGAGAAAGGTAGCAATTTGTTCACAATCATATAACTAGTTAAGTTGAAAGCTTCAACCTGAACCTAGAACTTCTGCCTTCAAATTCAGGGCTCTTTATACCACTCCAGCTACAGCGACCAGGGGTAGAGAAACCTGCCGCAGGTTCCCCACCCTTGACTGCCTCACTATAGTAGAAATGGTAAGTATAAATGAATGTTAAATAGGTTTGAACAGAATTAGAAATGGCTACTCAGGGAAGCTGGAATGTAGCTAACTTTTAAGACATGTGGAAAACAACCCTGCCCTCCCCATGGGGCTGGCTACTGCCAGCATCAGAATCTAGGTTGAATTTCAGACTTGATTTTCCTTTTCTGGCCAAGTCCAACAAAAAGTCAGTAAGTCAGTGCCAAAAGCCTACAAGGTAAGCTCCAAATTGTCAAAAAGGGCAGGTGTGTTGGGGAGAGGGAAGTTATAGTTGATTTTTATATTATAGTCAATTATGGGGCAGCTAGGTGGCACATGGATAGAGCGCAGGGACTTGAATCAGGAAGACTCATTTTCCTAAGTTCAAATCTGGCCTCAGACGCTGTGTGACCCTGGGCAAGTCACTTAACTCTGCCTCAGTTTCCTCATCTGTAAAATAAGCTGGAAAAGGAAATGGCAAACCACTCCAATATCTTTGCCAAGAAAATGCCAAATGGGGTGATGAAGAGTCAGACACTACTTGAAAAACGACTAAACAAAAGGTTTCCCTGTAGCACCCAGATGTCTGCGTCCCTCTCATTCTATCCGTCAACAGAAAATAGTAGTCCAAAATCCTAACAATAAAAAAAAAGCTGTTAAAAAGTTAACAATCAAGAAGAATAATTTTAAAAATCCTCACAGCCCAATTTGTCTTTATTTCTTGGGATGGCAAGAATGGGAATTTTCGCTCCAATCTCTTCACTCCCCTCACTTCATCTGTCTGCCTTCCTGCCTCTGGCTGTCTCAACCAGGAGGGGGGAGTGGAAATACAGGGTGTCCCAAAAGTCTTAGTGAAGCTTATGCATTAATATTTTAAAAGTGCAAAAGGCTTCTGGAATGTCCTATATTGAGCCTATTTTTTCTCCCAATGAGCCACACCTGGGAATTATAACCAATAGAAATGAAAGACAGGTTCATGGTCTGAGGGGCAGACAGAAAGAAATTCCCAAGTTCTGTCTCCATTCTGCCTCTGGGAATTTAGCTATGAAATACAATATAATGGGCTCATAAAAGAGGCCTCCAAACTTTGCCTGACTACGAGCTCTCATCAGGTCTTGTCCCAAACACATGGAGGTGAGTGAATTCTCTTTTCCCAAGGGGCTACCTCAATGATACCTGGAAAGCCCACAGGAGGGACTACCCCAGAAATTCATCCAGCCTATGCCCCAAGCAGCTTACAAAAGTCTGGGCCTAGCCACAAGATGAGGCTTCCTTAAAGAATGAGTTCTTAGAAATACATTTCTAGAGGGAGTAATCCTGCAATCTTTTTGAACTCTGATAAGCAGCCTTTAAATAAGGAAAAAGAAAATGGGAATTCACTCGACTCATTTGTCTTCTGATCTGACAATATTCAGATAAAAACCCAGAAGGGAAAAAGGAGTTATTTTAATGAAGATAAAAGGTATTTCAAAAGTCTATAAATAAGGCACAAGTTCACCAATTACCTCTTAGATCTGATGCTCAAAAAAATATCGGTGCAGGTTCATTATTTATAGCTATGAAGATCAAGAGAGCACAGAAGAAATAGTTTCTCTGAAACCATGAAAATAAATTCTCTATTTTTATTTCTTCTAAACCTATACAGCTCCATCTCTCCCCGCCATCATTAGAGAATCTTACTTCATACTTACTGAGAATAGAGGCCCCTTCACTAGAGAGCTTCCTGCTCTCTTAATTCTACAGTCCAAAAACATTGGCCATCATACACCATTTTATCCTCATGATGAAGAGGTCGTCCTTCCTTCTCATTAGAGTGACCCTGGACAAGTTACTTACCCTCTCTGCCTTGGTTTCTTCATCTGTAAAATGAAGGGGCTGGATTTGATGACCTCTAATTGGACGCCTTTCAACTCTTTGCACATCTCTTTGCGCAGGCTGTCCTTCCATGCCTGGAATACACTCACTCCTTCGGTGGCCATTGCCACCTTTTGCCATCCTTTCTTTCCATCCAAGTCCAGCTCAAATGCCACCTCCTACATGAGGCACTCCCTGATCTTCCCAGCTATTGATGCCTCTCTTCCCACCTGAAATTACCCTTTATTTACTCTGTATCTACTCCATGTGTATGCTTACAGGTGTACGTGTTGTTACCCTTAGCAGAGTGTAAGTTCCTTAAGGGTGAAAACTACTTATGTCTCGTCTGTGTATCCACATTGCTTAATAAGGTACTTGGTACAAAGTAGGCACTAGATAAATGTTACTGGTTGACTAATAGAAGAAAGAGCTATCTTTAGCATCAGAATACCTGAGTTCCATATGTGGCTCCATCATTAACTGGTCGACTGACCTTGGGCAAGTTAATTAGCCACTCTGGACCTCAGCTGTTCTATCTGCAGAATGGAAATAATAATGCCTGCCCTACTCATCACACGGGGTTATTGTGAGGCTCAAACAAAAAACTGCATCAAATAACTTGGACAAATATGAAGTACTACAGAAACATAAAGGTATTTGTACCCTTTGACCCAGCAATACCACTTCAAGGGCTGTATCCCAAAGAGATCACACAAGTGGGAAAAGGACCCACATGTACAAAAATATTTATAGCGGCTCTTTTTGTAATAGCTAAGAATTGGAAATCAAAGGGATGCCCATCAATTGGGGAATGGCTGATCAAGTTGTGGCATATGAATGTAATGGAATACTATTGTGCTATAAGAAATGGGGAAGATAACGGACTTCATAATAACCTGTAAAAACCTACACAACATAATGCTGAGTAAGCAGAGCAGAACTAGGAGGACATTATACACAACCACCGATATATGGATTCTGTGATGACTAACCTTGATAGACCTCACTCTTCTCAGCAATACAAGGTTCAAAGACAACTCCAAAGGACTCATGATGGAGAGAGCTATCTATCTACATCCAGAGAAAAAACTAAGGAGTCTGAATGCAGATTGAGGCAAACTATTTGTTCTCCTTTTTTTTCTCTTTTGTTTTTGTTTTGGGTTTTGGGGGGTGGGGTTTGTTTCTTCTTTCTCATGATTCATGCCATTGGTCATAATTCTTCTTTACAACTTGACTGTTGTGTAAATAAGTTTAATGCAAAGTTATATGTAGAAGATATATCCGATTCCACGCTGTCTTGGGGAGGGAGGGGGGAGAAAAAAATCTGGAACTCAAAATCATGCGTAACTGAGCGTTGTAAACTAAAAATAAAAAATCTTAATTAAAAAAAAGAAATATAAAGGATTTATATTAATATAAACCTGAAAAGCCAACATGTCAGCAAACCCCTTCATGATCTGGTCTCTTTACCATACAGTCTCTCAGAGAAGAGTTAGTGTTAACTTTAAGTGATAAGTGAGGGGAGAGCGAGGTAAGGTAATAAGCTAAATTTAGAGTTAGTGGGGGGCCACATAATCTGACCCCCTTATATTACAAATGAAGAAACTGGGGGCAAGAGAGTTGAGGTGATTTGCCCAAAGTCACACAGGCCAGTAAGTAAAAGAGCTGAGATTTGAAGCCAAGGTCATTCTGGCTCCAAACCCCATTGTTTCCGCACTATACCATAGATGTGGCAGACTGAGGGAGGAGGGAAAAGCTGGGTATAACTTTTAGGTTGCAAAATTGGGTAATGGGTATGCTATGTGTACTAAGAACTTTAATGACAATCTGGAAGATGTGGAAGTGGCAGAGAGATGTTAGGCAGCTATTGTAATTGTCCAGGTGAGAAGTATTAAGGGCCTGAATCCGGGTGTTGTCCATGTGAGCAAAGGGAATGAGTAAGATGGCAAGGGAGAGTAAGTGCCAAGGAGGACTGAGGTTGCAAACTTAGGTGATGGGAATGACGTGATTAGCTCCATGTGCTAGGAAGAATACTTTGGTGGAAATGTGAAGGATGGATTGGACAGGGGAAACAGGAGACGGACCAACGAACAGATATTTACTAAGAGCCGGCTTTAGGAGTCAGTCTAGAACAAGGTTGGGGAACAAATTGTTCTGTGAAGTTTGGACTCAGTCAAAGGCCTGCGCTTGAAGACCTAGAGGGCCACATGTGGCTGCACTTGAGGACCTGGAGGGCCATGTGTGGCCTTCCCCACCCCTGGATTCTAGAAGGAGAATACTGATATTCTGAAAGAACGGACTCTATTCAGCAATTGATAGATTGTAGGGGCTAAGACAGATCTTGTCTGACATGCGCACTAGAGCCTGGGAACGCAAATTTCGAAGGGTTGAAAGGACAGACAGAATCACATGGGCTAAAATGCTAGAGGGCAGTAAATCTAGGGTGTATGGGAAGTTCTCAAGTACGAAAACCTGAAGACACAAATACAAATAATCCTGATGAAGGGGCAAGAGAGAGAAGTCTAAAAATGGATACAGAGGGTGTGATGATCTATATAGATTTGTAGCACACATGCACAATAACATGGAGATGGAAACACACAGTGACACCTAGGGGTAATCAAAGATGAATACAAAAGTGTGGCAAAGAACTTTATGAATCGTGTGAAGAGAGTGAAAGTTCAGAATGAGTCGAAGCTAACTACCAAAGTTAAAGAAAACAAAAAGGGTATTTCGTGGGAAGGGGCGGGGCTTGGGTTTGTTTTTTTTTAAGTTATATTGGAGAAAAGAGGGGCATAGGATCACTACTACTCAGGGCACATGGAGTAATAGGGGAGAGAAATATATTTTGCTTCTGGTCTTCCCCCTGGCAAGGAAAAGTAATCTTTACACTGGGAAGGACTGAACAAAAAACCCAAGATAGAAAGGGAGATGTCAAGGAAGTTCCCTTGATGACTTCAGGTCACCAAGTCTAGATGAACTCAGGAAACTGAAGGTTTTGGCAAATGTGATTGCTGAGATCATGGAGAAAGGAAAAGGTACTGGATGACTGGAAAAGAGGACAAATCTATCCGTTTTCAAAAAAGGGAAGAGATTAAAAGTTTGACTTCAATTTCCAGCAAAATCCCAGACCAGTGGTCTCAGACCTAGGGACCTCTGGGGATCACTCAGGTCTTTTCAGGAGGGTCTGAGAGGTCGATATCAATTTCATAATAATATTGACATTTTAACTTCTAATACAGTAATTATCAATGGATGTAACCCACATAAACAAAAATCTCTTGATGCAGAGATTCTCAATAATTTTTAAGAATGTAAAGGGATCCTCAAATTAAAAAAGTTCAAGAACCGCCATTCTAGAATATTGCTGAAAGGATGGTTAGTCAACCCCTGAAGAAGGCAGTGATAACAAAGAGCTGTTTGGTTTCTTTGTGCATCATGCCAGAATAGCTGTATTTCCCTTTTTAACAGGGTTTTCTAAACTGTTAAGTCAGAGGAATGTTATGAAGAGTTTGTATTTTTTTAAAGCATTGGGTAGGCTCTTTGTGGGTAAGTTAGAGCCAGGCAACAATTCATACGTGGATTCAGAGTTGGTTGACAATGAGAAATTATTAATCACTCAATGTCAACTTAAGAAGGCCCCCGGGATTCATAGCCAGTCTTGTGCTACTTTGCATTCAGGCCATCCAAATACAACCCCAAACCATCAGAGCTCCCAATGGAAGGGAAGGGATAGGTAGAAGCTGAAGAGAAGCATGTTTAATTTTGATGTATAGAGAAACTTTGA